>NW_011888998.1:23166-34835 GCF_000151845.1 Pteropus vampyrus | reverse complement strand
GAACCACTAGTCTATTGTCCATGTCCATGAGTCTCTGTTTGTTTGTCCTGTTCATTTTCATTTTTTTAAAGACTCATTGGCTCACCTTTAATTAGTTTTAACCCTTAAGCTATTAAAAGTGGCATCAATCAGAGGAGAAGGGTGTAGGGGAGTAATTTTCCATCACTTATCTTGTAAACTCATGTTTTAGATTCTTCTTTGGAATAAAACGACCTCTTCACTGCTTACAAGGTTATTTCTAGTTTGCAAAAACTCTCTCCATGGTGGTTCTCTGTATACCCCATTCAGCCTCGGCTGCCACAATCACAGACAGAAAGCACAGAGATCTTTTTTCTTGCATCTGCAGTAGAAACCTTAGCAGCAGACAATAACCGCTCCAGGTCCGGCAAAAAGATGCGTCCTGCAGTTCGCTGTCGCTGTGTGGAGCTGCTGCTCACTTCCAACAGGGGCCTTTGGGAGGGTGTGGTCATTCCGCTTCGCGTCCTGAGAACCGTGGTACACCCACCCCCACTCTATGTCTGTTCCAGAATGTCTGTAAACCTGCAGAGGAGGCACGGCGCCCGCCCACACTGCAGGAGATCAAGCAGAAGATCGCCAGCTACAACAGCCGGGAGAAGAACTGCCTGGGCATGAAGCTGGTGAGCGGGCCTGCCCACCCCTACCCCCCACAGGCCTTCCGCTCGCCCCCCCCAACCCGCTGGCTCCGTGTCCCCTTCTTGTCTGGCTCCTCTGCTCCTCTGGATTCTGGAGCTGCCCCTTTGAGGTCCTCTTTCTTTGGGCCTCTAGAGGCCTCAGGGTTGTGGAGGACAGACAGCCTGGGCTGTCAGGGCCTCTGTGCTTTAGATAAATAGAATAGATGTTAACATCCAAACCCAATTTCCGGCTCTTCCCCTTTTCCACTGTGACTTTGGGAAATTTTCTTAACTTCTCTGAGCTTCAATGTAAAATAGTGATATTAGTGCCCTTCTGCCAATGTTCTTGTGGGAATTAAATGATCTACAATGGCCAAAGGCCCAATATTGCTTGTGCCCAGAAGCCCTGGCCAAGGGGCGTTCCCAACTCCCCTCGTCTCCCTCCCGGTGGTTGCACAGGTGCGGCCTGTGTCTGGGGAAGCTCCCTTAGATTGTGCAGAGCTCAGAGAAGGCAGGGCACCTACTTTGTGCCAGGTTCAGAGAGGCCACCAGTGGGGAGGGGAGGAGATGGTAGGAGAACCCTGCCCCCTGCTGGTAGCTGAGAGCAACTGGTTCTTCAGGGCTTCCCCTAGATGAGGCGGCAGAAAATCCAGTCACAGAGGGGCCCAGATTTAAGTCTTGCAGCCTGTAGGTTTTGGGAAAGAGGCCACTTCAGACCCTGCTTCTTAGAGTGGGGACTCACCTAAGGCAATTGGCATCTGTCTGGTGGCAGATTTGGGGCAGGCGGCCTGCCCCAAAGGAAAAACCACAGCAGCCTTAAGTGTCCGCTCTGGTAGCTAGATATTGTGGATCTTCTCCTGGCCCACTGTGGGGAAAGGGTGTCTGTGTCCCTCAAACATCCCCAGGTCAGCAGAGGTGGGAAGGAACTCAGGGAGACAGGTGGAGGCTCACTGGGGCAGTGCTGCGGTTACGAAAGGCCCACCCAAAGTGTTGGGTGGGGGTGGGGGGGTGCAGTGCCTCTAGTGGCAGATAGGATCATGCCTGACAGACCCACCCTGACCCCATGTGACGTCCTCTGACTGGCAGAGTGAAGATGGCACTTACACGGGTTTCATCAAAGTGCATTTGAAACTGCTGCGGCCAGTGACAGTGCCTGCTGGGATCCGGCCCCAGTCCATATATGACGCCATCAAGGACGTGAATCTGGCGGCCACCACAGACAAGCGGACATCCTTCTACCTGCCACTGGATGCCATCAAGCAGCTACACATCAGCAGCACCACCACAGTCAGTGAGGTCATCCAGGGGCTGCTCAAGAAGTTCATGGTCGTGGACAATCCCCAGAAGTTTGCACTTTTTAAGCAGACACACAAGGATGGGCAAGGTATGAGAGTGTGAGCTCCCACCCAGAAACCACCTCCCCAACCCTGTCTGTGCCCCCCACTAACCTGCCAAGCTGTGGAGAGGAGTGGCCCTCTCTGGTCACCACAGTGAGGCCACCACGTGGCCTCAACTCCGTGGAAGGGCACACACGCACTCTGGGTGGAGAGCTGGACGGGAGCTCCTGCCCCTCACTCCGTATGTGACTCCGGGAAGACCACACCAGGGCCCCCACTCCCTAATCCGTGGGGAGGGAGAGAACCCGCCCCACCACCCCTAATCTCTTGGGAGATGACGTGAATGGAAACATGTTTCAAACTCTGAGCAAACACCAAAGATAAAAGGTTAGTCCCCTCTCTTCTGGTCAGGTTCATTCCCTTAGTTTGAAAGAATAGCTACTTCCAGTTATAACTACCCCACCTCTGCGTGTCCAGCTCTGTCCACGCTTCCTGGGCCCTGCCCCTCTTTCCCAGACGAGCTCCCAGCCCCCTCTCTTGGTTTGCAGTGCTCTTCCAGAAACTCTCCATCGCTGACTGCCCCCTCTACCTGCGCTTACTCGCTGGGCCTGACACCGATGTCCTCAGCTTTGTGCTAAAGGAGAACGAGACCGGAGAGGTGGAGGTAGGCCCGGCCCCCTTTGCTGGGGCACAGACGCAGCCCCGGGGGTGCAGCGGGTGGGTGCAGGTGGGCGTCGTCCACACTGCTCAGCATAGGTGGGGCCCAGTGGCAGCAGCACTGGCAGCAGGAAAATGCCTTGAAAAAGTCGAGCCGGGGCGAGCACTGGGCCACGGTTCTGTGACTGCCAACACCCTGGGGTGGCAAGCTAGGGCCTGTGTCTGGCAAGGCCTGTGGAAAGAGCGGATATCATGTGCTTTATTTCTGAAAACTCAGGGTGGAGGGACACTGAGAAACTCCCTGGGTTCAGCCCAGGTTGTTTTGCTCCAGAGTGGACTGAAGCCCAGCAAGCATCTCTGGGTTCCACTGGGTATAGATATTTTGGAGCCATTTATCTCTCCCTGGTTCTTAAAAATCTGACCTACTCCCCCCATCCCCGCCCCCCAAGGAGAGCTATCCTGGCTGGTGGTGTAAACTGGGCTGAAACCAGGAGGGTGCTCCCTGTGGCCTGGGATAATTTGGGAGGCGGAGTCATGTGACCAAGAGCAGGGGAGTGTCTCACATGGTTTGTCCCACTGCACTCAGTGGAGGCCTAGGTTTTGGGGGAGCAGTCTTGGGAGTCACTGTGGAGATTTGGGGGATCTAGGCAGGTGGGGTTCTGTCCCTTCTCCCCACTCCAACCAGGCAGCTCTGCTTTCATCTGTTCCATGTGTTGGAGTCCGTGGAAGATTTTATTTGGAAACAAGTGTCCCCCTGAAAATGAGCACTGCTGGACCAGGGGGAAGCTCACGGGTCTGGGAGCTTAGAGACCTGGGTTTGGGTTCTAGTTCTGGTTCTGCTGCCATAAGCTCTGTGATTGTGGCGATTCTTCCTTCCCTCTGTGGACTTCAGTATTCTCATTTATTCAATGTGGGGATGAAACCAGATAAACCTTAGTATTCCTCTGTGCTCAAAGAACTCAGGAGTCGAAATCCCTGCTCCCCAGGGGTCTAGCTCCTGGGTCAGCCTGAGAGACCAGGTCCCGTTTGAGCAGGCCTGGGCCAGCCAGGCTCCGCAGAGCTTTGCAGATTATGTTATCTCATTATCTCCTCTGCCAGCCAAGGGAGGTAGATACCCTCATTCCATGGCTGATGAGCAGACAGGCTGAGAAGGGTGGAGTGATGAGCTCAAGGTCACACCATGGAGTCAGGCTGAAACCCAGCCTCCTGAGTCCAAGTCCAGCTCTCCTCCAGATCCCGAGGGTCTGCGTGTTGGGAGCCTCCGGTCAGCCAGGCAGGCAGGTGGAGCAGACCAACAGGGGCCCCGGGCAGCTCCAGCATCGCTGTTGAGATCTCAGCTGCTGCAGAACATATTTAAGATTATTGATTCTCCCAATGAAGACACGGCTCATGGACTAGTATCTCTTGGTCACGAAATACCAGGATTTGAAATTTTGTTGCTCACGGGACATGGAAGACCCAAGCTTCATTCATTCCACAGCAGAGGGAGGTGGCAGGGTCCCTTGGGTTGGGTGACTTCTAACACGTCTCCTATTCTGTCTTCCTCACCTCGCAGTGGGACGCCTTCTCCATCCCTGAGCTCCAGAACTTCCTAACGATCCTGGAAAAAGAGGAGCAGGACAAAATCCAGCAAGTGCAGAAGAAGTATGACAAGTTTAGGCAGAAACTGGAGGAGGCCTTAAGAAAATCCCAGGGTAAACCTGGCTAACCGGTCCTCCTTCCTCTGCTCCCAGTGCCCGCGGATTTATTTTTATTATTAATTATTATTTCGCAACAGACACATTTTCTCAGGACACCTCTGGCGGGTGCATCTGTGCCCGCCCAGCAGTCCCAGATGTGGCACAGTTTCTGCTGGACACGTGGGTGTGTGGGGCCGGGTCCTGCCCACCCTGACGCAGTGCCCGTCTGCACACGGCCAAGGAGCAGCATTCATGTGAAAGGACAGCCGTGGTCCTCCTGCAGCCTGCAAGCCCTTCACAAACCAAACAGCTGCCTCTCTCGTCACCAAACTGGAACTGTTCACACCAGCTGGCGAAGGAAAGAAAAAAAGAGTTTAGAGATATATGTTCTTTCTCCGGCTTTTATTCTTTAATTTCTCTCTTATTTGCCACCCGATATACCTTTATTTATGAGTCTAAAGTTGTAGCCTATTCCTTTAGCAAGTCTGAGCTAAGCGCCTGAAAGCAGGATAAAGCTCATAAAAGGATTGTTCCCCACTGGCTGCGGATGCTCAGGTCAGGAGCACCAGAGCTGAAGTTGGCTCAGAGATTCCCAGAGAAGCAGCAGCCTGCCCTGGCCCTGCCCTGATCTGCCAAGTCTGTGCACCTGTAAACCCAAAGCCCATCCATCTGCATATGTATGTACTTAGCCACATCTTTGTCAATAACTGTTTGCTTTTAAGTTACAACTTTGAATTTAATATTGCCATCATGCTCATGTTTCTACTAAGGGGAAAAAAAAACTGTTTACCATTTTAGAAGTCTCCTGCTGAGTACGGAAATCAGGCAGTCAGAGAAAGCCAAAAAGTGTTGGAGAGAAATGTGTCTAAGTGGTCTTCACCCTTCTCCCAGCTAGAGTGCAGGGGAGGACTGGCTGCCAGTGGTGTCCCCTGGGCCTCCAGCACCGCCTCCTCCCACAGGGACTGTGGAATCTCCAGGTGCTGCCAGAGGAGCTGCCGGGATTACAGAGGAGGCGTCCCTCCGGCTCAGCCAACTCGGAGTCCTTTGTGTTCTGAAGCCTGGGCCAGCCTGTGGCACTGCGCTCAGTGAGCTGTGGGGCTGGCCTCCCCGCTGACCTCAGTGCCTTTTTGTTTTCAGAAATACAGGAGCAGGGTGTGTTTACCTAAAGCTGTGCGGCTGGCTTGCTCCTGCCAGGAAGTGGACCATGGTGGTGTGGGAGACAAGGCCAAGAGAGCCCTCCCTCCGAGTATGGGACGAGGTCACAGCCCTCCTTCCCACTGAAGGTCCTGGGCTTTGATTCCCAGATGTGATTGTCAAACCACGTTGACAAGGAGGATCACCTTCCCAGCTCTACATTTGTACTGGCTCTTTGTTTAGGTCCAAACTTAAAAATAAACTAGTCAAACAACTCTAGCAAGTAGCCAGGACTGCAGAGACACTCCAGTGCAGAGGGAGCACTTTTAACTTTCCAAGCAGGGCCCATTTTCCTTTCAGCCTCTGAGAGACCATTTCTTCCATGTCCTCTGCCTTCCCACGTCCCTCCTGGGTCGGTTCAAGCCCAAGCTTCTTTGTGTAGCCTCAGAAGTTCCCTCCCTGACCCTTGCTGAGTCCACACTGCCCCGATCCCAGAAGGAATGCTGACCATACAACTGTGCTAGTCTTCGGAGCTGCAAAAGCAAGACAGGCTAGCAGCTTAAAGATTTTGTAAACCACAAAAACCCTGGTGACCTGCCATCGCATGCTCAGCCTTATCACTTCCCTCCCTTAGAGACTCTCCCGGCTGTATGTTAAGGGGAGTGGCTGGAGAGTCCTTCCTCCTTCATGCTGCGTGTCTTTTACGTTAATAGAAGGCACAGCTCCTGCTGCGGCCGCTGTGGATGCTGCTGAGAACCTCCCTCTGGTGGGGGTGGCAATTTTATTTTTGAGAAGGAAAAAAAGTCATGTACATATATACCATAAAGGCATATAGCTATATGTAAAGAGATGGGGGTGTTTATGAAATATAATAGGGGAAAATTTAGACTTTATCTAAAGCACAGTTAGACCCAGGACCCAGGCTGAGGTCCAAGCCTCTGAAAACAGTGTGTACTAAGTGTCCCTTCCCCCGCCAGAGGTGGGCATGACTGCTGGTAGTGCCTTCTATTGTCGTGTTGCCCAGTGTGTGTTTGTTTTGAGATATTTTCTCTTTAAATGTCTTTCTTATATGAGTTTTAAAAAAATATAATAAAAGCTTGTTGCAAAAATGATTCAGATCTCTGGTGACCTCTTCCTTGAACTTCACCCTTTCGTGGAAGTTGGGAGCCGGGAGAGAGGTGGGGGACCAAGAAGAGCACCCCTCTTTGGCGGAGTCAGATTTTCTTTTGCCAGTGAACAGAGGCACAAAGGCTACTGTTCAAATAATCTGGAGAAAACTGTCCAAGTGCGTGGGCTAGAGATGCTGCCTAGGTGACTGGCTATTCTACATCCCCAAAGAGCAGGAGAGAAAAGGGAGCTTATTGCAGAAAGAGATACTGAGGTAAGAGGAAGGGCTTTCGGGAGCCAAGCATGCTTGAATACCAGGACAGGCTACTGAGGCAAGCAATGATTCCTCTATTTTTCCTGCTTCCTGTTTATTCCTTTTATTATTATTATTATTTTTCAAGTGTAGTTGACACACAATATGACACTAATTTCAGGTGTACTACGTAGTGATTCGACATGTATATACCTTACGAAGTGATCACCACAATACATCTAGTAGCTGTCTGTCACTGTACAAAGTTATTATGCTATTATTGACTACAGTCCCTGTACATTACACCCCTGCAGCTTATTTATTTTATAACTGGAAGTTTGTACCTCTTATTCCCCTTCACCTTTCACCCATTTCCCCCAACCCCCGTCACATCCGGCAGCCATCAGTTTGTTCTTGGTATCAATGGGTCTGTTTGTCCACTTCTTTTGTTCTCTATATTCCACCTGTAAGTGAAATACATGGTATTCATCTTTCTCTGTCTGCCTTATTTCCCTTAGCATAATACCCTCTAGGCCCATCTGTGTGGTCACAAATGGTAAGATTTTGTTTTTTTTTATGGCCCAGTAATATTCTGATGTATATATGTACCACGTTTTCTTTATCCAATCGTCTATTGAGGGGCACTTAGGTTGCTTTCATATCTTGACTATTGTAGATAATGCTGCAATGAACATAGGGGTGCATGTATCTTTTCAAATCAGTATTTTGGATTTTTTTCAGACAAATACGCAGAAGTGAAAATACTGGGTCATAAGGTAGTTCTATTTTTAATTTTTCGAGAAAACATCATACTGTTTTCCATAGTGGCTGTACCAGTTTGTAATTCCACCAACATTGTGTGAGGGGTCCCCTTCCTCCATGTCCTCGCCAACACTTGTTTTTTGATTTTTTTGTTGGTGGTCATTTTAACAGGTGTGAGGTGATATCTCACTGTGGTTTTAATTTGCATTTCTCTAATAATTAGTGACATTGAGCATCTTTTCGTATGTGTATGGGCCATCTGTTTGTCATCTTTAGAGAAATGTCTTTGCCTATTATTTAATTGGATTGTTTGGGGGGTTTTGGTGTTAGTTATATGAGTTCTTTATGTATTTTGGATATTAACTCCTGGGTGGATGTATGATTGGCAAATATCTTCTTTATTTGGTAGGTCATCTTTTCATTTTGTTGATAGTTTCCTTTGCTGTGCAAAAACTTTTTAGTTTGATGTAGCCCCATTTGTTTATTTTTTCTTGTTTCCCTTTCCCAAGGCAATATATCAGAAAAGATATCTCTAAGAGCAATGTCAGAGAGTTTACTGCCTATGTTTTCTTCTAGGAGTTTTATGGTTTTGGGTATTACATATAAGTCTATAATCCATTTTGAGTTTATTCTTATATATAAAATAAGAAGGTGATCTAGTTTTTCTTTCTCTTTCTTTCTTTCTTTCTTTTTTTTTTTTTTGCATGTATCTGTTCTGTTTTCTCAACACCATTTATTAAATAGACTGTCTTTACTCCATTGTATATTCTTGCTTCTTTTGTCATACATTGACCATGTAGCCATGAGTTTATTTCTGGTCTCTCTATTCTGTTCCATTGATCTACGTGTCTGTTTTTATGCCAGTACCATGCTGTTTTGGTTACTATAGCCTTGTAGTATAGTTTAATGTCAGGTATTGTGATACCTCCAATTTTGTTCTTTTTTCTCAGTGGTGCTTTGTCTATTTGGGGTCTTCTAGAATTATTGGGTCTAGTTCTGTGAAAAATGCCATTGATATTTCAATAGGGATTGCATTGAATCTATAGATTGTTTTGAGTAGTATTAATGGTGTTAATTCTTCCTATCCATGAGCATGGTATATCCTTCCGTTTATTTTTATCTTCTTCAATGTCTTATAATTTTCCAAATACAGGTTGTCTAATTCCTTGGTTAAATTTCTTCCTAGGTATTTTTTTATACTATAGTAAATGGGATTGTTTTCTTAATTTTTCTTTTTGATAGTTCATTATTGATGTATAAAAAATGGTTGATTTCTGAATATTAATTTTGTATTCTGCTACTTTACTGAATTCATTTATTAGTTTAATAGGTGTTTTTTGTTTTTGTGGAATTGTTAGTAGCCTCTTTGTGTTTGTTTCTATGTATTTAAGATCTGCTACATCTCCAGTCTTGGCATGGTGGCCTTATGTAGTAGGTGTCCTGTATGGCTCAGTGGCATAGTCTCCCTGATCACCTGAGCTGGTTGCTCTGGAAGTGTCTCTTGTATAGGTTTTGTGTGTCCTCCTATTGTAGTTGAGCCTTAATTGCTGTTGGCACATAAATGGGTAGGATTGCCCTCAGGATGACTGGCTGTGAAGATTGGCCACATTAACAGCATATGAGCTGCTCTGTGGGGGCTGACCCCACAATGCAAGATTCGCTCCAGTGGGTTCTGGTGCCTACAGAGACCACCCTTTGGGTATGCTGTTTGTAGGACTAATTGGGTGGTACTCTGTTGTGGTCTGAAATTGGACACTAGGTGTGTTGATTCTGGGGCCTCTTGGGAAAGCCTCCAGTGCAGGCCAAGATCAGCCACTGCCTGTGATTAGTCCAGGGCTACCTGGTAGGAGCTGCAAAGTGATCTGTGGTTGGTAGCTGCCTATGCTGGACATGGAGTTATGTGAAAGACCGCAATATGAACTGAGTACTGGTCCTGGGGCAGCTCGGCAAAAGGCACAAGGCACCCTGAGGCCTGCTAGCTGCCCATAAGGCCTTGTCACTGAGCGAGCCTCGGGAGGTACGTGAGTTGGGTGAGGTGGGGTCTCAGGGAATCACCAGGGTGGGGAGGGTAGAGTTCACTAGGTTAATGCAGATTCAGATGTGGCACCAGCGCTGAGCCTGGGGCCACTCAACAAAAGGCACAGGGCACACTAAGGCCAGTCACCACCTGCTTGGGGCCTGCAGACTTTTGAGAGTTTTTTAAGAAAGACTGCAGACCAGCCAAGGCCAGCTGCCTACTGCTGAAAGAGCCTTTGGCAGTGAGTTGGGTGGGGTGGGGGTCTCAAGGAGTCACCAGAGTAGAGCAAGCAAAGTTCACCAGGCCAATGTAGATTCAGATTTGGCTGTGTTGGTGGAAGGCTCAACACAGGAAAGGTGACATCTTCCTGCTGGTTGTGTGGGAGGAGGGTTAAACACAGAGACAATGGCGGCTGTTCCTCCAGGCCTCTCCCTAAAGCCACACAACTTATTTTCTTCTTGTATGTCTCTGCCACCTCCTGAGCCACTGTCCCTCCACCACAGCCTAGGGTGAGTGCCTGCAAGAGAGTGAGTCTGTGTATGGGTCCTTTAAGAGGATATCTGGTTTTCTAGTAGCCCTCTATCTCACCCAGATGGATGGAATCCCTGCTAATTTTCACAGCCAGATTTTGTGGGGGCTCCTCTCCCTGGCACTGGTGCTCCACAAGCTGAGGATCTCGGTGTGGAACTGGGACCCCTTGCTTTTCGGTGGTGGGAGGGACCTCTGCAGCTGAGTCTCTCTCCCAATTCTCAACCAATACGTGGGGCCAGCCCATTTCACATCTCTGCTCTTCCTACCAGTCTTGATGTCGCTTCTTTATATCCTTAGTTGTAGGACTTCTGTTCGGCTAGTCTTCAATTGGTTCTCCTGGTTGACTGTTCTATAATTTAGTTGTAATTTTTGATGTGGTCGCGGGAGGTGAGCACGGCATTTACCTACGCCACCATGTTGACTGGAACGCATATGTATCTTTTCAAATTAGTGTTTTCATTTTCTTTGGATAAACACCCAGAAGTGGAATTGCTGTGTCATATGGTAGATTTACTTTTAGTTTTCCATACTATTTTCCATAGTAGCCACACCAATTTACACTCCCACCAACAGTGCACAAGTGTTCCCTTTTCTCCACATTTTCTCCAACACTGATTGACTTTTTGATAATAGCCATTCTGAGAGTTCTAAGGTAGTATCTCATTGTGGTTGATTTGTATTTCCCTGATGATTAGTGATGCTGAGCATCTTTTCATATGTCTGTTGACCATCTGTATATCTTCTATTTCTTAAGATTACAGTCATATCTCATTTTATTGTGCTTCACAGATATTGCCTTTTCTACAAATTGAAGGAAAGACCATCAAGATTATGACTTAATTTATTGTGGTACTCGCTTTATTATGGCGGTCTAGAACCAAATCCAAAATATCTCTAAGGCATGCCTGCATTTCAAAATGAGATAGATAGGAATGTGGTTGAAAGTTTAAAATCATCTCACCTGGAGAAAGGGCTAGATTAGATGACCAAAATGGTCCTTTCATTTTAGCATTATCTAACTTCCATCAAAGGAACATTTCAGAAATCGGAAACAATCAAATAAAAGTTACTAAAAAGAAATTCTTGCCTGTTTTCCTGTATTGATCACACATAATGCAATAAATGGGGACCCTCTGGCTCCAGGGGCTCATCAGAGCTCATTCAGTTCACTCCCTAACTCCCTGTAGGAGAAAATGTCCAATTCACCTTCTTAAAATGACCCAAAAATGGTGCACATCTGTAACATTTGTTTGCCACAAAGAAATATATCTTTTGTTAATTTTGCCAAAACCTAGAAATGAACCAGTTTCTGCTTTTCATTGAAACTCTTTTGGTTTACGTTCAAACATGGGATTAAGTTAAAAGTTTTAAGTTTGACCCTGACATAGATTATTTGGCTTACCACAAGGAAAAAAGACTCCATTACACAGCCTAACTCTCCCCTGCCTTCTTACATGTACCTATGTGTTCATGAGGAGGAAAGGGAAGATGACTCAATGCAAACTTGTCACCATTACCAGAAAAACCATTCAAAGGACAGGTCTTGACAGCACTGTGTCA
>NW_011888998.1:17928-23116 GCF_000151845.1 Pteropus vampyrus | reverse complement strand
TGACATCTTCCTGCTGGTTGTGTGGGAGGAGGGTTAAACACAGAGACAATGGCGGCTGTTCCTCCAGGCCTCTCCCTAAAGCCACACAACTTATTTTCTTCTTGTATGTCTCTGCCACCTCCTGAGCCACTGTCCCTCCACCACAGCCTAGGGTGAGTGCCTGCAAGAGAGTGAGTCTGTGTATGGGTCCTTTAAGAGGATATCTGGTTTTCTAGTAGCCCTCTATCTCACCCAGATGGATGGAATCCCTGCTAATTTTCACAGCCAGATTTTGTGGGGGCTCCTCTCCCTGGCACTGGTGCTCCACAAGCTGAGGATCTCGGTGTGGAACTGGGACCCCTTGCTTTTCGGTGGTGGGAGGGACCTCTGCAGCTGAGTCTCTCTCCCAATTCTCAACCAATACGTGGGGCCAGCCCATTTCACATCTCTGCTCTTCCTACCAGTCTTGATGTCGCTTCTTTATATCCTTAGTTGTAGGACTTCTGTTCGGCTAGTCTTCAATTGGTTCTCCTGGTTGACTGTTCTATAATTTAGTTGTAATTTTTGATGTGGTCGCGGGAGGTGAGCACGGCATTTACCTACGCCACCATGTTGACTGGAACGCATATGTATCTTTTCAAATTAGTGTTTTCATTTTCTTTGGATAAACACCCAGAAGTGGAATTGCTGTGTCATATGGTAGATTTACTTTTAGTTTTCCATACTATTTTCCATAGTAGCCACACCAATTTACACTCCCACCAACAGTGCACAAGTGTTCCCTTTTCTCCACATTTTCTCCAACACTGATTGACTTTTTGATAATAGCCATTCTGAGAGTTCTAAGGTAGTATCTCATTGTGGTTGATTTGTATTTCCCTGATGATTAGTGATGCTGAGCATCTTTTCATATGTCTGTTGACCATCTGTATATCTTCTATTTCTTAAGATTACAGTCATATCTCATTTTATTGTGCTTCACAGATATTGCCTTTTCTACAAATTGAAGGAAAGACCATCAAGATTATGACTTAATTTATTGTGGTACTCGCTTTATTATGGCGGTCTAGAACCAAATCCAAAATATCTCTAAGGCATGCCTGCATTTCAAAATGAGATAGATAGGAATGTGGTTGAAAGTTTAAAATCATCTCACCTGGAGAAAGGGCTAGATTAGATGACCAAAATGGTCCTTTCATTTTAGCATTATCTAACTTCCATCAAAGGAACATTTCAGAAATCGGAAACAATCAAATAAAAGTTACTAAAAAGAAATTCTTGCCTGTTTTCCTGTATTGATCACACATAATGCAATAAATGGGGACCCTCTGGCTCCAGGGGCTCATCAGAGCTCATTCAGTTCACTCCCTAACTCCCTGTAGGAGAAAATGTCCAATTCACCTTCTTAAAATGACCCAAAAATGGTGCACATCTGTAACATTTGTTTGCCACAAAGAAATATATCTTTTGTTAATTTTGCCAAAACCTAGAAATGAACCAGTTTCTGCTTTTCATTGAAACTCTTTTGGTTTACGTTCAAACATGGGATTAAGTTAAAAGTTTTAAGTTTGACCCTGACATAGATTATTTGGCTTACCACAAGGAAAAAAGACTCCATTACACAGCCTAACTCTCCCCTGCCTTCTTACATGTACCTATGTGTTCATGAGGAGGAAAGGGAAGATGACTCAATGCAAACTTGTCACCATTACCAGAAAAACCATTCAAAGGACAGGTCTTGACAGCACTGTGTCATAGCAGATTCGTGTGTTAAACCAGTTAAGAGCTATGTTCATTTTAGACCTAGCACCTCATTTAGTGGCTTGGTGTCTTAGCAAGGATTAATAAGGCAAGACACAACCTCTCTGAGCCTCCAATCCCGTCACGGTTGTGCAAAACAAATCACGGTTGTGAAAGGCCTTTATAAAGTAGTACATGTTACTTGTATTCATCTAAGGACCACAGTTCATTACTACTATACGTATCATATTCCCTCAGATCAAACTCTGCCTGTTCAAAGGTTTTATTGTAATAGAATCTTGTTTGGGGTCAATTTCTAGATATCCCTTTCTCAGTTCCATATGCTCATGCCAGCAGAGAGAGGACTAGTAAACTGAAGTTTATTTACAGCCAGTCACAAGTGAAAAGGTCTATTATTCTGGATCTAATAAAGAAAGGTAGGAGGCGTCACACACACATACCCATCCCTTTCTTTTCAAGCCCCAGATGGATAATGTGTGAATATTATGAATATTTTTCAAGTCTTTCTTTTAAAAAGTGAGATGAAAAAGAAATAAACTTAAGTGTAATTGTTTTTTGATGGTAAAACCAAAGAACTCCAAAGGAATTCAGCTCAGCCCTTACTCCTTCACATTGTACAAGGAAAGATGTGGTCATATAAATGACTTCTGTGAACTAAGCAGAGACCAAAGCAGTGGTTCTGAACCTTTTTGGCATCAAGTGATCCCACTGGGAATTCGACAAAAATAACCTCTCTCAGGAAAATGATCAAACAAAATCTTGCACACTATTTCAGGGAGTTCATGGATCCTCTGAAGACCAACCAAAGACTGCTTCTAGCCCTGGGTTAAGAAGTTTGGGGCTAAAGAAAACATTTATTGGGTAAGACTTCACTGTAACAAAGCCATCATCATACAGCAGTTAGTGGCAGTGTGCCAGCAATGGGTAAAAATCACTGTACAAAAACCCCTGTCCTAATGTACTTTTATTGCTTATTTTTATAGTCTAAATTACGCTGCAATTCAGGGCCAATCCTTGCTTCTTTTGCCTTGATTGATGACAGAGAACAGCTTGGTTCAGTTTTCTATATGAATAACCCTTTAGAGATAGGAAGGAAAGGATCTGTTTTGGGGCTAGGAGGTTAATTAGGTAGTAGGAACAGATGAGCAAGAGGCTGTGGAATATTTTGCAGAGGGACTGTAAAATAACAGGAAGGCCCCACCTGCCTGAACTTTGAATGGGCTGTCTGACCTTGAAAGTAGGGGAGTAACTAAAACCACTGAAACCACATGAATGAAAAAGGCAATCTACGATGGCTCCTTCCGTCAATTTAAAATGGCTTTTAACTTGAAAATTTAGTACATTTTAGCTAACTGGAGGAAACAAGATGGAAATCAGATTTAGATTAGAATAAAAATTTATTTTGGTAAAGAATTATATATTTTTTATTTGCAAAAGCTGAAAATGCTTCTATAAATGACCAGCCCAGAGCTTGTATTTCCACTGCATTAAACAAGTGTCTGTCATTTCTTCTTGCCAGGTTTGGGGGCCTTTTCTAGGCCTTGGATGTGTTTTCGAGGAAGGTGATATTCTTCTATAATCCAAAAAGCAGAAACTCATCAATGGGCTATAACCCTGCCCTCTCCTCCCTCAGCTCCCCGTTTGTCTCACAATGTCCCTTCCTGGCCCTGATCCCCATGGACCCCAATCCACACAGCTATCTCCTGGCCCTCTCATCCCTCCGTGCATTCATTCCTGTTGTCAGACAGCCTCTGTTCAAATGATTTCCACCGTGTGATCTGCTCTTCTACTCCCAGCTCTAACCCTGCTCCTATAGAAAGCCTTCTGGGATGGACCATTTCTCCTTATACTTCGAGGCTGAAGTGCATAGTTCAATAACTTTCACATTGATAGCTACTTGCAAGGTGTACTTCAGGGATTTAGAATTTTCTCATGAGAGAGAATGTGTGTGTGCGTTCAGTCGTGTGTTTGTTTATTTTCCTCTGTATTTCTTTTCAGCATCTCATCTGGGGTTCTTAGCTTAAAAAGGCTCAATTCAAAGTTAACTGCTGGGTACTGCCTTAAATTTGCTCATTGAGCATTTACTATATGCCAGGCCCCAAGCATGAAAAAAGAATGAAAGCAAGGTCTCTGACTCAAGAGGAGGTTCTACGAGGAGGTTCAGACATTAGAAAAAATTAGCCAAGTAGCAAACACTAACTAGAAATATAAACACAACTGGAAAGTGCTATGTTAGCAATTTTTCAAACACCAATTTAAGAAAACAGAAAAAAAAAAAAATAATAAGACATGTCTGAGAAAGGCTTCCTGTATCCCCTAAGCCGGCCAATGAGTCTTTAGGATTGGGCTGTGGGAAGCACACCAGGTGAGCCCCCAAGTGTGAATGTGCACAGTGTGTCTGGGGAGCAGCGGGACACCAGCATGCCTGAGGGTAGGATGGGGGTGTGGGAGCGGCCAGAGAACCTGACTGGAAGACTGGGGTTGGACTGGGAGGGTCCAGTTTACTGAGCTTAGGAGTTTATTCTGAAGGCATTGAAAAGGCATAAAAAATTTTTTAGAGGGGAGTGATATGATCACATTGTTTCTGAAAGTTGACTCAGGCAGAGATGTGGAGGATGGCTTGAACTGAGGACAAACTACAAGCTTGGTGACCCAGAGCTGGTAAAGAAGTTAGGCTCTGGAGTCTGACAAATAAAAGTTCAGAGCCCAGCTGCAGCACTCGATAGCTGAGTATCTCAGGGCGAGGTACTGAACCTCGGTTTCTTCATCTGCAAAACAGAAACAGTTCTGAAGCATCACTATGACTGAGAGAGACGGTGCCCGCAAAAAGCCCAGCAAAGTGCCTAGCACAGTTTGGGTGCTCCACAAATGTCTTGTAAAAAGGGAACCAGGAAGAAAACTATAGTATGGTGGAGAAAACATTGAATTTGGGGGCCAAAGGATCTGGTTCAAACGTTGGCTCTACCTCTTGCTGCCTGATAAGAAGCATACAGCCATATACATATAGAGGTTTTGTGATAACTAGAGTGAGCTGAGTTGGTGGGTAGATTTTGGCCAAGTTAGACCAATGTCCCTCCTTCTTCAGAGGGGATGCTCACCAAGCAACAGCCGGCCAAGGTGGTGGACCTGGTTTCCCTGGATCTGGACCTGCAGGCTGTCTTTGGCCCCAGGAGCAGGAGTGACAGTGGTGCTAGCCTGGCATCGCTGCTGGAGTATGGCAGCCACTGTCCACGGGTCCAGACCATATGCCTCCAAGTTCCGGACCACAGTAACCTGGGGGAAACAGAAGACTGATGGTGGGTGTGGACCACATGCCCTCCCTCCAGAACCTTGTAGAGCTGCAGCAGCCTCCTCACACTCTATGCTCACCACCCCTACAACCATGGTACCCTTTCATCCAAATAATTTATTTTTGTGCTTCTAAATCGATTCTTTCTACCCCAGCTAA
>NW_011888998.1:10782-17878 GCF_000151845.1 Pteropus vampyrus | reverse complement strand
TGGGGTTCTTAGCTTAAAAAGGCTCAATTCAAAGTTAACTGCTGGGTACTGCCTTAAATTTGCTCATTGAGCATTTACTATATGCCAGGCCCCAAGCATGAAAAAAGAATGAAAGCAAGGTCTCTGACTCAAGAGGAGGTTCTACGAGGAGGTTCAGACATTAGAAAAAATTAGCCAAGTAGCAAACACTAACTAGAAATATAAACACAACTGGAAAGTGCTATGTTAGCAATTTTTCAAACACCAATTTAAGAAAACAGAAAAAAAAAAAAATAATAAGACATGTCTGAGAAAGGCTTCCTGCATCCCCTAAGCCGGCCAATGAGTCTTTAGGATTGGGCTGTGGGAAGCACACCAGGTGAGCCCCCAAGTGTGAATGTGCACAGTGTGTCTGGGGAGCAGCGGGACACCAGCATGCCTGAGGGTAGGATGGGGGTGTGGGAGCGGCCAGAGAACCTGACTGGAAGACTGGGGTTGGACTGGGAGGGTCCAGTTTACTGAGCTTAGGAGTTTATTCTGAAGGCATTGAAAAGGCATAAAAAATTTTTTAGAGGGGAGTGATATGATCACATTGTTTCTGAAAGTTGACTCAGGCAGAGATGTGGAGGATGGCTTGAACTGAGGACAAACTACAAGCTTGGTGACCCAGAGCTGGTAAAGAAGTTAGGCTCTGGAGTCTGACAAATAAAAGTTCAGAGCCCAGCTGCAGCACTCGATAGCTGAGTATCTCAGGGCGAGGTACTGAACCTCGGTTTCTTCATCTGCAAAACAGAAACAGTTCTGAAGCATCACTATGACTGAGAGAGACGGTGCCCGCAAAAAGCCCAGCAAAGTGCCTAGCACAGTTTGGGTGCTCCACAAATGTCTTGTAAAAAGGGAACCAGGAAGAAAACTATAGTATGGTGGAGAAAACATTGAATTTGGGGGCCAAAGGATCTGGTTCAAACGTTGGCTCTACCTCTTGCTGCCTGATAAGAAGCATACAGCCATATACATATAGAGGTTTTGTGATAACTAGAGTGAGCTGAGTTGGTGGGTAGATTTTGGCCAAGTTAGACCAATGTCCCTCCTTCTTCAGAGGGGATGCTCACCAAGCAACAGCCGGCCAAGGTGGTGGACCTGGTTTCCCTGGATCTGGACCTGCAGGCTGTCTTTGGCCCCAGGAGCAGGAGTGACAGTGGTGCTAGCCTGGCATCGCTGCTGGAGTATGGCAGCCACTGTCCACGGGTCCAGACCATATGCCTCCAAGTTCCGGACCACAGTAACCTGGGGGAAACAGAAGACTGATGGTGGGTGTGGACCACATGCCCTCCCTCCAGAACCTTGTAGAGCTGCAGCAGCCTCCTCACACTCTATGCTCACCACCCCTACAACCATGGTACCCTTTCATCCAAATAATTTATTTTTGTGCTTCTAAATCGATTCTTTCTACCCCAGCTAATAAATGCCTTATATTTTTAGTGAGATAGATACTCTCTACCCTGCGTATAACATATACTTTTTAAAAAATATTTTTATTATGGAGAATTTAAAACATAAATAAAAGTAGAATAGTACAATGAGCTCCCATGTACCCATCATCAGTTTCAAGAATTATCAACTCGTGACCAACCCTGATTGATCTATATTCTCATCGACACCCCCACTCCTGTATTCCTTTAAAGCAAATCCTCCTATACATCAGACCATTTCATCTACAAATATTTCAGTATGTATCTCCAAAACATAAGGGCTCTTTTTAACGTAAAGATGAAACCATCATCACACCTAAAAATAAACAATAATTCCTTAATACCAAGTATCTCATCAGTAAAACATGCATTTTTTTATTTTTCACCAGCTTCACAAATGACAAGTATGTGACTCTGATCTCTCTCACACACACACAAACACACACACACACACACACACACACATTCTTAAAAGTCACAATTCTCCCTTTTTTTTAAAACAAGTTCTCTCTCATTCATGACTAGAGATGGTAAAGTGCATCACTATCAGGAGTAGGTCAGGAAGGGCTGCTCTCAATAAAGTCTCTGTAAAGTCTCTAAAAGTTCTAAATAATCTACTCTTGTCAAGGGACTCCAGCCCCAGAGAATCTCTGAATCAGTAAAACATTAGAGGTCACATTTATTCCAACTCATTATCTAATGCATAATGCCCTGACTATACCTTCCTCTGACAAATGGTTCCCTAATCTTTGCTTGCAGACTTCCAGAAAATAACTCTCTATTTTAGAAAGCACAAATTTCAATTTTGGACAATTCTAATTGCTATTATTAATATTAAAAAATGAGTGTCTGAATAAGCTAATATACATAGAAATTGCTTAGGACAGAGTCTGGCACACAACTACATGCTTAAGAAACAGTGGCAATTGCTAATTATCATTAAGGTTATCATTACTGGTTTTCATTTATTGAATGCTTATAGGCCAAGTACTATTCTAAGTGCTTCACCCATCTATATTCCCTCACTGATTCTCACAGTACCTTAGAAGGGAGGTATTAATCTCATTTTTTACATAAGGAAACTCAGGCAAAGAGACAGTAAGTAACTTGCTCAAGGTCAAGCAGCGAGGCAAAGGCCGCAATGTGGACCCAGGTCTCTAATCCCAAAGCCCACACTCAAAGCTGTACCCCTAAGGCATACAGAATCAGTGCACTCCTTTTCCTGAGGACAGCTTTTCACATATTTGAGGACAGATGTAATTTGTTCCATATGACTTTGTGTGGCCAAGCTAAACACGATCAGTTCCTTCAGCAATTCTTTACAAGTTATTTTCATTGAGCGAAGCCCAAGAGATAACAGAATAAGAGCTGAAAGCCCATAACATGGTTCAAGAAAAAAATGAAAATAAAATCTTGTTTACCCCTGGAACCAGGCTCCACAACATCCTAGAGGCAGTGAGTGAGGGGTCAGCTTCACCTGTTTTATACAGGGCCCGGCCCAGTCACACAAACGTGGGTGCTTCATTAATGTTTCACAAATAACAAATAACATTTAACAAAAAACTCCAATCACGTTAGAGATACTAGACTTAGCAGAGACATTAAATCACCATTTTCAAACATTTGTGCCTTTTTAAAAACTACCTTTTTATTAGAGGCTCTCTGTGCTAGAGTGATGTCAATTGGGCAGATTTTGCCTTTCTTCACAATGGGCTCTTGTCCGGGAAAGGTCACTTGATAGGCAGGCTGCAATTTTTCCAAACATCTGAAATGGGCGTTAATGAGTTGTAGACTGATAAAGCCAACTGGAACGTTTCCTCATAGCCCACCAGAAGCAGGCAGTTGGGTGTAAGCTGATCTTGCAGGCAACTGTTCACCTTTGGCTGCACATTAGAATCATTCAAATCATCTAGGGAGCTGCACGCAGACCAATTAAGCCAGAAACTCTGACCAGGAATAGATATTTTTTAAAGCTTCCCAAGTGTGGCCAAAGTCAAGACCCACTGATTCACTGAGTGAAACAACTGCAGCTTGAGCCCTTGGAAACTGTCCGTTGGCCTAGCCTTCTAAGAATTTGCCCAGGCTTCTTTGTGGAGTCTACTGCCTGTGTCAAGACTCTAGCTTACCCAACCTGGTCAAGTGCCACTTCGCATTTCTAACATGTTCCAAAAGTGCATCTTTTATACAACGCCTTTATCACAAGGAATTCCTGCCTTTCTTCTAACTAGATTTTTTCCTGCTATCTTATATACTGAAATCAACAAACTTTTCCTATCAAGGGCCAGACGGTAAATATTTTAGTTTAAGGGCCACGTGGTCTGTTGTAACCACTTAACTCTGCCATTGTGGCATGAAGGCAGCCCACAGACAATACATAAATAAATGGGTGTGGCTGTGTTCCAATAAAACCATATTTTAAAAAGAGGTAGCAGGCCAGATTTGGCCCACAGCTATAGTTCGCAAACTCCTGATATAAATAATTTTCAGTTTTGGTTCTGTGGAAAGAAAAGAGTGTAAGAATCTTTCTTTGAAAACTTTAAGACAATACCCCCTCAGCCTTCTTTTAGTTTCTAAATCTTTTTGAAGTTCTTATTTTTAATTAGTGTTCTCTTTCTTTCTCCCTGTCCTACACTATACAGGCTCAAATCGTTTCTGAGACACTCCACATCAGAATTACCCAAGCCTGTGTCGGTGAAGACTGACATGGCATGAATTACAGGAAAAGAGTCAGTGACTAAGACAGTGACGAGTCTAAAGTTCAATGTGATAGATATTAAAAGGAGGGGGCCGAAACGCTGGAGAGGGGCTGCCAATCCCCACTACCTGGTCAGGAGACTGTCCCACGGTAGCTTCATATCTGTATGCTGTTCACTTTTCTCTAAGATGCAGTCACATAGGATGGGATCCAATTTCACGAGACTAAAGAGAAAGAAGAAATAAAACAATCCCAGCCCCGCCCCTATGACCCAAGGGCCAGCTAAGGATTCATGTCTTATTATAATGTCCTTTATAGTCATTCAAGGCTATTAGACCAATTGTGGGACCGCAGTCTACAAAGCAATGCACCTATGTATGCTTTCCCAGAACAAGAGAAAAGCAGGTGGTGGAGGGAAAGTGGGATGGGAAAAATCAAAATCAGGATTCTGGGCTCAGTTCTTCTACTAACTAGCCATTATTAGTCTGGTACAACTTTTGACCATAAGGATATCTTTTGAAAGTAAAAAAAAAAAAAAAGTATGGAATGCTCTCTATTTGGTAGTTTACCTTCTGAATCCACTTACTAAGAAAACAGAGAAGACCAGAAAGCTACAACAGAGGAGAATTCTTTAAAGTTTGCATTTTATCCCTTATGATAAGCAGCTGCATATGAAAATCAGTAGTCAACAGATACAATGATACTTAGTCTACAGTCAATGTTGACAGCACGAACAGAGCTGAACGCCCTGGACTGGAATCCTAGGTGCCCACAGCCCGCGGTTTAGAAACCACGGTCTTGCTTTTTTTCTACAAGGCTGTGATTTCCTACAAGCCCCTGCATCCCGACACCCTGCACAAATTGCCCAAGTCTGCTAAAGATGAATACTCACAACACAGAGTTCTCATCCCCATCGACTCACTTTTTATTGTCGGCATCAACCAGGTCGTTTTTCTTGGCGTAGTTGATGATGATCGTTCGGACCTCGCCACCCTCGAGAACGCTCCCCTTCCTAGATGAGAAGTGCCCAGGGGGTTAGCTCATGCTGTGCCAGGAGACAACCTGCAAACAGAGGCCCACTCTCCACACAGCAGGGGCTTTCCCCAGCCTCTCGACCTCTATTTTCTTCCCTTTTCCTGACCCAGGCGAGCAGGACCGTGTATAGAACAGTTATAGGCAGAAAAGGGAGAGACCTAGTCTTTCATTCACTTGGTCCTGAGACACTTTCCAGAGGAAAGAGGCTTGAGCTGGATCTGGGAGAAAGGGAGAACAGGGCAGGGCAGGTTTTGCCAGTCAAAGAAGAACCAACTCAGGCAGAGAGGGACTACAGGCCAGAACACCAAGCAGGCAGAGATGGGCTGCTCTCCAAAAACTCACTTGTGGCCAGACTCCTGGAAAAGCAAGGTCATGCTGGCTGGGACACAGTAGAGGGGTTTTATATCTGGAGGGTGATAGGGCTGTTCCCTGCTACCCTCCTGGACAGGCTCGAGTGTGACGAAAGATGTGATCCTAAAACCCAGCAGAAGGAAAGAAAAAAACACATTTTATACTAGTGTCTTGGCAAGTCCCAGTTCATGGCCCAGGTGCCCTGGGGCCAGCTGAGCTACGGTGAGCAGGCCCCCTGCACTCACCTCGGGTGTTTCCAGTCCACAGCCACAATGCTCTCCACCCCTTTGCTCAGCTCCTTCACCTGTATAATCTGCTCCTGCTGCATTTGCTGCAGGAACTTAGAGAGCTAAGGGAGAGAGGGCCAGGAGGAGGGGACTCCATCACTTCCACACACACACTGAGCACCTAGGATGTGTCAGACACCGAGCTAGGCAGGTCCTGGGGAGGGATGTGGGACAGTCCCTGCCCTCATCGAACTAGGAACTGGGAGGCTCCCACCTTGGGGAGTGAAAAGCTGCTAGACTAAGTGGTGAAGCCTTTCAGAATTGTGACCAAACGAAAGGGGGTTGAGAGGAGAGAGGGGAATGGGTGCCCACCCAACTGCCTCAGCCCAGGGCGAGTTTTCTCCTCCTTTCCCCCTATGCCTGGAATCAAAAAGCTTAATTCCAGCCTGAGCCCTGGACATGGACTTCCCCAGTGTCAGTACAGCTCACGCTGCGTGTGCCCATGCAGAGAAGGCGCCACTTACCTTTTTGTAGCTTGATTTCTTTATGTCCAGTTGTCGTCCTTCAGGGCTGATGGCAGATGGAAAAGGCAAGTTAAGCTACCAAAGCAGTAGTGGTGGGACCTGCCTGACATTGAGAGGAGGGCACTTTTCCTCAGCTTTCCTCCTCCATGTTCAGAAAGAGGCTGCTGTTCCAAATCTGGCGGCATCATGGAAGGATACAGACTTTAGGACATGCTCAATCACTGCTGTTCAACAGACCTTTCTGTAAAGATGGAATGTTCTCTATTTATTATCCAATGTGGTAGCCACTAGCCACACATGGCTACTGAGTACTTGAACTGTGACTAATTCAACCAAGGAACTAAATTATCGGATGTGGTTCCATAGTGTAGCAGTTAGCACGTCTGCTTTACACGTAGAAGGTCCTGGGTTCACGCCCCAGTGGAGCCACGGTCCATGGTCTACAGCCATGCCACCCTGAACACGCCCGATGTCTGATCTCGGAAGCTAAGCAGGGTCAGGCCTGGTTAGTACTTGGATGGGAGACCACCTAGGAAGACCGGTGCTGTAAGTGTAAATAAAAAACGAAAAATCTATCTAATTTTAATTAATTTAAATTTAAATAGCCACAGGTGGCTAGAGGCTATTGTACTGGATACAGCTTTAGATGCCTCTCAAACTACACAGCCTTCTGTGGCCTCAGAAATTCCACCTCAAGGTGAATTTTGCCACACTAAGCTCACTACAGCAGCTGGGCCTAGAGAACATACACCACAGGTCCAATCTGGCCACACCACCCACCTGCTGTCTGCAGCTGCCTTAGTGTGACAATGG
>NW_011888998.1:3577-8382 GCF_000151845.1 Pteropus vampyrus | reverse complement strand
TAGATTCAGAAGTGCGAATTGCTGAGCACTCGTCATGGAGCCAGAAGATGTGTGCGTGGTAGATAAGGCCAGATCAACCAGAGCAATAAAAATAAAGACTATCATTGTACTGAGAGGCAGAGTAGACAATCTCTAAGGCCTTCTTCCAGGCTGAGGATTCTATAATCCACATAGAAAATAATCAAAGTTCTTTGTAATCTCTTCTCTGAAAAGGCAAAAAAAAAAAAAAATTGTTTCTCCACATTTAGCAATGAAATTAATGTTGCCTTAAGGACACAGCAGGGACCAAAATGCTCACTTCTGAATCCAGGCCTCATGTTCTCTCCACCCACACAGTTTTCCATAAAACAGAAGAAAAATACTGAACCCACCACAAGTGATCCTGGTAGGTGTGGAGCACAGAGAAGCCCCTTCCCTTCAGGCCTGAAGTCAGCATCTCAGATGTGGACATGGCAGCAACTCCGATGGCAACAGGGGCTCTACGGAGGAGCCCAGAGACAGGGGTCAGGCACAGTCTTTAAGAGGGCATATGTCAGGACCATCTTTCTACACATGTGCTAAAAGCACCACGATTGCAAATTTGAAGGATTCACTTGTATCACAAAACTAAACTCAGTCCAATCTCAATTTTCTTCAGTTACCTATAAATATGACTTTGAAAAATCTCATGACCAAACCTTCCTCTTCTGTATATGCTGTCACTGTTTTATTCTTAGCATGAATTAAATCCAGGTAGGACTTGAGAGGATAAAGTTCTCTTTCTTTAATTTCAAAACTATAAATGACCTCTCCTACGTTAAAGAAGGCACAGCCATCATATCCCAAAGTTCAGAAAGGAGGCCATTTATATACCATAAGTTAGGCTAAGAGGTGACATAGGGAAGCGAGAAGAGATAAATAGTGGCGCCAACTAGAGAAGTTCCTTCTGAGTTGGCTCTTTATAACAGGACTTGCTCTGCAACTATCTAAGAACTGGGTGTGTCCAAAATGTCAAAAACGACCACATTTACAGTAACTACAAAAACTTCCAAAGTCCAAATGGGAAATCTCTGTCATCGCAGCATTACTCAAGCACTGCTCACGCCTCGCCTGGAAGGATCGGTGACCAGCTGGATAACAGTCGAGGAATATACAAGCCTGGCAAGGTCATCTGGGCCTAAGGGAAAAGGTTCAAGGGCAGAGTTGCCAATACTTGAACTTAAAAAAAAAAGTTTGCTAACTTTGTGGCTCCACCTTCTGTGCTCATAGGTCATTTCCTGCCACAGAAACTTTAAATCTGGCTTCTTTCCCAGTTCCTAAAAGAGGGGTCTTTCTCTTCCACCCATGGAAGGGCCAGTGACTCGGGAACTTCATCCTCAAACATGACTTGTAGTTTTAATAAACTCTTCTGTACTCTTATTCCTTGTCAAAATCCACTCCTAAGCTTCAACCCCACATACATTTGAAAGGCCAAACTGAGCAGGCCAAATACAAATCTCTGTAGTATTCTCCCACCATGGACAGAATACTGGGGGAGAAAACAACGACACCATCATTCTTTTTAACTGCAAGTTTTACTACAGGTCAGCAAGGAAGGAAACATTTCCATATGTTTGGTTCCAAAAGGTTCAAGGCAAACAGGAGATTATGAGTAGCAAAAATAAGATCCTTAAATACCAACCCCTCCCATACCTACAATCAATCAATCAATCATTCAATCTCAATCTCAATCTCTCTCTCTCTGTCTCTCTCTCTCTCTCAAAGAAGCAATAAGTAGAATAATGAGATGTCATTTTTCACTCAGGATGACACAAATGAAAACGACCCATCCTATCCAGTGCTGGTGAGAATGCAGGGAAATAGGCTCCATATACCCTGTAGGTGGGAGTGAAAACTGATACAGCTTTTTTATAGGGTAACAGAAATTATGCATGATCTTCAGCCTAACAGTTTTGCTTCTTAGTATCTATTCTAGAAAAATATTGGCACTGGTATCCTTAGCGGCATCAGTAATATCGTCTGTGATAGACATGAACTGGAGGCAAGCAGCGTGCCCACTGGGAGAGGACTTCTTCCATCGCCACATACAAGGTAAAGAGTCAACATATCTGAGCTTGCTGACGTGAAAAATGTCCACACTACCTTCAGTGAAAAACAATACAGAAAGTATAATTGTTTGTTTGTATTTTTAAACATACATACCCCAAATCATACATTTTTATATGCATTACAGAAGGTCAGCAAATATACATATCAAAGTGCTGATGGTTACTTCTAGGAGAAAAGGACTGTGAGGTGCAAGGGCTTTAGATTTTTCAGGATTGTTCATATGATTACTTCCTAATTTATTTTTTAAAAGCAGCAGTGTGAGGAGTGGCGCCATAGTGTAGTGGTTAGCACGTCTGCTTTACACGCAGAAGGTCCTGGGTTCGCACCCCAGGTGGAGCCACAGACCATATCCTTGATGCACCGGGCCCCCTGGATGCGCTGGGCCCCCTGGGTGCACCAGGCCCCCCCGAGTGCGCGGGGAGGCACCAGGTCCCAAGTGCCAGACGTGAGCACATGGGAGGAGATGCCTTGCCTTCAGAGATCCAGTCCTTAAGGGGAGACGGCAACATCCGTAGGTCAGGGGTGGATATGGGGGAGGGGGGAATAAAAGAGAGGGAAAAAAAAAGCAGCAGTGTGGTGATGGCTGAACAACACTATAAACATACTAAAAATCACTGAATTATACATTTGAAACAGGTTTTTATAGTATGTAAACTATATCTCAATAAAGCTATTAAAATAATTAAAAGATGAGGATGATGTGGATGATGGAGAAAAAAAATGTCAAGGTCATGAAAGGCAAGGAAAGACCAAGGAAATGTCACAGACAGGAAGAAGACAGCTAAATGCAATGTGGTATCACGGAAAAACTGGGGAAATACAGTAAGTGTGTTAATAGGTTTGTATCAACATTGATTCCTTAGTTCTGGTAACAGTACTATGGTTATAATGTTATCATTATAGGAAGCTAGTAAGGAGTATATCAGAACTCTGTACTACCTTTGCAACTCTTCTGTAAATCTCAAATTATTTAAGAAAAAAAAAAGATAAGCAGCAGTAGCAGCAAATATACTTGGAGCAGATGTGTGGCTACTCCATAGGCTAATTGCCACTCCTTGCTTCTTCCAGAGGAACTGTTTTTTTCTTTTAATCCCTTATCCGTATACTTTGGAAGTTGTCATTCCCTGCCCTTTCCCCAATTTGACCTAAATTTTCCCTTCAAAGGCACAGTTGGCTGGCACAGTACCTACCTGTTTCCCACCAAGGCAATGGCACACAGGTCACCCTTCTGTACCTGAGGCAGACCAGCAGGGGGTACCACTAGTCCTGGCAGCATCAAATCTGCAATAAACAGGACAAAAGCATCACAATATATGTTCTGACTTCATTTAATTCCATGTTTTACTTACATCATTTATTCATTCACTCAATAAACATTTACTAAGTATCAATTATGTTATTAATAATAAAAATTAAAAACTGGCAACCTGAGTAGCAGACTTTTGCCCTTTGTGGGGGCTAGTGGTCAAATGGAAGCATCAAGCTGAGGGTCCAGTTCTATAATCTATCTTATCCTGGTTCCCTAAATTCAGTTTGATGATTTAAAGTATAGCATATGGCAATTCACGAAGTACTTTCATATCACTTATTTAAGCCTTACAGCAGGGTCAGAAAGGCCCAGAGGGCTCATGGAAGAAACCAAGTGACAGACATAACACACATGGGGGATAAATTTCATTTTTTCAAATGTACAGATGTAGGAAATTAGTACATTTCTTAAAGTAGTGGCCCTTCCTAAGTAGGTTTCAGCCAATAGCCAGAATACAGGAAAATCCTCTTACCTGCTCCCCCCACCAGTTTTTCGAGCACTAGAGGCCATGTTGTGAACGTTGGTAGAAGATCAGGATAGGACCACAGGGTGTACACTGTCCAAAAAGAGACCCAGAAAACACTTACTGCCAAAATGTCAATCCCATGGGGAACTGGCAAAGCCAAATACTAAGATCACTTTAATTAGACTATAGAAAAGAAACTCAAAGCTAGAGAGAAGTTGTAAGGGGACGTCCAAAGAGGTTTCATTCTTTCGCAGGGACTTAAGAAATTGAATGTCACTTGAGACTTGCTCCACCTGGATTGCAGCAGCAGAAATTAGCCACAGTGGAAAAAGTAGGGACATAGATCCAATGAGGATTCTATTTATTACTTCAGAAGCAAATAATCTAAGGACAGGGCACCAGCCTGTAAGAAATTTTGAAACTTTCCCATGTTTATTATTTCTATTCCATGTTTCTATAGGATTAGCAATAAAACCCTAGATCTGTACAGCAGCAGAGTGGGGGTTGGGTAGGAGTAGCATAAGGAGACTGCAATACACTGTTGCAGCCAAGTTTAGAGAAAGAAAAGCCCCAAGTGACAAAGTAGGTGTCAGTAGCTACGAAAAAGAGTAACAGACACTGAGTCTCTGCGATCTGTGACAGAAAGCAAAGAATCCTGAGAGCCAGGCAGAGCCTAAGAAAGACTCCTGAGCTATCTCTACTGAAGGACATCACTAAGACAACTCGGTATGCCCAGCTTCTTCCCTATAACATATCTCTTTGGTATCTTAAGAAAATCCTTCTACTGATTGTTTTAAGAAACATTTTTTTACATGCCCTGAAATTCCACCCTTTTCAAGACTTCTGCTCCATCCCTAATTAACCCACTCTAAATTATTGTTCCTTCATTTCAGAACTTTACTTGGCAATCACTCTCCTTCTCTGTTAGCCCTTTCCACCCCC
>NW_011888998.1:0-3527 GCF_000151845.1 Pteropus vampyrus | reverse complement strand
TGTTTATTATTTCTATTCCCTGTTTCTATAGGATTAGCAATAAAACCCTAGATCTGTACAGCAGCAGAGTGGGGGTTGGGTAGGAGTAGCATAAGGAGACTGCAATACACTGTTGCAGCCAAGTTTAGAGAAAGAAAAGCCCCAAGTGACAAAGTAGGTGTCAGTAGCTACGGAAAAGAGTAACAGACACTGAGTCTCTGCAATCTGTGACAGAAAGCAAAGAATCCTGAGAGCCAGGCAGAGCCTAAGAAAGACTCCTGAGCTATCTCTACTGAAGGACATCACTAAGACAACTCGGTATGCCCAGCTTCTTCCCTATAACATATCTCTTTGGTATCTTAAGAAAATCCTTCTACTGATTGTTTTAAGAAACATTTTTTTACATGCCCTGAAATTCCACCCTTTTCAAGACTTCTGCTCCATCCCTAATTAACCCACTCTAAATTATTGTTCCTTCATTTCAGAACTTTACTTGGCAATCACTCTCCTTCTCTGTTAGCCCTTTCCACCCCCACCCCCCTATAGCAGTTTTGCTCTTGAAAGACCCAATTCTAGGGACATTAGGTGCAAAAAAATCCTTAAGGATGGTATTGGGAGATTTTCAACTTGTTTGTTTTAAGGAAGACAGGTTAATGGAAGAAATAAGGAGAAACAGATATTAGGCAAGGATTATAGTAACGGCTATCTCCATCCTACTGCCATACCTGTCGGATATAGATTTTTCTCCAGTTCAAATAGGATGGGGTTACCACCACTCACGTACACAATTACTGCATCCCCTCTGTGAGCATACAACTTCACAATATTGAGCTCCTCCTTTCCAGGTACTAACTCAGAGACTTGATCGGTTCCAAGGGCGGGGAAAGCAGCTGTCACGTCAGCCCGAAGCTTTCTCCTGCAGAAAGCACACCAGTACCTGGTATGAATGCTGCCAGGATGGATTTTAATAAATACTGAAGACTCACTATAAAAAAGACTGTCTGATTTATGATGCTCTATTCGCACACACTCTTCCAAAACATCTAATGTCTCATTTATTTTCACATGTTCCTGGGGCATGTCCTGAGACCCAGTGAACAACCCAAAGTAGCCTGATGTTGGGAACTCAGCTCTACCTTCCTGACTCCATGCCTAGCCTTGGGACCCACTCCCTTCTCATATATGCTTGGTAAATCTGTCAGCTTATGATTTAACAGATATACCAGGGCACCAAGAATGACAACCAGAGAACACTGGTTCTAAAACTGCTGACGTGATATCTGCATTTGCAACAGTCCCGTCAAACAGATACAGTTCTTACCACATGTGCCTTATCCTCTCCCTCTTCAATCTCCTTCAGTCTCACCTGTCAAAAGTAATCACTACACACTTTTTTGGGGAAACTTGTAGTTCTGCGTGCTCCGTCTGATCTCTCCCAAGAGACTCTAAGCTCTTTGGAGGACAGGGACCCTGTGTTTCATTTTTGCATCCTCCACAACACCTTAAATAGACTGTAGTCTATAAGTGATTGAATTATGTTTCCTTTTAAACTCGCGAGAGTATCCAAAAGACGAATTACGTTTTCTTTTAAACTCACTAGAACATCCAAAAGACTGTCTGCGAGAGAATTCAGGCCTCCCTTTCACGTTCACCCTCAAAATGTGTCTAACTCACCCTTATCCCTTTCCGCGACTATACCCCTCGGCCTCCACCCCAGGTCGGCTGACCCAGCCTAGAGAGGGGGTACGGACCAACCGGGTTTGAGAGATATCTGGGTGCCTTCGTAGGCGGAATAGACCTTCTCTCTCTCACCTGTCCGACCCCTTGATGGCCGTGTTGGACTTGACCCGAAAGGCCTTGGCAAACATGTCTGCTGGAGTGGCCTGAGGAAGAAAAGAAGAGCACAGAAGCTAGGGGCTGTCAGGAAAACGAGAGCGCGGCTTCTTCCGAAACCGCAGCCTTGGGGGCAGCCATGCTGGGGCCCGGCTGGGAAATGGGCCCGGCTGGGAAATGGGCCCGGCTGGAAACCCAGGCCGCGCAGCTTCGCCGCTGTTGCTGCTGCGGAGACCGCGGCCGCCCCTAGTGGCAAGACCTGGAACTAAAGCAGGGCGGGGCGAGGCCTACTCTTACGCGCGGAGAAGGGGCGACGCCCCACCCCTGCTGCCCGCCCCCCCCCCCGACTACCCGGATCTGCGCCTGCGTGAGCGGCTTGAGCCTTCCTGTCTATAGTGACCCGCCCCTGCCGACGACAGTTACGTTCATTTCTACTCCATCTGCGTTGAAGTGCGTTAAGTACGAGTTCTGCCCGCTCCCGTTCCATTCAATTTAATTCAGTTCTACAAAATTAATTGAACGCCTGTGTTTTATTAAACTTGCAGGCTTCTTAAATGTTTTTCTTAAGGGTTTTTTTTCTAAAATTAAATCTTTACATTTTATTGCACAGTAAAGGCCTCATCTAGGACTTGCTCTAAGTTTCCTTTTTCCTGTTTTTTTAATTTACATGGGGTGATAACAATAACAGGAAATCCACTCTTATCCTAGATTTGCCCCTCTTGTTAAGAGTAAAAAAACTGTAAATGATCTTCAAATGTACTATTTTAAAATATTTTTGGCCATTTGTATTACATTTTGGGTATAGGGATTATTTGGGGGGGATGTTTCCAAAGTTAATATGTTCCTTATGAGTTTATTAACATGCATTGCTTATTAAAAAGTGTGTGAGATAGCTTAGTATCAAATGAGGGTTTGGCTTCTCTCTAGCAGTGTGATCATGGCCCAATGGCTTATTCTTTCGGAAACTTCTCTGTGAGATGTGGATGTCGTACCTACTCCTAGTGCTTCCATGAGATAATGTATGTGGTACATTTACAAAGCATTTACAGTGCTTTGTAAATGTCCAATAAATAGTAGATATTAGTAAAAAAAATTTTTAAAAGGAAAAATAATCAGTCTCAGACAGGGATGAGGGACAGCTGTGCACCCTGGAAGCAAGGATTTACACCTGTGTCCTCGCCACTGCTAAATTAAATTTTGCATATGAAAACTTCAGAACAGAGTGTCCAACTACAAAGAAAGAAAAAATCCAAATTGCTTGATTCAATGACACATCTGCAGAAAGGAGAATACCACTGACTGTCCAAAGATTAGGCCTCCCACAGTGTCTGCCCACCACCAGTCTTGGAGGGACCCCTAATGTGGCTGAGGTGCCAGCCCCAACTTGGGCCCCTCTACACTTCTTGATGATTCTAGATGTCTTGAATAAGAAAAAATGAAACTCCCATTATCAGCCTTGAAATAATGGTGAGTAGAAGACAAAACCCAAGGGGATTTTTCATCAGGACAGCCCTCCCCCTTACTTAGTTGGCCACCATCCCACTTTCTCTGCGTGAATCACAAATCTTCCTGTTCCCTCCCGAGTGGCCTCATTAGCAGGTAAGCTGGCTGAACCTGGAGTCCAGCAAACCAGGATTCCTTAGCCTTCCTTTTGCAGCTCCGGTGCAGCCCCACAGGACTCTTCCACACTCTTGGGTCTGAGCTACAGAATTGCC
>NW_011888997.1:3937547-3940848 GCF_000151845.1 Pteropus vampyrus | reverse complement strand
AAAAAAAAAAAATTAAACCTACTAGAAGAGGAAACCCTGAGCTGTCTCAAATCCTGTTCTGCACTGCGTATCTCTTGATCAGCTAACTCTGGGCAGCATATCTGTCAATTAATGGCACATGTGGAAGCACGACTACTCATGTGAACATGGATATGGATGAATGTTCATGCAAGGGCGTAGAGCCTATAGCCATGAGTGCTATGAATAATTGTGCAGATATGTCTAAAAATCAAGTCATTTCAGTGCATAAGCTTACTGAGGCAGCTATTCTAAAACCAGTAACAACAAATTTCCACAGGCTTGACTTTGTATCACTAACTTCTGTTCTTATGTGGTCTCTGCCAGCTTCTTTATCAGCTAGATATGTTGAAAGTTGGCTGGCAGTGAAAGTAGGGTGCTAAGAAATTATAAATGTTAACTGCATATATTTGGCCTTAAATTTTAAAATTTGTCCTCAAACAGATTTTTGAGGGTTTTTTTTGGTCATAATTTCAAGATGTAGCTTTGTATTATAGCACAAACAACCAAATGTTATTTGTTGTAGTTTTCATTAATTTTTCTTTTAAGTTAAAAAAGCCAAAGTCCTGCTTTTGATTAGATCTGGCAATGCAGATTACAAAATAAAGTCACACTTTATTAATTCATGGTCTTCTAACTCAAAATTTGTGATAATTTAACAAGTACTAAAATCGACTTTGTATCGTATTCGAGGAAATGGTTTGTGAAGTAATTTAAATGGGACAAGTTACAGAGGCCAAATTTAAACCATTTGAGGTAATAAAGTTTTTAAGCACCCGAGCCACATTTACTCTATACATTTACTCTATACATAGCTACCACCTTTAACCAATTCTTATTTATACTAATATCTCAATATTCAGTATTTACATTGTTTCAATATTTTTAGAACTGACTAATCAAGCTTGTGTATTTGGAGAAACAAACATTTATTTTGTTGTCATTTAAATGTATTGCGTTTCGTTTACTTCATTTTGTAAATTGGCGCCACCAGATATATTTTGTCCTTAGTCAATGGTGCTGAAATAATCAAGGAAATGGTGGTCGTTTGGTGGGAGGAAACAGATTAATATAGGAAAATATAAAAAGGAAAACAATGTATAATTAAAATTAATAAAAATATTAATCAAATACAATTTAGTATTTAGTAATAATAAAAATATTAATCAAATACAATTTTAGTAGTAGAAAATCAAATACAGATTTAGTCATAAATTTCAAAATGATATAGGTAGAAGATAGACCTTGAAAGTATCTGACCGTATTATAATTAAAGCAAATATTAATTTACACAGAAGACAATAAAATTTATAGCTCAGTACTCTCAAGAGAAGACACACTTCTTTCAGTAACCTTACTTAGTCAAGCACCTTTTTGATTCCAGGTACTGTATTAGGCACCAGTGAGATAGCAGTAAACACCAGACAAAACCTCTGCTTTCTTGGGGAACTTATGTTCTAAGGGAGACAGACAAAAGATAACATAGGTAAAATAAATTATTTGGAACAAGAAAGATTTTAAAAATCAGAATGGTAGATTCATAGTCTATATGCTACTTTCATGCCATTTCTCATGCTATTAGAGAAAAGACCTCACTAATCAAATAAGACATTTTTTTCCTGCTAAGTCCAATGTGTCCTCACAATTTTTCTTAATGCATTGCTTTTGGCACAGATGTTGGAAGGTTTAGAAGCCCCTAAAAAATGTCTGTAATATCAGTATGTGTGCAGTATGTGTGCATTTATTGGGGGAGGAGAGAGCATTCATAACTTTTGTCAAATTCTCAAAGAGACCCACAACCTCAAAAGGATTAAGAATTGCTAATTTAGAGTCTCTTCCTGATATACTGAAGACTTTCAGTAAGTAGGAGGACAACTGCCATGTTCTCCGAAAATATTTTCCAACATCATACTCAGGGCATAGATTTACCTGAAATCACCATTTCTCTTTTTCTTCTGCTGCAGTTTATTGCTCACATGTATTTATCAGATGGGAAAACAGATTAAGATACTCTTCAAAGAAGACTAAAATGGCAGACCCTTCTCTTATAGCCCATGCTGACAAAGATGCACTATGTATTAAGGCTCTTGTACCCATATCTAAGCTTCTACAAATGTAAGAAAATACCAGTCATGCTGGTAAGAATGCTCTTTCTTTAAGAACCTTTGTCTTTTTTGCCCACCTCCCATCCCCCACCTCTGGCAAGCACCAATCCTCCACTTTGTTCTCTGTATCTACGGGCTTTTTTAAAATTTTTTTTAATATTTCACATATAAGTGAGATTATGTGGTTGGTATTTGATTTTCTCTATCTGACTTATTTCACTTAGCATAATGCCCTCAAACTCCATCTATGTTGTCACAAATGATAAGATTTCCTTATTTTTCATGGCTGAATAATATGCCATTGTGTGTGTGTGTGTGTGAATGTGTGTGTGTGTGTGTGTGTGTGTGTAAAACTCACGTTTTCCTTATCCATTCATCCAGTCATGGACACTTAGGTTGTTTTCATATCTTTGTTATTGTAAATAATGCTGCCATGAATATGTGCGTACATACATCTGTTTCTGTTAGTGTTTTCATTTTCGTCGAATAAGTATCCAGAAGTGCACTTGTGGGTCATATGGTAGTTCTATTTTTAATTTTTTGAGGATTCGCCATACTGTTTTTCATAATGACTGCACCAATTTACATTCCCACCAAAAGCTCACAAATGATCTCTTTTTTCCACATCCTTGCAATAGTTACTGCTTGTCTTTTTGATAATGGCCATTTTAACAGGTATAAAGTGATGTGTCATTGTGGGTTTGATTTGCATTCCCCTGATGATTTGTGATGTGGAGCCTCTGATCATGTACTTGTTGATCATCTATATGTCTTCTTTAGAAAAACGTCTATTAAGATATTCTGCCCATTTTAAATTGGATTTTATTTTTATTTTTATTTTTTTGCTGTTGAATTGTATGATTTCATTATATATTTTGGATATTAACTCATTATCAGATATATGATTTGCAAATATTTTTTCCCATTCCATAGGCTGCCTTTTCATTTTGTTGATGGTTTCCTTTGCTGTGCAGAAGCTTTTTAATTTGATGTAGTCCCAATTGTTTATTTTTGTTTTGGTGTCAAATAAAAAAATCATTGAATCATCGCCAAAACTAATGTCAAGGAGCTTACTACTGCCTGTGTTTTCTTCTAGGAGTTTCACAGTTCCTTACAGTCTTACATTCAAGTTTTTACTTCTACTTTGAGTTAATTCTTATGTCTGATATAAGATAATG
>NW_011888997.1:3931975-3934082 GCF_000151845.1 Pteropus vampyrus | reverse complement strand
GGAACATAGATTTTTATGACATTTAGTTTTACAATTTACATGCAGTAAAACACTCTCTGTGATGTATGGTTCTGTGAGTTTTGATGAATGCATAGAGTTGTATGCCCACTACTATAATCAAGATACTAAATAGTTTCACCATCTTTCAAAAATCTTTTGCATTTTCCCTTTATGGTCACTCTTCCCTTCAATCCCCTCAATCTCTTCTCCCTATAGTTTTGCCTTTGTCAGATGTTATCAATGAAATCAAATAATATAGAGACTTTTGATTTGGATTCTTTCATTTATTAAAATGTGTTCAATATTCATTTATGTCATTATATCTGTCAATTTATTCTTTTTTGTTTTGGCCCAGAATGTTTCCTGCTGGTTTTATTTATCTTGTTTGTAAAATCTTAGAGTATCCAGCACACCTAAAGTCCTACTAGAGAAATTCCTTGGTGATGGATCACCTTGTGTAGAGAGAGCAGTGTATGGCCCATTACCTGGTTGATGAGATCGGAGTTAGACAACTGACCAAGAGTCAGCCAACACTAGGTTAGCCAACGACCCACGAAATGACCTGGTAGAAGAGCTCTGTCCAATAGAGGCAGTGTGTACTGACTGCGGCTGACCAGCCTACTCGGATCCAGCCTACTCGGATCCTCTAAGAAGTTTCAGAACAAGCAGCCACTTGGAACAGGGAATGATGGATGTATTCCCTGAAGATACAAGATGTCTAGATCTTTAGAACTTCACAGTGGCTTGAACAATGTTTCATTCTGCACAAAGCCTTGCTGAGGTTGGTTGAGTTTCCTGTCTTTCATACTTCCTCTTATACCCCATACTTTGCTCTTTTCATTGTTCTTTCTTTCTAGATATTAAAAATTCCTTCTCTTATCATTTCTTTTCTGTTTCAAAAACTTCCTTTATCATTCACTTCAGGAGAGTTTTTCAAACTAAATATTTGGCCTTTCCATGCATCCATTACCCCTCACTCTCCACTCTCCTGGATCTCCCTTGAAGGGGCAAGAGTTGTGGCAAAGCATCCCCCAACGCCCAACATTGAGAATCACTGAGTTATATATTTTCTGGCTGACAAATGTGGTTTATCTCCCTCAAGAGTGTTGGATGGCAAAAAATTGAGAACCATGGCATGCTAAATCATTTATTTTACATATGAGAAACTAAGACTCAAAGAGGTGGCAATTTTCTCACATAACAAAGGTGTGGTAAAACCAAGCCTACACAATGGTTTAGAATGACACTTCTCAAACATGAATGTGCAAACAAATCACCTTGGTACCTTGTTAAAATGCAGATTCTAATGCAGTGAGTCTGGTGAAGGGTTTGGTATTCTTCATTTCTAGCAAGTGCCCAGATAGTGTAGATGCATTACACTTTGCGTAGCAACGTTCTTACATTATTACTCTTTCGACTGCTGTTTGAATTGCAGTCCTTCACCTTCATTCTCAAAGCAATGGGGAATGTGTGAGGGTTTGACAGATAAGCATCTGAATATCCATATGCTTGGTGTGTAGGAAGATGTGACTGGTAACGGAGACACAAAGGAGGACATGAAAAGACCTATCCAGACCAAACCCTCTGCTGGCTCTGCAAGGCGTTTGCTGCCTTCATAACTCTAATTTTGGTAAAGACCATGGGAAAGCTTTTTCAAAATCTCGTAAGCTGTTTAGCTGCCATGTAATCTGCTTGGGGCTGCAGGTTAAAAATCCTTCCCTGCTTAAGAAGGATAAATTGACCTTCTTTTTCTATAATCTATGGGAGTGCAGTTTTCTAACAAGTAACAATTTAGAGAAGGCACACTGAAATTCACTGGCAAGGCATAAGAGTGACCAGCAACACATCCGTCTTGGTCCATGTCTGTTTTGCCATAGTATAGTAGAAAGAAAGCTAAATATGCAAGGTGTTCCCAAGCTTGGGCCTTTTCTCTAGCTCTACAACTAACTTGATTAGCAGTCTTGAATAAATCACTTAATTTTTCCGTGAAAAATTTGTCAAAAGAGCTTAAAGATACTGGCATATGGACTAGGTTTATCTAAAACTATATAAAGTGAAGTACAAATTAATATTAGCGACTCAATGCAGTTGGAAGACTGAAGCAAGG
>NW_011888997.1:3927756-3930684 GCF_000151845.1 Pteropus vampyrus | reverse complement strand
CCATCCCTTCTCTTTGTCCATAAATAATAAAATTGTCTATCTGCCCATATCTCTGCTGAGAAAGAGGGAACTGGAAGTGTAGAGTGATAATAGCAGCATCAGAAAGGCTGACCCAAGAACCTTCTGACACTGCTTTTCCTTAGCTGGAAATTATGGAGGATCATCTTCTCTAGCTTCTTACAGCCGAGCTTTGCTGGGTCTAAGGAGACACTAACTCTGCTTCCCTACAAAACTGTGCCTTGAAATATCACATCGTTGCCTCCACTTCTTTATGCAGAGGAACAGTTTGTAAACTTCTAAAGGGTGAAGGCTAACATTGCTTAACAGACAGGAAAATATTACGCCTCACGAAGGAATGGCTTGCTTGACACTTTTGAAGGTAAAAATGTGGAACTTCCTCTTGTAGCTAAAATCAAGACTGATACTAGATTTAGAATTATTCAGTTCCAAGGATGCCCTTGGAATACCTAGGAAAGCACAGTCAGGATAAATTTAGCCTTTGGTGATAACTGTGGATGAAAGGACTGACGTCCAAGACAGGAGAGAGTTGTATTTGTTCTTCTCCCGAAGGTTTTATAGGGAGAACTGGAAGGTAAATCTCTGACAGAAATACTCTAGAGATTGGTTGACTGTCCTAGGTACTAAAAAATGAATGGTGCACAAGACACGCAATAAACATGATAACAATTATTATCCATCCTATAAATCCCAAGGGCCATGAAGATCTAGGGAAAAACCAGGCAATGGTTAGGCAGCTCTTCCTGGGAAGAATTCTTTTACATAATGCATCACACTTAGAATTAGACATGGACTCTGTCCAAGCCTAGAGGTTCAACTTCAAAATTCTATAAACATTCAAAAGAAACTGGCAAGAGAAAAAAAGGAAGTGTCAGAGGGAGATGGAAGTCAAATGTAAGTTTTAAGTTCTTTGGAATTGATGTTAGGGGTGTCAGAGCAATCTGAGGAAGGCAGAATTCCTTTTAAGACAGAATTCTGAGTCCAAGAATAAGTTATTAGTTGGGGCACTTGAGAGATGCAGAGGATCACCCAGTAGGTGTTGATGACAGTCACCTCTTAGGTACATGACAAGGGCTCTGCAGCAGATGGCTCAGGAGAAAGGGGATGTGGAGGGAGTACAGGTGAACTTGTGTTCCAACCACAGATTTGTTTGTATGGCTTCTTGACTCACACAAGGTCTAGTACATAGTTACTCTTTTTGAGCACTTTTCACCAAATATTTTATTTATATCATCTCTTCTAATTGTCCCCGTAACTCTAAAAAACAGGTATTATTTGATTCATTTTATAGATGGAATGAGGTCCAGAGAGGTTATACAACTTGTCCATGGTCGTATAGCCAGTTTTGTAGAGCAAGAATTTGAAACTATGTCTATTTGATTCTAAAGCACATACTCTGCACTGTTTTGGCCCCAAAGGGCAATTTGACCAATTAGAGTTACCTTAGGCCTTCACAATGATTTTTTTTTTAGTAAAAGTTTGTACCATTAAATATTTGGGATATAGTTATATTTAAAAAAATGATTATTTACTTGAAATTCAAATTTAATTGGGTGTCCTGCATTTTTATTTGCTAAATCTAACAGTCCTAACCCTAGTGGACTCTCCAGATGAGAGAAAGAAAAGTTCATGGTTCTCTATTATTTTGAAAAAATTGGGAAGTCCAAAAAACTTGATCTGAGAGAAATTCTCTAATTTTTCTCTGCAGCTTTGGCAGAACTGACATGTGTCACTTACTGGTGGCATACTCTGAGACTGAGATGTGCTCTTGGCGATTCACATGGTCTGAACCGCACTTGGGAGAGGCACAGACATTGCCTGTTTACCAGGCAGGAGAGGTCCCACCGGACAAGAATTAGATTCAGTGAGCAGAGGAGCTGGCAGGTATTTCCTAATGTCACTGAGGGCTTTGTAAGGTGATCATCTATTATCTATGGTTTGATGGAGGAGGTCACATGGTCACGATCTCATGTTCAAGATATCACTTCTATTTCTTAATTTATTTACTCCTTTGACACATATATATGGCATACCTATGAAATGTCAGGCACTGTTGAAATTCTGTGGCTACAGAAATTAACAAAAACTGATAAAGCATCTTCATGGAGTCTGTTTTAGTTGGAGATTAAGACAAAATTTATAGCATGAGCATGTGATCTGGAAGCCTGGCCAGGTTTCACCATCCCTTGTTCCGGCTCACAAATTAGTCAGTGCATTTCTATTGATAACGTTGAACACTGGTAAGAGAGGATGAAAATAGTAATTGGGAAAATGAAAATAAGAAAAAAAATCTTGGAGGCAAGGATAATAATTGAACATAATTTTGAAAGCAATAAAAAAAAGTTGATGAAGTTATACATTTTAAGATCTGTATAAGGATGTGCAGTGTAGCAGAAAGAAAGATGGTTAGCGCAGGCCAAAGATTGTCCAGGAGAATCGAAGTTAAGGATATTAGCATAAATCTATAATGGGTGAGAACACTCAGGCAGTAGATTATGAAAGGGGATGGCTCAAGGTGAGAGATTAAGGCTATTTAAAAGTTCTTTGGAGTTTTTCAGAATCTTTCTTCCCAGGATGAATATTATCAATCTTTGTGCTAGAAAGAAAAAAAAGAACTGCTTTAGCTTAGCATATTTATTTTTTAAACTTACCTTTGTTAATCATTTTCTTTTATTTGTACTTGAAGAATGACAATGTATGTTTCTATGAAAGCTAAAATGAAAGTCTGTGAAAACCGTATTGGGTAGATTCATGGTTTAGATGGGAGAAAATGTTAAAGATTTCTGAGAAATGTGTAGTTGAAGAACCTCATGTCTGCATATGGAGTTAAATCACAAATTTACTACTTAATCACCCTGCATCGACTTCCCTATTTGTGTGTGTGTGTGTGTGTGTGTGTGTGTGTGTGTG
>NW_011888997.1:3924142-3926642 GCF_000151845.1 Pteropus vampyrus | reverse complement strand
CCACTATATTGAATGCCTCCATCGATTTATACCATATTTAAAAAAAAATCCCTTTAAAAGATAAATTCTTCCCTATTATGTCAACACAACATACTTAGGTTCTTTATCAAGGTACTTTTCTTTCCTAGTTTACTGCAAAGGTCTAATAATCAGTGGTCCTCATACTTTGAAGAGTCCTCTTTTTTTCTCTCACAGTCTAAGGTGCCCAAAGGAGAACCATCAGCCACCCCTGGACTATCAGAATGAGTGACACTACTACTTTGGTTCCTCCAGCTTCCAACCAGGGTCCCACCACTCCACGCAAAGGGCCCCCCAAGTTCAAGCAGCGGCAGACTCGCCAATTCAAGAGCAAGCCTCCTAAGAAAGGTGTGAAAGGGTAAGATCAAAATGAAAAAAGACTTTCAATTGTTTTTTTTTTCCTACCACGACTGCTTTGATTTTGAGATTTAATGCTCGCAACATTAAATAGACTTAAAAAATTTGCACCACATTTTCCATTTTCCTCTCTATGACAATCTTTGCGGAATCATGTTTTTAGCCCTGGAATACTTTCTCTCTTAGCTCCCAGATCTATGGCCAAATATAATATGGCAAATGAAGCTTTTCACAGTAACCTTTGACTTGACCTTCCAGACTCTTCTTGACCATGTCCTTTCACCAATATACCCTGTGCTTTAATCTGGAATACAGAACCACTGGACATTTCCAGAACTCAGTTTACTTTTATGGCTTCAAATCTTATGTCTTAAGTTTTCTTTTTTTTCTCTTTCACTTCTGGACAAAGTCTTATTTATTTTTCAACATACACTCATATGTTAATTTCTTTTTGAAGCTATTACTAACTCTCTTAGACAAATGTTATTACTTTGAAGTTTGCATTTTGCACATAAGGCTATCATAACTTGTATTATTTTATATTACAGTTATTTATTTTCATCTGTTCCCTGAGACTGAGCTACCTCAAAGAAAATTTGTTTGTTTTTTCCTTAACTCCCTGCACCTAACACAGTGCTTGGTACATAGTAGATGCTTAATAAATGCTTTTGGGTAACTAAACAAATGTATGAATTAATCATTTTAATGCCTTCACATTGCTTTCTCATTCCAATTTCTATTTTAAAAAGTGGATCTTGACTAAATAGCCTCACTGATAATTCTTTCTGGCTCTCAGTTATCTTAGGTTATATTTTTGCAGGAGGAATATCTCTGTCCTGGGACACACTATCTAAAACCTGCCCAAGAGGCATTTTCTTTGCCTTAATTCAGTGCAAACAAAAGCAGTTTCTCAAATACAAAAGATGAAACCTTCTTCTTCTTCCCCCTTGAGTTAGGAAACTCTCCCTGTGAGTCATTCTAGGACCCATTTGTTCTGATCTCAGCTAATTTTTCTTTTATTTTTTTCCCGTAGGTTTGGAGATGACATTCCAGGCATGGAGGGGCTAGGAACAGGTGAGCCACCTAAAGACTTAAGGGAGGACTTTACACTTGGCGTTTCATCTTTTTATCTGCTTCGGGCCTCAAGGAACAGTTGAAAGTTACCAGAAAAATTTAAGGCTGCAGATCCTTTGAAGACCTAGAAATGTGGGATTTTAATTTGACCTCCTAAGATTACGTGTGTGCCCAGATGCAAACAAAAGAAATCAGGCCAGGCCTAAAGTTTAATGAGTCTTCTTATTTTGTTCAACAGCTCTTGAGGGAATATAATGGTGAATTGTTGACTTTCGTGGTAGAAAGGGTCTCAGAGTTAGTCTAGACCAACTTCTTTATTTTTCGGAAGAGAAATCTGAGACGTAGAAAAATTAAGTGGCAATCTGAGGCCACGAGTGAGGTATTGGAAACAAGGGAGGGGCCTGGAGAACCCTTCCACTCTACCAGGCTGACCACTCCCTTACCAGCTTCCTTTTTTACACATACTCTGTCACTTCGAACAGGGCCTTACACACTGAAAGTATTCAATAGAATATTTTTAAATTGCCTAGAATTTTTTTATTCATTGGAAAATGAATGTCTATTCCTTTAAAAACTTAACAGGCTTTATTTTGCAGAGCAGTTTTAGGTTTACAGAAAAATTAAGCAGAAAGTACAGAGTTCCTATATAGCCCCTCTGCCACGTTCCTACCCCTGTATAGTTTCCCTTATTGTTAGTATCTTGCAATAGTGTGGTCCATTATAACTGATGAGTCAGTATTGATACATTGTTATTAACTAAAGTTTATAGCCTATATTAAGATTTATTCTTTGTGTCGTTCTCTAGGAGTTTTAACAAATGCACCATGTCATGTATCCACCATTACAGGTTCATATGGAATAGTTTTGCTATCTTCAAAATCCCCTGTGCATCTGTTCATCCCCTTCTCCCCCACAAACTCCCAACACAACCACTAATATTCTTACTGTCTCTATAGTTTGGCCTTTTCCAAATTGTCATATAGTTAGAATCGTACAGTTTTACGGCTTTTCTAGATTGGCTTCTCTCACTTAGGAATATTTATTCATTTAA
>NW_011888997.1:3918545-3924092 GCF_000151845.1 Pteropus vampyrus | reverse complement strand
TACACACTGAAAGTATTCAATAGAATATTTTTAAATTGCCTAGAATTTTTTTATTCATTGGAAAATGAATGTCTATTCCTTTAAAAACTTAACAGGCTTTATTTTGCAGAGCAGTTTTAGGTTTACAGAAAAATTAAGCAGAAAGTACAGAGTTCCTATATAGCCCCTCTGCCACGTTCCTACCCCTATATAGTTTCCCTTATTGTTAGTATCTTGCAATAGTGTGGTCCATTATAACTGATGAATCAGTATTGATGCATTGTTATTAACTAAAGTTTATAGCCTATATTAAGATTTATTCTTTGTGTCGTTCTCTAGTTCTATGAGTTTTAACAAATGCACCATGTCATGTATCCACCATTACAGGTTCATATGGAATAGTTTTGCTATCCTCAAAATCCCCTGTGCATCTGTTCATCCCTTTCTCCCCCACAAACTCCCAACACAACCACTAATATTCTTACTGTCTCTATAGTTTGGCCTTTTCCAAATTGTCATATAGTTAGAATCGTACAGTTTTACGGCTTTTCTAGATTGGCTTCTCTCACTTAGGAATATTTATTCATTTAAACTTAAACATTTAAGTTTCCTTCATGTTTTTACATTGCTTGATAGCTCATTTATCTTTATCACTGAATAATATTTCACTGTATGGTTGTATCACAATTTATTTATCTTATTGAAGGACATCCTAGTTGGTTCCCAGTTTTAGTAATTATGGATAAAGCTGCTACAAACTTCCTCTTGCAGGTTTTTGTGTGAACGTAAGTTTTTAACTCATTCATTGCACTTTTGATAAATGGTAGCACTCATAGTAATCAGTGTCCTTACCAGGTATTTCTCAGTGTACTTGCTTTTTGCAGTCTAATGTCACTTCTAGGATCTCAAATAAAATTTCTAGCCATTTTATAAAACTCACACGCCATTTTTCTGAATCAAACTGCTTCTATATTTTGGCCAGGTGCATTTAGGACCAGCAAATTCACTTTGGACTCTGGAAGATAGCTTAACTCTGCCAACATATTTGGAGTAATGGAAAGAGGTTTACACTGGGAGAAAATCTGAGGTCTTTGACCTGGTCCTAGTCTCATCTCTACAACATTGTGATTTTTTGCTAGGTGTTTAAACTTTCTGGGTATCAGCCAGCTTCTCTATATCTCAGGGACAATAGTATATTATTGCCTAATGCAAGGGACTGGATTAGAGAACACCTTGAGGTCACTTCTCAATTTGTGATTGGATGTAGGCATTAGAAAATGTGGAGGAACTGAAGAGAGAGTCAGAGAAGCCCAAGAGCCCATAGGGATTGGGAGGGGGTAAGGAGACCCCAGGCCACAGGAATTTAAAGCACTCTTATTTCTCATTTTAACCCTTGGCCTGACTAGAATTCTACTTCTATTTCCTCCTGGGTGGTTGTGCCTTGGGGAGATCCTGTGTGATCAGTGAGATGTACCCCCACTGAGCATCCCCATGCAAAAGCCTTCAGTCGCCTCCCTAAAGAGGATGCAGAATAAAACCAACAAAGATGCCTGGAGGGGCTGTTCTGGGGACATCAAAGCCCTACAGAGGATTAATGAAGCAATTGTTCTGATCCTTTCTGAGCTTCAGGGCCATTCTAGATAACTTTCCAGTCACCTGGACAATGATTAAGAGAGAGGAGTGCAGTGTCTCTGCCCGGAAAACTCTGTCTGAGCTGAAGAGGCTCTCTTGGGGGTGAGGTTGGCTTTTAAGTTCTTCTCTCTCTTGCAGATATCACAGTGATTTGCCCCTGGGAGGCCTTCAGCCACCTGGAATTGCATGAGCTCGCCCAGTTTGGAATCATCTGAGACATCAGAGGTTCTGCCACCCTCAACAGCACCTGCTGTAACTTTGATCACTTTTGCTCTATTGATCTGCCAGAGTCTTGATTTTAGTCTTGTTCGGAAGTGGTTTCTTTGGCTTACAGTCATTTCCTTTAAATTACTACTAAGAGTTATCTTAGTGTCAGACTCCGTCACGCAGTATAGTTTAGCTCAGAATAGTGGGTGAAAATCGACATTTGTTAGGGCATTTCAAACTTTACCACTTTTTCCTATCAGTTAGTTAGAAGTCATCAGTATTTCTTTAAATTTTGTTTATTTGTTAAGTCCTTGGAATCTCTTTTTGCTGGACATTCTTTATGATTAGTAACAGGCTTTTAAGATAATCATTTATGTCACTCCCCTCCCCTTCTCATTTAATAAAGGTAATATTTACCTCAAACCTTATGAAGTTGTGTTAAATGTTATATGCAAATGATGTCTGTTCTAAAAAAAAATTAAACAAAGAAGGCACAGTCATTTAGGAAATAAGCACAGTGCATGCAAAAGAGCATAAGATTAAGAGTCATGTCCTAACTCTTCTTTGTAACATTGTAAATCACGCACTTTCTGGGTATGAATTTTATTGAACCAGGTTAGCTCTAAAGTCCTATGTAACTTTAAATTGTATAGCTCAAAGTTGGTGGAAGACTGGAGATTTAAGCTCAGGACTCTGATAGTGTGAAGCTTCTTTTTAGTGGCTCGATTCAATTGATTGAAAAGATTTATAGCATACTCTAAAGTGTAGACTCAGATGCAAAGGATAGGTAGTTGATCCCTCAAAATAAAATGGTTTGCTTCACCCCTGAAGTTGTGTCAAATTTAATGTCCACATACCTAGCTATATCTTTCCCCAATACTTTCAAGACAATTGTGCAATTCAAATGCTGCCTCTGTCTGACTTGGATGCCTAGAGTTCTAGCAGTAGTAATTTCTTCATTTCGCTTTTGTAATCTGTGGTAAGAGAATGGAGTAAATTAACTGAAAGGAGAGGCAGGATGATAGAGAGGAAAGATATTTGGGTTTTAATCCTGGCTCTACCAGTAAATTGCTCTGTAATTCTGAGGAAAATTTTCACCCTTTGAAACTTTCAGTTTGCCTGAATTCAATAATCTAAGGTTCATGGTAGCAATAAATGCTATAACTTGGAGGTTTTCGGAGTCTGAACGTGAGAATTAGAGACTCAGCACTCAACAGAATTTATTCTGCTGCGGGCTCTGCACTAACTATTTTGCAAGAATAGCCTAGTTACCTTCTGGCCAGAAAACTAGGTGCTTACAGAACACATCTGGATTGGTTGGGGGTAAGGAGACTGAGGAATTCCAGAGCATGGGAATTTAAATTGCTCCTATTTCTCATTTTGTCTTTGGCCTGACTAGAAGTCCACTTATGCTCCCTCCTTGGTAAAAAAAAAAAAAAAAAAAAAGTACAAAAGACAAAGTAAGATATAAATTCAAAAGTGGAGCTATGACATGCAAGGAGTGTGGTGGTAATGTGTGCTTCTCCTCCAGCAAGAACTCCTGCCTCTACCCACACATTTATTTTCCAGTCAGTGGCTCCATTTGACAGCTTTCGGTCTGCATTTGTTCATCTTGGTGTGCCTTTCAGTCAAGGAGGTCTGGGTTCTTTGGCTGGATGAGACTCTGGTCCACATTTGCTTTACTTTGCAAATGTTTCTTTAAACATGAAGCAATAGCACTGACAAAACAGAATGTATTCGAAAGAACATATCCAATGACCAGGATAGAGAAGTATCTAGAAACCATGTTACATGAGGAACTGTTGAAGAAACTGAAAATATTTAACCTGAAAGAGAAAAATGATAATCGCCAGTAAATATTTGAGAAGTTGTAGTGAACAGAATGAAGCAGATCTATTTCATGTAGGATTTTCGCGTTTAGTGGTAAACAAGAATAGATATCATTTAAATCCCATTCAAATTCTAGGATTCTATTCTTCTCTTCCTAAATTCTATCATTTCTCTTCCTTCTAATGTGAAACTAGAAAACACTTATTAAATAAACAGCATATATGAAAGAGGTAAATCATTGTCCCCATCAAAATCCTGGCAGCAGACATAACCATATTCAGAGTAATTGAGGAAGTTTAACAAAGGAACTATTTATAAAGGCTTGTGAAGAGTTACAGAGACCCTACAAAGGTACTTCAGTAATTGGGGACAGCAACAGTGTTGGGGCTACAACATCACCTACCCTATACCTGAAGGAACCGCCAAAGATCTGCTCTGACTATAAAAGGGCCCTCTGAGATGGCTGTGGCTTTCAGTAGAGAGACATAGCCAACCCACAGTGATACCCTGGGTAATTAGGAAGGAGCATGGGTCAGGATAATACACCCCAAACGTTGTTCTTCTCCCATTCTCTACTCTCCTGTTTATGCTGACATTAGATAAACCCAACTAGGAGTCAGAAGACAAAGGAGCCCATTAGATGTGGTCAGTAAAGTTCACCTCCAACAGCAAATCAGATGCAGAAGGGTGGAGAGGGGAGGTGATGGGGCAAAGGAGGAAATATCCAGCATGGCACTATTATCGAAGAACAGATGCTATTCATCAGCCAGGGATTTGTAGTTAGAGCTGAAAAATAACATGGATATGTTTATAACCTCCAGAGTTGATTCTGATGCAAATCACTGGAGTAGAGGAAGGACAATGTTGAATAAGAGGAACACAATAGATTAATGAGAACGATTGCAGAAGGAAATTATCATAGAATTGGAGGGTTTGGAGAATTTTTTGAAATCATCTGATACTTTCCTGATAATGAGAATCATTGAGGATCTCTTATTAAAACAAAATTTGGGCCCCACTCCAAATTTTCTGAATAAGAACCTCCAAGGGAGAAATCTTAAAATCTGTATTTTTTTAATAAGGGCCCCGGGTGATTCTTGTATTTGTGCCAGTTTGGAAACACTGATGTGGTCCAAGCCTATGTTTTAAACATTAAAAATTACTTGATTCTTAACTTGTTACTACCCAGTGACTGATTTAACCAGTTCTATTTGTCCCCAGTGACATATGTAATATGTGTGAGAACGTGTTCTGGCAGACTGCTTTGCTGACCAGTAAAACTGATACGCCTCAGTACTCCGGACCTAACCCAGTTCAATGCTTCTGTGATTGCAGAGCATGCCAGAAAGTTCAGAATGTAAGTGTTGGACTGAAACAATGTCAGGAAGTAGAGGGTCAAAAGGGCACAGTTATTCCCAGGGATGACCTCTTGCCGTTGCCTCACATGGCCACCTCCCTCAGTAACCTATGTCACTCTCTGTCCTCATCGGGACTGGGGGAAGGCGGGAGGCACCAGGGAGGGAGAGAGCTTTGTGTCAGCAGGTGGAGGCAGTGACCTTCACTTATCCTCCACCCCTTTCTTGTTTGTTCATGTCATTGGGTGGAAGTTGGTGCTGGTGATGTAAGCACCAAGCCTCGTTCTAGAGGTCAGTAGTATTACATTCAGAGCAGAAAAGAGTATATAAGGAGAAAATACTCCTCTGGAGGCTCCCACACTAGGTAAACATACGCAGTTGTTATTAGACAGTTGCCACTGTGCCATTGACCTCCACTTCTTTTTCCTTTGCTCAACGAGAAAAGTGAGAATCACCATAAATTGAGGAAATAACAGAGAATATTTTCTCAGTAACTAAGAAGTAAACGGGAAAACAGACATAGATAAGAATAATCAGTAAGACC
>NW_011888997.1:3911183-3913515 GCF_000151845.1 Pteropus vampyrus | reverse complement strand
ATTCTGTTCACTAGCCCTACATAAACTTTCTGTATTTTTCCTATAAATTGATTCTAAAAGCAAAACTAATCAACAGCAGTTACATTATTTTGACTATATGATTGTATTTTTCAAAGGAGGGTCAAGTAGTGTGCTTAGAAAACATTTCTTAGTCTATCTATTCAATGTCTACACTTCTGGGCTGCTCAGTGGAACATCTTTTCAGCATCAAGGTCAAAAGGAATCTTTTCTTGCACGTCAACAATTAAAGTCTTATAAATTTTGTTTACGCTTTTATTTCTTTCTTGCTTTTTCAATTGTCTTTTATTTCTCTTTTTGACAAAAGAATGATAGATCTTTGTCTTCTCCTCAAGTTTATCTAGCTTCATGATTTTTTTATCTATCGCACCTGACTATTATGGGGGAGACATCCCTACCAGAGCCTCTACCTACTGGGCTACACTGGATGAGAGGTCTTCCAAGCTTGTAGGTAGCTGTGTCATCCTAGACACACTCTTTTCTAGATCACATTTGTGTTTTCCTTTCTGGAAATGTTTATGAATATCTGCTATCATTGGTGCTCTAAAATTTACAAGGATTTTTCACTCATCATTTACTGATTTTTGCAATCAGAGAATATTTCTCTGCTGAAAACTTTTGTTCTCAATTTGGGAGATTTTTTTTTCCAACTGTTTCTTTGATAATACCCTCTCCTCCATCTTCTCGGTTCCCCCCTTTCTGGGATTCTAAGTCAGAAAATGGGTTCTTATTTTCTCATGTTTTCTCTCATATCATGTTTCTCTTTATCATTTTACATATGTTTATTTTTCTATCATTTTATTGATTTTTTTCTATCCTATTTTTAAACTTTTCGCTGTTCTTTGCTTGCTCCTTTTCTTTCACATCTTGTTCATGAATGAATGTAAAATTTTACTGAGTTCTCTGCTTTTCTCTGCGGTTATTTTTGTATATCTTCTTCTTTTTGTTTTCTTTATGCTGCTGTTTATTCTTACATGTCACGTCATCTTTGATTTATCTCATCAAACTTAAGAATGAAGCATGAGATCTGGTTTACGCACCTTCCCATCTATGTTGGTTTCCAGATAGGCTGCTCCACTGAGTGGAAATTCTGAGAGGGTGTTCTGTTTACAGAGGCAGAGCTTGTGGAATGGCTAGCTTAGCTTTAGAATGAAATGATGTGGAAGTGGCAGACAGATGTAGTTCCCCCAAAAGTCAGAGCGAGGAGACTTTACTGTAGGTGCCAACATCCCACTAGAAGGCTTTGCCCCCCATATGGGTAACAAATGTCAGTAATGAGAGAGGTGGAGAGAGGAGAATTCAAGTGGCGTACCTCTGCTCTGTTTATATTTTTAGTAATTTGGCTGTTTCCGGACTCCAGAACAATCCCTCTCATTGAGCCTAGAGCCCCTCTGAGATTCTAGTTGGCAGATCATGGTATCCTCATTCTCCCATTCAGCCCCCTCATGGGACATTTTAGGCTATGACTTCCTTTGCTATGGTCCATCAATATACTCCTATCTGCTTTCTGTTTTCCAGGGATTTATTGAAATCTCTCATCTATTGTGATGTTGATTTCATGGCATGGAAATTATTTCACATCTACTTTTTAGAGTAAGGATTTACAAAGGAATCTGAAGATAGTTCCTGTTTCTTCCAATTAATAAGTCAACAAATAGCTGAGGACCTACATATGTTCTGGAACAGATGTACACTTTGGTTCACCGAAAATATAGCATATTGTTGCTGCTGGGAATTTAAATGACAGTAGCAGAAACACAATTGTTCAAGAAAAAAAAGGAATCAATAAAAGAGATTATATAATTAAATTCTACACCATATAAAATAGGCTGATTGTCCTTTAAGCTCTTTTAACAGAGAACCATGAGGACTGGAGACTCATGGATGGTTTCCTATAGGAGAGAGAACCTGAGCTGGCAGAAGGATAGGACCTTAGTCAGAGAGAAGGTGAGCAGATGGGAATGATAAAGGCACATTCAGAGAACACATGAGGCCTTTATGGAGGCCAGCCTATTACGGTCTAATGAGTGAGGCAAAACCCAAATGTGTGGAATCATTTCTTTAGTCAATAAACATTAATCAAGCATCTCCTATGTGCAAGGCATCATGTCAGGCACTGACCAGGTGGAACAAGGGAAAATATATGTAAAAGTAATTCTTGTCTCTTATCAGTTTATGTCAGTAGACAGAGGTGATGGAAGCATGGAAACATACGCAAAGACAGCTCTTGCTTTAGGTCTCTTGGTTTCCTCATTTGTAAAATAAGGAAGTTAGATTAAATGATAGAATCTCTAAGCCTCCATTCAGTGATTAC
>NW_011888997.1:3909274-3911133 GCF_000151845.1 Pteropus vampyrus | reverse complement strand
TGATCTAGATATTTGTAAGCTCAGCTGAAACTTCCACACATTCTCTCTTCCTAAAAGTCAAGAAACATCATAAGAAGTTATAAAGACGTATTTACAGCACCTTGCTTGGGTATTCTTCACTGGTTTAGGAGAATTCTATTCCTCCGTGTTTTCAAGAATCTTCATATAGTAAATGAATCTTTTTGTTTTCTAGTAGAGACTACAAGGATTTAAAGCATATTAGCTGCTGATTTCAATGCTATTATATAACATAATGTCTAGAGCAAGAGCGAAGGACATTGGGGATCATTAATTGTGGGGTTAATTCACAAAGTTTCTGGTTTTGTCCTTTATGTTTCTAATGCTCAATGCTTCTATTAATACCCTTGAATGTGCTCAGGGAAACACCATGGTGGTCAACTTTGTTTCATACTTCAGAGTCTGATGTAGCCAGTGGCCATGGTGCTATAATCATTCTCATTTTTAATTATGTGGTTTGACATACCTGCCCTTTGAAGCGAGCAGTCCATTTGTACAGACAATGCCCAGGGAGATTGACATCCTCTAGAATCACAGAGGATTCTAAGGGTAGACCATGAATGAGAACCTGGGAGATGACCAATTTCTGGCTTAAAGCTTCAGCTCCTGTTATAGATTTTCCCATGTTTTTCATAGTAACCCCTCCAAAATGAACAGACAAACAAAAATACATATAGCATAAACACACACATAAATAACATATACATTTATATGTATGCATAACTGTATACACATATATGTATACTATATATACGTATGTGTATGTACACATATACATATATACCATATGTTTATAGATATATATACACAGCATGTATGTGTATCTGTGTGAGTTTGTGTTCTCAGATGAGGCAATAAAAGAATTATTGTATGAAGAAAAGAAGAAATTACTATTTACTTAACACCTTCTGTGTACCTGATGATTTAGACTAATTCATTGAGTCCTGAGAATAACAATGTAATATATATATGTTATTAATATTATTTTATGTTATAGGAGAATAAGACATAGTGAGGTTAAAATAGCAGAGCTATGATTAAAATACTGGTCTTTCAACAGTAATTGAAAAGTTCTTTTTATTACACCTACTATTTGCACAAGATTAAAAAGGACTTAAAATAGGTTAAACAGTAAAGTGTAAATTATCAGTTCCATGGAAAAGTAAAAAGTAGTAATCTTTGGAGATATTCTGGGAATAAGATATTATGACCTTAGTTAAAACATATTCAATTATGTGATAACATTCCTGTTTGAAGTTTAGAGAAATTTATGTAAATTTAATAAACATTTTTAGTATCAACGATTTTTGCAATTCTGTGTGTTGACTTGAATTACCTCTTCCCACAAAAGATGTTGAAATCCTAGCTCCCAGTACCTGTGAATGTGACCTTATTTGTAAATAAGATCTTTGTAGGTGTAATTAAGTTGAGGTCATGCTGGAGTAGGGTGGGCCCATAATTCAGTATGACTATTGTCCTTATAAGAACAGGCAAATTTGGACATAAACGCACACATGGAAGATAGCCATGTGGAGATGAAGGCAGAGATTGAAGGCATGCTGACACCGCCAAGAAATATCTGATACTACCAGCATCTGGATGACAAAAGGAAACGTTCCTCCCTAGGGGCTTTGGATGGAGCATGGCACGGTCAACATCTTGATTTCAGACTCTAGCCTTCTGAACTGTGAGAGGAGAAATTTCTGTTTTTTTAAAGAACCCCATCTGTGGTACTTTGTTTTGGCAGCCCTAATTGCCTTTGTTACACAGCATATTAGGAGACTAATATACTCTGTTGTGTCTTAAAAGGGATACAAAGGCTTATAATTTATTCATTCATC
>NW_011888997.1:3900320-3902574 GCF_000151845.1 Pteropus vampyrus | reverse complement strand
TTCAGAGAAATGGAGAAATAAATTTGTAAGTCTATTTTTCCTCTTCTCATCAGAGTAGGCTAATTCTAGGAGGGAAACCATCTAAAGACTTAGAGAAAATTCAGAAGACATACCTTGATTTCTAATACTACATTCTTTCAGATCCAAAGTGCCCTAAAATTCATCTCTACTCACTATCCACTTAATGTACTTATCAGCGAAACTATGTTCTAGAATTGTATAACTTTGACATTTGATACTTATGGATTAGTAATTATTCAGCTGCAAATGAAAAAAAAAACCTTTGACTTATTTTTTTAATAATAAAAAAAGAGCTCAAAAGTATCAAATGCTAGTGACAGTTCAGTAGCTCAAAGATGTCAGGGTTGCTAAAAGATGTCACTGCCAATGCCTCTGAAATTTCATGTCTTTTTTTCATGACTACAAGATGGCTGTTTTGGCACCAGCCATCACATCCATATCTAACACAGAATGAAGAAACTAGGGGCAAGATCTAAAATAGCCAGAGAATACAATACCAATTTCTGTCCCCACCCCAGCACAAGTTTCTTATGAATCAGACCTGTATCACAATGTTATCTCTAAGCAAAGGAGATCATAAAGTTTTTCGAGGCTGTACATAGAGACACTACAAAGATGAAGGGGTTGAGAATGGATTTTGCTTAGCCAATAACCAACGTCTTTAGACTGCCTCGTTATTCTATAAATCAGCAGCATACTTTGAACAAATAAATTCTTAATCTTACAGATTTTCCCCATAAGTATTTGCCCAGATAGTTTATTAATATTCATCCACTTATCCATTCAACAAACATATTAGGCTTTATTCCGAGTCAGGCACTATGTACACTGTTAATAAGACATAGTCTGTTCCCTCAGGGAAAAGATAAACTGGCAGAAAGGGAAAATACCTAAATCAGACTGAAGTTTAAAGGGAATGGGAAAAGGCACATTATGTGCCAGGCACTGTCATATGTATGGGGAATACAAACTCAAAGGAAGCTCTCAGTCCAGTGGAAAGGGACAGGTAAGAGGGATAAGAGATCTGATAGAGGTCTGTTACCGTAGTTTTTCGATTATTCAGGTCTTTAGGACAAGGGAATCACTGCTTTCCTTTTTCAATTTAAAACAGGAGTCTTTTAGACGTTTTATAGATCTGGCATCTTATGTGACTCAAAGCTCAGGCCCTCGGAAATGATATTCTTTCTAATCTCCAGATGCTTTCCTTAGATTTTCTAGTAAATACACACAGAGACAAATTTGACTAATATTCTCCACATTTCAATATTCATAGTGCTTAGAAGAAACAAAACAAGTTGGAGTGAAGGCATCTGTGATATTTATTTCATTCATAGTAAAAATATAGAGAGTTAGACTATCCTATGATATTATTTTGCCTAGGTAGCCAACTGTATGGTAAGGTACAAATAAGCAATTTGTCACTGAAGCTTTAAAAAAAAAAGGATCACCCCTTAAACATCTCCTCTGGGTTTAAATTTCTTCCACAAATCTGTACCTGCAGATCATCACTAAATGTCTGAGAGAAAGATCATTTTGGATACCCACAGGATATGTCTGGAGCACAAAAACAGCCCAAAGAGAATGTCTCTCAGCCCACGTGCCTCGGTGTGCTGGGCTCGAGCTGATGTGTCTATACTTTGGCTCTTCCCAGGAAGCAATAAATTTTAAGTCTCGTTGTCTTGTCAAGGACACGATGTCAACCAGGCTGCTTAATACGACCTACTGAGAGTTGAAATGATGGCTTGTGAAAGATAGAAAGTTAATGTAAAATGTCAATCCAGGTCGAAGTGGAGCAATTAGTTATCTTTATAAATTTTTCTCCGTGTTTGTCTCATTAAGAAAAGAAAGTGGATTGAATACTCTTTTTCCCCCATAAACCTAGCATTAGTGGTCATTAGTTACGTATGTGTTTATTGTCTGTTTACCTCGTTAGCTCCACGCAGACAGAGAATCTGTCTGTCTTATTCACTGTTATAAGTCTCAGCATCTCAAAAAATGCCTGAAAATAAAAGGACATCAATAAATACTTCTTGTGTGAATAAATGACTGAGATGATTATTTGTGTGCATATATGGTTGTAAAGATCAATACGGCATAAAGGAAGGCTTCCATTCTCTAGATAGAGCAAGGCTGTTCTTTGCTTGCAAACTGCAGGTGCCAGTTGAAGTACTTGCTGTGATTTGTGACTCTGCCTGAGTGTACTTGAAGGGGTTGCTAAGAAGACACTGTGCTA
>NW_011888997.1:3898520-3900270 GCF_000151845.1 Pteropus vampyrus | reverse complement strand
AGAAATTTCTGTTTTTTTAAAGAACCCCATCTGTGGTACTTTGTTTTGGCAGCCCTAATTGCCTTTGTTACACAGCATATTAGGAGACTAATATACTCTGTTGTGTCTTAAAAGGGATACAAAGGCTTATAATTTATTCATTCATCGATTTTTTTGAGCACCAGTTTATACAAGGTATTCTTGCCAAGCGCTACAGACAAAATAAGGGACAAAAACAGACATGGTCCTCTGGCAGTTATACCCTAGTTGGGGAGAAATACATTAACCAAATTGATATATAGAAAAATAAAACTTTAACCGTAAGAAAATCTATAATTATTTGTGGTACAAAAAACTATAAGTGTATATAATGGGAAAATAAGTAAACAGGTGAGATCATCTGGACTGACATCCTTGAAGAAATGACAAAGTGGGATTCAAAGGAAAAGTATAATTATCTAGATGATGGGATAACGAAGGTGTGGTGTGGATGGGAATACACCAATGCATATACAAAAGCCAAAGGCAGAAGTGAGCCTGGCCAGATCGAACAAAGACCTTTGAAGCAAGATGTAGGGAGGCAGAGGGAACACATTGCAAGATGAGACTGGAGAGACATAAGGAGTCAGAAAATGTGTGCCTCGTAGGCCAGGCCAAGAACTCAACCTTTATTCATCCATTCTAAGAGAAAGCCATGGTGTACAAATTTAGTGCAAAGAAGACAGCTAGTGGCTGAGGGTGGGTTTTTACATGCATATGTCCTGGATTCTTCCCACTCAGATTATCCTGTGTTCTAAGGCCCAGGGAAGAGAAACTAGAATCAAATATTGTGTCACTGAAATCTGAGTGAAACCTTAAGAGGACAAGGGAACGTGAGCATATCAATGCCTGGGTGGCTGCAGCTTCTATAGCTCAGAGGCAGGGTCTCAGAAACACCACACATAAACATTAGCAACATCTGCATCTTTGGGAGCTGACATTGCCCCAAGAGCCCGAGAAAGAAGGAGGAAAATGACAAAGAAATTGTGATGGTCAGTTTTATGTGTCAACTTAGCAGGGTTATATTACCCAGTTATTCAATCAAACACTAACTAGATATGGCTGTGGAAGTATTTTGTAGATGTGATTAACATCTATAATCAGTTGACTTAAATAAAGGAGAATATCCTTGTTAATCTGGATGGGCCTGACCCAATCAGTTGTGAGATCTTAAGAGCAGAACTAAGGTTTCCATGAAGAAGAAATGTGTCCTGCTGGACCATCAGCTCCTGCCTGAGTTTCCAGGCTGCCCCTTTGATGGCCTGACTTAAAAATTTCCAACTCATCTAACCAGTTCCTACAGTAACATATCTCAATTTCTTGAATAAATTTCTTAATATGTTTATATCTTACTTCTGTGTTGGAGTGCTGAGTAATACAGATATGAAGTTGCTAGGAGGTTTTATTGATGAAGTATTGCTAAGGGATGTCAGAAATAGCTGTCTGAATAGCATCAGACTGAACCTCCTTGGTGGTAGTGGAGATCCAAACCAGAGAAGTATGGCTTTGTGATTGTTATTTTGAAAATACATTAATACTCAGGCTGCTGACTTGTGGCAATGGAATTCAATGCCATTGAAGAGATTTAGCAAATGCTTGAAGGTTGAGGAGAGGTAAGCCTGGTCTCTGGGGGTTACTCATGGCCTTATTGAACTTTGGCTGAAATGTTTCTCTTTGTCGTTTATGCAGTATAATTTCTACCAGCAAGTCTAGAGAGTTAAAAAGCCAAAAA
>NW_011888997.1:3895162-3898470 GCF_000151845.1 Pteropus vampyrus | reverse complement strand
GTGAATAAATGACTGAGATGATTATTTGTGTGCATATATGGTTGTAAAGATCAATACGGCATAAAGGAAGGCTTCCATTCTCTAGATAGAGCAAGGCTGTTCTTTGCTTGCAAACTGCAGGTGCCAGTTGAAGTACTTGCTGTGATTTGTGACTCTGCCTGAGTGTACTTGAAGGGGTTGCTAAGAAGACACTGTGCTAATTTATGAAGCTACTTTCTGTCTGCTCCAACACCCCTTTCTAGACTCAGATTTGTGACCCGGGGGCTGAGAGGCTAAGAAATGTCATCTGGGCTCCCTGGAGGAAGACTGCCGGGTGGCAGGCTGTGAGGCAGAAGGAGGGAGGAAGGCGTTCCTGTTCTTGTCAGCAGCATCACCCAGAAACAGCTCCCCTCTCTTGTCAGCAGCAGTTGTTCTGGTTCTGTTCTGCAGTTCTTTCTACATCCTTCTACTGTCTGCAGAGGTGTCACTAGCCAGACATCGCCAGGCACTGCTTCGTCATGCTCAGAGGGCCCCTTCCCCACCCCAGCTCCTTTTCTTATTCTACTTTCCCTAGGGTGGTCTCTGCTTCTGGAAATGCTCTCAGTATTACCTCAATGATCCCTTTTTTCATTTTTAGCCCTATTTAGTCAATTCCTTGTAGATTATAATTAATTTATAATAAATTTAATCTGTTAAAGTAATTAGTATGTGTTCTGAACTGGGCTCAGATGGATAAAGTTTCTCACTATGGTCTTTATCCTACAGCTATGTTTGTTTCTACAAATTCTGTATTTTAAAGTTCTAACAACTTCACAAAGACTTGTAGAACTTCTTTTAATTTAATTTAATTTTAATTGCAGAATTTTTAAATTTAAAAGTGTTTTTCTGATGAAGGGTGTTCAAATACCTAAAACAAATGGAATTACATATGTAATATAAATGCCATAATTCCTTTATCAATTTTAACACATTTCAGTTGGATTAATTCAGTTCTCTTACTTTTAAAAATATCTCTTTTCAAAAATGCAACATAAAAACTCAATAGTCCATGAATTCTGAGAGCATCCCATTCTATGATTTTGAGGGGAGAAAAACTTCCTGTAGGTTTATTAATCCTATCCCAAATGAGTAAATTTTTTTTCATATGGAGTAATTTGAGTTCTCTTAGAAGTAGTAACAAGTCACTTTGAAATGCCGTGTTCTGTATTATCATTTTTTTTTCAGATTGTAATTATTTTTATTACAATCAGAGAGAGAGAGAGAAAGAGAGAGAGAGAGAGAGAGAGAGAGCAAGAGAGAGAGGTTCCCACCTTGTAGGGCTAAAAGAATTGTCTATACTGGGGTCATAGAGAGAAGGTTGTCAGAAATTCTCTTCAGGATAGTAAAGTTGGTGGCAGTAAGGTAGTAAGAGCTAAGAGAAAGCTAAATAATAATTTGAAATATAATAATTTGAAATATAATAATTCTAAATAAAATAATCCTAATTATTTAAAATAAAAATAATTCTAAATAATAACATGATAATAGCACATACATTGATATCGTATGGTGTGCTAGGTCCTTCGGTTGTATTAACTTATTTAGTCTTCACAACTACTGTCCATTTTATGGTTGAAAATACTGATGCAGCTTGTCCAACTCAGTGTTTTGATATAAACCCATGAAGTTCTGCCTTCAGAGCTTATGTAGTTGATCATTACGTAATGCTACCCTTGAGAGAAAGTGAATCTCATCAGTTCAAGTATGCAGATGTTTGCTAATGTTCAGTACTTCTCAGTGTCGGCAGTTGTTGGACATAGTTTCTGTAGGAGCCCCTCTAGGTGCAGATGGGATCCAACCAGCATCCATCCTTGTCATGACACTGTCATTACAGCTAAGATGTCAGACTGGACCTTAACTTCTTTTAAAGAAGCACTTCCATCTACTAATCCTATATAAGGGTCACTAGAGCTACCTGTGATTTATATTCTTCTATACAATTCCTTGAACTCTTTGCTGTGAAGGTTAAAGACTCTTTCTATCTGAATTGTTTTTTATGAGAAAAGCTAACTTGAAGCTAACTTGAGGAAAAACCCACATGAACCTCTGGAGCCTGAATAACCTGTAACCTGACTTCTTTACAAAGCAACTGACATTCACATGTTGGGTTTTCTTTTGAATTTGTCATGGTTCTCAAAGATGCCTTAGAATGTTCAGTTGTATTTTTAATTTCACTGCTGGCTTAGCTGATGAACGCAGTTGTTCTTATCTCAGCAGTTTTAGGATCTAGCAAAATTTTACATCGTGCTACAGGAATCAATTTATAAACTTTGTTTACTTCGAGATTCTAGTTGACATATAAATTTAGCAGCTACAGAATTACAGATAGGATTACCAGAAAGCTATTAGCTATTCTCTTAGAGATAATATTTATAAATGGAATATAATTACCATCTAGGATCATGCTGTTTCCAGAGCTAAAAAGCAATAAAACTAAATCAAGAAAGAATTTTCTGTTAGTTCTTCTGGGAGGAGAAGGCCTCCAGCAGAATGAGAACGAGGCCGGGGTGAGTTGTAGTGCTGGGAATGGGAAAGAAGGGGAGAAGAGAAGGGGATCGAGAGGGAGGCTAGGTCCTTCCGCGCTGTGGGTATATTCTAGACTACTCTAAGGGAGCAGAAGCTGCTGCCTAGAGAGACTAAAAGTCTCCTGGCTTTACTTCAGGGAGACTTTTTCAAGTATTTATCCAACCTGATAGAAACTTTCTCATGGGAATGCTTTGTTCATAGATGTTTTCCCGAAAGATGCTTTCGTTTTTTCCTCCTCCAGATCACGGGATTAAAAAAATTTTGTTTAAAGTAAATACAACTCCAACAATCTAGATAATATAGAGCCTTTGTACTTGAAGTTTAAATTTAGGTAGTAAATATTTATTGAGCAACTACTATATGCAAGATATTTTTCCAGGTATTTTGAGAAATACCGAGATGAATAAGTTATGATCCCTGTCCTTAAGAAGCTTAAGACAATTACTAATACTGGCTATTCTGTGGTAGGCACTGTTATCAGTGTTTTAGATACATTAATTCATTTAAACCTCATAGCGACCCTAACAGAATATGTCATCATTACTGAGTTTAATAGATGAGGAAACTGACGTAGAGCGTTATTAAATAACTTGTTCAAGGTTAGAGAGCAAAGAGTAAGTTGAAACTTGAGAGAGCGAGAAGTGAAAATTTGCCTTAATGTTGTATAGTAAATCAATGTCAGAGCCTGGGCTATAATTCAGTTGGAGTCCCCGGGCTCCAGTACCAGGCTCCTTTTATTAAACTATAAAGTCTTTTTGCTTTCT
>NW_011888997.1:3889671-3894682 GCF_000151845.1 Pteropus vampyrus | reverse complement strand
AGAGGTTCCCACCTTGTAGGGCTAAAAGAATTGTCTATACTGGGGTCATAGAGAGAAGGTTGTCAGAAATTCTCTTCAGGATAGTAAAGTTGGTGGCAGTAAGGTAGTAAGAGCTAAGAGAAAGCTAAATAATAATTTGAAATATAATAATTTGAAATATAATAATTCTAAATAAAATAATCCTAATTATTTAAAATAAAAATAATTCTAAATAATAACATGATAATAGCACATACATTGATATCGTATGGTGTGCTAGGTCCTTCGGTTGTATTAACTTATTTAGTCTTCACAACTACTGTCCATTTTATGGTTGAAAATACTGATGCAGCTTGTCCAACTCAGTGTTTTGATATAAACCCATGAAGTTCTGCCTTCAGAGCTTATGTAGTTGATCATTACGTAATGCTACCCTTGAGAGAAAGTGAATCTCATCAGTTCAAGTATGCAGATGTTTGCTAATGTTCAGTACTTCTCAGTGTCGGCAGTTGTTGGACATAGTTTCTGTAGGAGCCCCTCTAGGTGCAGATGGGATCCAACCAGCATCCATCCTTGTCATGACACTGTCATTACAGCTAAGATGTCAGACTGGACCTTAACTTCTTTTAAAGAAGCACTTCCATCTACTAATCCTATATAAGGGTCACTAGAGCTACCTGTGATTTATATTCTTCTATACAATTCCTTGAACTCTTTGCTGTGAAGGTTAAAGACTCTTTCTATCTGAATTGTTTTTTATGAGAAAAGCTAACTTGAAGCTAACTTGAGGAAAAACCCACATGAACCTCTGGAGCCTGAATAACCTGTAACCTGACTTCTTTACAAAGCAACTGACATTCACATGTTGGGTTTTCTTTTGAATTTGTCATGGTTCTCAAAGATGCCTTAGAATGTTCAGTTGTATTTTTAATTTCACTGCTGGCTTAGCTGATGAACGCAGTTGTTCTTATCTCAGCAGTTTTAGGATCTAGCAAAATTTTACATCGTGCTACAGGAATCAATTTATAAACTTTGTTTACTTCGAGATTCTAGTTGACATATAAATTTAGCAGCTACAGAATTACAGATAGGATTACCAGAAAGCTATTAGCTATTCTCTTAGAGATAATATTTATAAATGGAATATAATTACCATCTAGGATCATGCTGTTTCCAGAGCTAAAAAGCAATAAAACTAAATCAAGAAAGAATTTTCTGTTAGTTCTTCTGGGAGGAGAAGGCCTCCAGCAGAATGAGAACGAGGCCGGGGTGAGTTGTAGTGCTGGGAATGGGAAAGAAGGGGAGAAGAGAAGGGGATCGAGAGGGAGGCTAGGTCCTTCCGCGCTGTGGGTATATTCTAGACTACTCTAAGGGAGCAGAAGCTGCTGCCTAGAGAGACTAAAAGTCTCCTGGCTTTACTTCAGGGAGACTTTTTCAAGTATTTATCCAACCTGATAGAAACTTTCTCATGGGAATGCTTTGTTCATAGATGTTTTCCCGAAAGATGCTTTCGTTTTTTCCTCCTCCAGATCACGGGATTAAAAAAATTTTGTTTAAAGTAAATACAACTCCAACAATCTAGATAATATAGAGCCTTTGTACTTGAAGTTTAAATTTAGGTAGTAAATATTTATTGAGCAACTACTATATGCAAGATATTTTTCCAGGTATTTTGAGAAATACCGAGATGAATAAGTTATGATCCCTGTCCTTAAGAAGCTTAAGACAATTACTAATACTGGCTATTCTGTGGTAGGCACTGTTATCAGTGTTTTAGATACATTAATTCATTTAAACCTCATAGCGACCCTAACAGAATATGTCATCATTACTGAGTTTAATAGATGAGGAAACTGACGTAGAGCGTTATTAAATAACTTGTTCAAGGTTAGAGAGCAAAGAGTAAGTTGAAACTTGAGAGAGCGAGAAGTGAAAATTTGCCTTAATGTTGTATAGTAAATCAATGTCAGAGCCTGGGCTATAATTCAGTTGGAGTCCCCGGGCTCCAGTACCAGGCTCCTTTTATTAAACTATAAAGTCTTTTTGCTTTCTCCTTAATAACGAATGGGACTAGAAGGGATTTCCACACTCCATTCGAGACTCCTGCTTGCTTATCCTGGAAAAGCAATCAACTTTAACTTAAACTTTGTTTTTCTACAGAGCCTCAAAAAGTATTTGCTAAGAGTTTTATAAAACCTTAAGCAAAGTACTGTTTGTACAAATAGCATTTTGAAAAAGAGTTTTCTGGCTAGAACTAATATAAACGTACATTTACTGTTTACTTTAGGATGGCCTCCATATGAATATCAGTTTTTGAAGTTTATTTTTTAGAGAAGCACTCATTTATCTAAAAATGTATATTTTGGTTTAGCATATTGGAATCAAAGTTCATTAAGTAGTGTTTTTATTGGGAAAATTGGTTTTATTTACATAAAATATCTAAAACAGAATTTACAAGAAATATGCTAATTTTTAAAACATCTTCTAAGCATGTTAATTTTCCTAAATGATTTTCAGAACATCAGGAGGGCTGATTTCTCGGACCTTTAGACGAAAGTGAGCAGCAGGTAGTCTCTCTTTAACACCATATTTTTGACCTGTCCTCTTCATCTTGCCTGCTTTCCTTCAGTTCTCGGATTACGATTACTGTATTTGTCCTCCAACCACTTAGGATGTCTTGCTCCACTGAACTTCACTATATTTTATTTTATTCTCTCAGATTTTTATACCTTTTCAGTGTCTTCAAGGAGATAATTACATGGATGCAACAATTAGTGTAATAGTTTCCTAGGGCCACTGTAACAAAGTACCACGAACTGGGTGGCTTACAACAGCAGAAATTTATTCTCTCACTGTTCAGGAGGCTAGAAGTCCAAAGTTAAGGTGTTGGCACGATTGTGCTCCCTCTGAAGGCTCTAGGGGAAGAAAACTTCCTTGTCTCTTCCTGGCTTCCGGTGGCTTCTGGCAATCCTTGATGTTTTTTGACTTGTAGCTGCATCCCTTCAATCTCTGTGGCCTTGTTCCCAATGTCTCCTCTATGTCTCTGTGCCTGACTGTCCTCCCTTTTCTTATAAAGACACCAGTTATTGGATTTACGGCCCACTCGAATCTAGAATGACCTCATTTTAACTAATTATTTCTGCAAAGACCCTATTTTCAAACAAGGCTACATTCTGAAGCTGATAACAAATAGTGATCGCTGTATTTAACAGCAATAGCAAAGTAGAAGGGGAGAAATTTCTTTAGATTGAAAGAATTGTAGTTGGAAAGTAAGAAGTTTAAGACAAACATTCTTTCAAAAAACATGTTAGAATAAACTTCAAAATACTGCATATACCTCTGTAACCAGATTAGTGAGGTCATGCTCAATTAATACTTAATTATCACAAGGCTGAGGAGCAAAGCCACTTTCTTTAAGAAAAAAAACAACTTTAAGTAAAATATATGTTCCCTAGCTCAAAAATTCTGGCAAAAATAGTTGCCTATAAAAAACCTTAATAGTCTTAAGGTTTTAAATCAACAGTCCTTGCATCTATTAAAGAAAACTCTCAAGATTATAGGAAATTGTCATTCTGACTAAACATATTAGACTGAAGCTCAACTTTATAATGACAGGATAGAAACTATCATAACTTAAATATTGTGATAATGATATGTGAATATTTTCTACCTTTTCTTATTCTTTCTCAATAAAGGGCAATAATTTTAAAATATATTGTAAATACATGCTATGAGTATGTAAGCGGAGGGACAATGAGGTGAAGGACATCTCTGATTTCTGAGCTAGTCCCACATGAGGGTAGCAAGGAGGAACCAAAAACGGGACTGATAATGTCAGAGAAAGAAGAAAGAAAGCTTGCAGCTGAGAGCAAATTGTTCTTTGTCCTTGAGATAAAGTGGAATTTTTCACTGTTGGTTAGAAATGTACATGGCACAGGTCTCAGAATAAAAATTTTCAAATATTTTATCCTGTAGATGGAATGGAATTAAATGACCCAGGGCTCTGATAGATCCAGTAAGAGAAGACCATGGATCTCATGTTCAAGTTTTCATGTCTGCAGTGAATTCTTCCCCATGGGATACTACATCAAAAAAAATTTTTTTTATAATAATAATTTTTTATTTTTCAGTTATAGTTGGCATACAATACTATATTAGTTTCAGGTGTACAGCATAGTGATTAGACATCTATATAACTCACAAAGCCATCACCCCAATAGTGCCCCTCTAACATCATACAGAGATATTACAATATTATTGGCTATATTCCTTATGCTATACTTTCTATCTCCATGACTATTAGTAACTACCAATTTGTATTTCTTAATCCCCACTCCCCTTTTTGCCGACCCCCTTAACATCCCTCCCATCTAGTAACCCTCAAAATGTTCTCTGCATCTACAAGTTTGTTTCTGTTTCTTTATTTTGCTCTTTAGATTCCAGATATACATGCAATCATATGGCATTTGTCTTCCTCTATCTGACTTACTCCACTCAGCACACTACCCTCTACTTCCATCATGCAGTATCATTTCCCATCCCCAAAATATTTTTGTCTTTTAATCTTTAAGGTTGTTGTCCATCGCATAATCATCTTATGTAGTTGCTTGGGACTCATTTGCCCAGAGCTTACCTCTGGAAGCAGGAGGCCCACTGTGGGGCACACATAGCAAAACTTCAGTGTCTCTAAGACGGAGAACTCTATGGTCACACTTACTCTTTGCCTTACTCTCACAGTAAGACTCTGCTACAATGCCACAAAACAACTTTACATAGTTAATATGGCTTTATGGTGCCAAGAATGATCAGTTAGATCACTAATATTTGGCTGGGATAAAGTTGTTTTCTCTGGGTGTATGGTATTCATTCATTCAACCCAAATAGATTGAAATCTTTTTTTTTTTAAACTGCAGGTTAGTTTATGAAATAGATGGCGGTACTGGAGAACATTCATAGTATTTAGAAAAAAAAATCTGAAACTATTTTTAACAAATAATAATATTTATGTTATAAAGTAAGGAGACATATGAAA
>NW_011888997.1:3874581-3888336 GCF_000151845.1 Pteropus vampyrus | reverse complement strand
AAATGATAATATTTATGTTATAAAGTAACATATGAAAATTAAAATGTTTGACAATATTGGACAATGGGACAGTATCTGGAGTTTTTACCTGTATTATATGAATATTTTTGAAACTTAAGCTTGAAATGTAATAACTTTTGCTTCTTTTCCTTTTCTGTGTAATTGTATCCATTTTTTCAAGTGTAAGATAGAGGTTAATGATGACATCTCACATATTTTGAGTAAAAAATTAAAATTGTTTTATAAGTCAAAAAAAGGCATCGGTTAACACAATTCAAGTAGGCTGTTGCTTCCGGGACCTGACTGGAAACCACACCATGCCCTCCATCCTGCTACCCAACTCTTCTGTTGTAATGTGTTATCTTCTCTGATTATCATGGTTATTCCTTTGGATAAGTGCTTGTAATAAACATTGTAAGATGAATTATTGTTCTAAGCCAAAGTTTCTCACCTTTGACATTTGGAGCACAATTGGCATTTGGGGCTAGATAATTCTTTGTCTTGAGGGCTCATCCTGTGCATTGCAGGATGTTTAGCAGCATCCCTGGTCTCTATGCATTAGATGCCAGTAGCACAAAATGTCTCCTTTGACACTATCAAAGGTCTCTCTTTAGTTCCTTGTGAATTGGTTCCTTGTGAATTGGCTCCAAGAATCTAGCAAGGCATTGAGAGAATGAGAGTTTTCTGGAGCGAAGGAAAATCAGCAGCTCAGGAAGCCTCAGGAAGCGGCTGCACAGGGTAGATATGAATTGGCTGTTATGGGGCAAAGGTAACTTCCAAAAGTAACAAGAAGACTGGATGAAGGGAGTACAAACATGAAGAGCATAAAGAAAGACAACTGAAAGAAAGACAAAATATTGAGAACAATATGGCCTTCAGGACAGGGCTTACACAGATAACCAGAAAGGGAAAATCACAATGGACAGTCAGAAAACCAAGGATCATGAGCTCTCCTTACTTTCCTAATCCATAAACTGTGGCTGTTTCCAGACCTGGTTACCTCAGATTGGTGTGTTAAGGAAATATATAAGAACATGCTTCGTAATTGTGTTCTCTATAAAAATCTCAAGAATTACTATTTTTGTTCAGCTGTGCCTTGCATACAAGTCAGAAGGGTAAGAGGATGTAACTTGAAACTGCAGAGGGCCTAGGGATAGAGTAGAGTCCATTCTAGAGTAGAATCATGTAGTTTGATGACAACCCAGGTTATGCTTCATAATCTTACCCTGGATTCCTGGGCACTGGGGACAGTTAGAAGGGTATCTAAGAGTATAAAGTTTTATCTGAGTAGATAAGAGAGTAAAGTTCAACTGTTAGCCTCTTCCATATAAAGGAGTTTCTGTTAATCTCAGTTTATACTTATGGGTCTTCCTGAAAAGAAAATCTTAGCAAATCTTTGTAATAAGCCCATGGTACTGTCTGTACTATTTGTATTCTATGGCAGAAAGAAGAGTACTTGCCTGACAAAAACTTAGAATGATATTTTAGATAATTCTGTATATAGAATAATCATGTTATGCGCCACCCCCCCGCCCCCGTGCCCCCGCAACTCCATATCATTTATGGAGAGCTGATAAAATCTTTCTCAATTTTTTTTTTTTTTTTACTAAAATTGGCTAGTTGGCTAGTAGACAAGGGGGTAACAAGTGAAAACACCAGATTGAAAACCTAAGGCAACAAAACCTTTTGGAAATTCCTAAAAGGTTATATTGAGGATCAGTTCAAGTTTTAGGGAAAGATTTAGTGCTTGTTCATTCAATCCTAGTAAAAATAACTAAACATGTTTGCCTATGGGAGTCTAGACTTTTGTATCTGGCCAAAGGAAGGACCTCATCAGCTATTTGCTCAGTTTTTACTGGGATATCTGTGTGGCAGAATTTAAGAGTGCAGATATAAGCACAGATCCTGGATCATCTCCATCTTCTGTCTACATAGGAACTTAGACATCATCCTTTCTCATTTTCAATTTTTTTTTTTTTTTTGGTGTTCTTGACCTAACTACAAATAAAAATGTATGGAAATGTACTTTAAGCTTTCTATTTCTGAAATTCTTTTGGAAACTGCAATCATACTAAGTTGGAAACTGAGAGCTTAATTATAGTCAACTCTATGGTATAGGAGGTAGCCATCAGCAGCTGAGATACCAGACTGCTTCTCTTTGTTTCTAGTCTTTGTGGGTTGATTCTAATTTTTTTATTTTACACTTCCTCCTCTTTTTATCCCTCAAACAAGAGAGCTAATGTATTTGCAAAACATAGTTACTGTAGTCATATTGAGAGAGGTAATAAGTAACCACAGTTTAATGATACAAGGAATAGAATGGCTAGCTGCCAGGAAAACAAAGGTGACTTGAGGAATGTTATAAGGTTTTAAGGAAAATAAGTGCTCTAAACTGGCATTAGGTATTTGCCTTATTTCTATCAAATGCTAAGATTTCAATAAATGCATCCCAGGACAAGTACATAGAGTAGAGTAGTGTTAGCTTTTAATTGTGAGGTTAATTGAAAAATGAGGTAGTCTCTCAGTTAGTGCATTTCTTATCACTGAGTGATTTCTAATAAGAATGATTTCTTCCATGTTAAGGAAACCCACAAAATAGTTGGGGAAATCTTTATGATTTCTACTTAACTTGAAATTGTATGATTTATGTGTTATTGGATTCTCAGAACTTTTATAAGAAAAACACTGGAAAAGCTGGTTTATTTTGTAGGTACAACATGGGTGAATCTTGAGGACAATTAGCCAGTTACAAAAAGACAAATACTATGTAATTCCATTTATATGAAATATCTAACATCAAACTCACAGAAGCGGGGAGCATAATGATGGTTGCCAGGGTTTGTGTGGAGGGAGAAGAAGGGAGGGGTTGTTCAATGGGTATAGCGTTTCAGTTTTGCAAGATGAGAAAGTTCTGGAGATCTGTTGCACAGCAATGTGAATATACCGAACACTTAAAAATGCTTAAGACTGCACATTTTTGTTATTTTTTATCGTAATTAAAAATAAAAAAATCATTAAAATTTATTTTAAACTAACTGGCAAAGAAAAAGACTTAAAAAAAAAAATCCTGGCAAGAATAATTGAATAGAAAAGCACAGAACGCAGAGGGTATAGCTGAGCGAGTGACCGTGTTAGTCTATCAGATAAGCTTTCAGATTAGCAAGCGAAAATTACTAAATTTTGAATACCTTGAGAGGAAAGAACAACAATTCTGCTTCTTAATGTCTGTTATGTCACCTAGAAAAAGGTACATCATGCAATCATTCAATAAATATTTACTAAACAACTTGGGGGGGCAATCATTGTGCTAAGTGGTGGGGATTCAATAATGAACAAGACTAACTTCCGTTTCATACCTCAGTCTATTGCAAATTCCCTCATGCTGAGGTTGTCAGTGACTTCCTTGTAACTAAATAATTAAAAGCATGTTTTACAGAGACTCATTGATTATTTCCACCCTCTTAAAACTTTCTTTTCTACTGACGTCCATCACATCACTCTCACGGGTTCTTTTCCCACTAGAGCTGCTTCCTCTGCCTGCTCTATAAAGACTGGTATTCTTCAGGTTGCGATGTGAGGCCCCCCTTTCTTCTAACACAGACTCCTCCAAAATCTTGTCAATTAACTAATGACTCCCAATCTTAACTCCAGCTCAAAATTATTTTTCTGGGTTCCAGAATATTATATCTTACATGCTACTAGTAGCTCTATCTGGATGTCCCAAACCCAACATTTTAAAAACTCAATTCATCATCTTTTCTGATGCCTTTCTCTTTTTACATGCTCCACATCAGAAAATGACATGATCATTAATTTAATTGCCCAAGTCAGAAACTGGGAGTCATTCTACGTTTTTTTCTGTCTTATCCTCACCTAGAGTGACTCAACATGGTTTGTTAATTTCATCTCTAACAATTTTTAAATATGAGCTGTCATTTCTTTCATTCTACTGTCACTGTTTGAGTTCTCATTTGAATGATCTCATTTGAATTATTTGAATAGACTCATTAGCTTCCACCCACCTAGCCTTGATGTTCCTTAATCCATCTGACACATTGCTATCAGAATGACCTTAACACACAAATCTGATTATGTTGTTTTTCTCTGCACAAAGATAATTGAAATTAAATTTCTATTCATATTCTTTAATGGCTCTCCATTACTTACAAGGTAAAATTTTACACTTTCCCATGTCTTTTGGGTTCTCTCTTGGCCTTCTTCTTTTCAAGCATCATCTCTTACTTATATTACCTTTGAATCCTATTCTGAAGTGAAATTGAGCTCTCTGGTTTGAGACCACTCCAGGCTTGCTTTCAGTTCTGTGCCCACTGTACGTTATTTCCTTTGACTGAAACACTCTCCTGCAAACTTGTCTGATAAACTCTTTTATAAAAGAGAAAGCACTTTTCTTAACCATATAGAGTCTTATTTGTAGGTGGTTCCATTGTTATTTTAATGATTTTAAAAGTACACAAATATACTCTATATTTTCTGCTCAATTTTTTCATAAACCTAAAACTGCTAAAAAAATAGTCTATTAATTATATATTTAAGAAGTATATCCTGATTTCTGAAAAAAGTTTGCTTATCATCTGTGTCTGCTTTAATACCTTCTCTGATGGTACTGAGCACTACTGAACACAAGAACGTGAAGAAGCTAAAGTGAAGATGATATTAGTCAAACACAGGCAGACACTTTTTTCTTGGCATTGATTGTTAGAGCCAGAAACTGATGATTCTCAGGATACTCATGAAAATTTTGTCTTTCTCTAGAGTGAGATAGATTCCCAAATGAGTCAGCTCCCCCATGCCACTGGAAACAAATTAATAACCTACCATTTAAAGAAAAGAAAAAATTATTCATTAACAAGTGTACATCTTCTAAGAAGAAAATCCTGATGACCATAACATTACTTCTGAAAAAAATAGTATTAATGCCAGTGATGAGGCTGATATTGATAGCAACAGTGAACATTTGTTGAAAGCCTACTATGCACCAAGGACTCAGCATTTTTACCAATGAAGTAAGTATTATCATTATTATCCTCATTTTCCTGCTAAAAGCTTACAAAGGTTTAGTCTCCTGCTGAAGGCCACACAGCTATGAAATAAGATTATAATAGAAAAGACTGGTATTATAGTTACTGCTGCCTTGAAGAGAAAGTAGACACAGAATTAGGAACTTCTTAGAACCAGACACACCGAATCTTTCTCATTTCTTTACTCCTAAAGCTTTTTCTCATTTCTAGAGATCTGCATCACTTCAGTCAAGAACTGTGAGAGAGACCTTTGTCACAGTTATTTAAAATGCAGATTATAAGTGGGCTTTTTAGCTTCATCGTCTCTACATTAAGCCACAGTAGGAGGAAAGCTACATGAAAAATAAATATCTAATAAGTGTTCTCTGCCTTGGGCAACATCTTTCCTTTGAATTTGAAAGAGAAGGAAAATAGAATATCTCTGTTATGAATATGGGAATGAGAAAATTCATAAAACTCAGATCCTTTTGTTAGAGATTCACCCAAAACAACGAAGTGAATGCGAGACTGTATTTTATAACAAGATAGAATATAACCAGACTTACACAGCTTACAAAAGCCATTTGACGCTTTTGGGAACACAGAGAAAGCCTGGCAGGGAGAGGTTAAATGGACAACTCGGATCCTCTTTCCCTTTCTGCAGCCGGTCACACCAGGGCAGTGGGATTTCAGAGAGAATTTTCCCTGTGAAAACAAAGGTACTAATGTTCTGACATTTTGTCATGTTTTATCCTTTCTCTGTCCCAGTCATGATTTATCCTCATGACAAGTTTGTGATGGCAGCACAGCAGGTATCTTAACCCTATTTACCCAGGAAAAAAAAGCAGACTTGGTGAGATTGTTTTGGCTGAATTCAGGGAGTTGATAAGGAGTGGGAATTGTACTAGAACCAAGAATGTTTAGACTGGTACTGTATGCATTGCTCATTAGGTCAAAGAAAACATAAGAAAAAAATGAAACCTTAGATCTCATACTTCCAAGGTCTGAGAAAGGGAATATGAAGTGCAGAAAAAAGCAGAGGAAAAAAAGACCTTTCCAAAACCACCCAAATTAACTTTTAGATTTGCAGAGTAAATGTCTTATTTGGGGTTCTTCAGAAATATACCCTAATACAGGATTTCAATGCAAGAAGTTTGATTGGGAGATGATGATTCTAGGAAAAATCAATTGGAGAGCGGGAAATTGAGAAAGGGAAATGAAGTCAGTCAATAAAAGGTATGTGATAAGCCCATTACCACTCTTTGTCACTGAAGCTTAATTCCACCAGGAACTTCCCAGGAGTCAATGTAGAAAATGCACTTCATAGTTTGCTCAAAGGGTAAAGGTTAAGAGGTTCTGCGGAGATGAGTGTAAAGGGGGAACACTGATTTCCCAGCACTTATAGCCAGGTTTATCCAGGTTCCAGCCTGCAGAGAAAACCCTAGGACAGTGGAAATTGAGTGGTTTTCACTCCAGTGATAAGATCATAAGAGGTGTGGGTGGGTACGGACAGTGTCTACATCACGATGTCTCCAGCAAAGGTCAAGAGTGGGAGGGAAGAATTGAAAGAGTAGGCAAAGAAAATCTCATTCTTAGTTGGAGAAACATAATGTATTGTAATTAGTTGTGTTTTCTTAGCATCAGAGGTAATATTAGAAGAGCTCTTTAAAAATTTTTAAATTAACCTTTGTTGAAATTAACCTCCCATCTCCTTTTCCCTTAATCCCTGGCACCATAGATCTGTTCTCCATTTCTATAATTTTGTCATTGAAAAAAAATGTTCTACAAATGTAATCATATAGTATAAACTTTTCGGGGTTGGATTTTTTAAATCAGCATAATTCTCTGTAAATTTTTTCAAGTCATTGTAGGTATCAATAGTTCATTTCTTTTTATTGCTGAATAGTATTCTATGGTATAGATATAACACAATTTGTTTAACCATTCAGCTATTGGAAGACATTTGGGGTCTTGTTAGTTTCTTGCTCTTATGAATAAAGCTGCTATGACCGTTTGTGTGTGCATATAAGATTTCATTTCTCTGGGAAAAAATGTCCTGGAGTGCAACTGTTGAGCTGCATGGTAGTTTTATGATTAGTTTTTTACTTAATTGCCAAACTATTTTCCAAAGTGGCTTTATTATTTTACATTCACATCAGCAATGTTTGGGTGATCCTGTTTCTTTGCATCCTCACTAGCATTTGGTGTTGTCACTATTTTTTTGTTTTAGCCATTCTGGCAGGATTAGAACCTTTTTCTTTTCATATAAATTTTAGAGTAAGTTTGTCTATGTCTACATAAAACTTTGAGATTTTGATAGCAATTTTGATAAACATATAGATAAATTTAGGGAGAACTGACATATTTATTATATGGTGTTTTGTAATCAAAGAACATATGTACTTTCTAAGTATTTAAGTCTTTGATTTTTTCCTCAGCATTTTATTTTACAATTTTCACCTGCAGATCTAATACATGTTTCGTTATCTTTATATTGAAATATTTCATTTTCTTTTGAGCCATTATAAATGGTATTGCATGTTTTATTTCAGTGTCTACTTGTTCACTGTCAATACATAGAAACACAATTGTTTTTGTGTGTGTGTCGATCATGGATCCTGTGACCGCTAAACTGTCCTAGGATGTTTTGTTTTACAGATTCCTTGGAATTTTCTTTATATACATGATGGCATTTGCAAATAAAGGTAGCTTTATTTTTTCTTTATAATTTGTATGGCCTTTTGTCTCTTTTTCACACCCTATTATTGAAATGGCTAAAACTTCCAGTTTTATGTTAAATAAAAATGGTGAGAACGGATATCATTGCCTTGTTTCTGATCTTAGAAGAAAAGCATTCTATCTTTCACCATTAACTGAGATATTTTATCATGAACGAAAGTTAAAGTATGTCAATTTTTCTGTGTTAATTGATACGATCTTATGATTTCTTTCTTTAGCTGGTTATTATGTGAATTAGATTGACTAAATTTTGAATATTGAAACAACTTACATACATGAAACAAATGCTACTTGGTTGTGATGCAGTATTCATTTTATAAAATGTTTGATTAGATCTGCTAAAATTTTGTCTAGTTTCCAGAATTCTATTTCTCATTAGGATCTGAGAATTTTAGATATATGGAACCTATGACAAATAGATTTTATTTTTTTTCTGCTAGGCCCGGTATGTCTTACTTGTGTGACAAAACTGTGATTTTAGAGATACTGGGAAGTGTCCCTCCATATATGTTTTCATGCTTGGTGATGACTGAGAAATTTTAGGAGAGGACACATTCTTTTATTTTACAAGTGGAAGTAAACAGCTTGAAATACAAAACACTTAAGGGAAAAATACATCAGCAGATTTTAACCTTGGGGAAAGCAGTAATACAAACACATCTAATTTTGGCTACTGTGGATAGTGACATGTAGAAAGGGTGGGCATTTGACACTACCTGCCACCTATTATCCCTGCATTTCTCATCTTTCATTCTTTATTAACACATAGTTACATCAAAGCCCCATTGCCAGACCAAACTTCAAAATGTTTAAAATCACATAAACTAGTTTTGTAAAATTTTAACATGGATGTGTAACATAAATAAGACATATAAATATATTTGGGTAGAAAGGAATGGGATAGCTCAGGCCAAAAGGAGGAGACTCAGGCCAAACTCTTTTTTATCTCTGCCAACAGTTTATAAACCACTCTTCTGACCCAGGTTCTTCTGAAAGATATGTAAGATGATTGCTTGAGGGGAGAGGAAATACTCAAGTAAGATCACTTCTTTTTCTTAGAATTATATGATTTTTAAAGTTTGGACCTGGGAAGCTAATCAAAGTTACTGCTCCTATCAGTTTCTCTAATAACCTTTGGAACCAAAATCAAACAGAATGATGTTCAGGACTGGAGAAGAGCGTCTACAGAGAAGTTATGTGGATATCAGTGTGATCAAAGATAGGCTCCAAATCCGTTTTGATTGTAAACAAGAAGTTTTCTCTGTGAGTCTCAATTCTCTTTTCCTACCTTTGTTGCTGTCCTTCTGTACCATTATGAAGCCAGTGACTTTCATGTGACCACAATCTATTTTTAGAGGGGAGGTTTTGAGGAATTCTTGGAGCAAAAGTTTTAGTAATTGTCTCTATATGCATATATGTAACACATGTAATATAAAACTAGAAGTGACAATACAAAAAAAGAAGTTATGGTAGAGTGGTGAGGTTGTAGTATTTTTTTCCCTTATGAATTTTGAAAATAGTATTCATACTTACAATTTGAAGCTGAGTAATTGTATACCTGATAGCTTTAATAAGAAAAAAAGATATAACTGTAATTTCTGTTAGTACAATTTACCCTCTTTCAGAGAGAAGAGTAAATTGTGGAAACGGGGGATCCTGTCCATCTCGTCATACGCCTCCCCCACCACAGAGCAATAAGAAAAATTTCAATCTAGACTCAATAATTGTAAAAAAAAGAAAGAAAGAAAGAAAGAAAAAGAAAAGGACAATTCTGGCATAGTAGAAAGATTCCAATACTTTGAGGTAGAATATATATATGTTCAATCCCTGGTCCTGGAAATATGTACTAACAATGTAATTTTGAACAAATTACTGCATATCTCTGGCTACAATTTTCTCTTCTTTCTATAGAGAATGTTTCCCTCAAAAGGTACATTAGGTGCTTCAAAGATGCATCTGCATCTCCATGTTAGAGGAGAATGATTTCCTGTAAGAAATTCAAAAACCATTTGCTCTTGATGGACTTAATCTCTAGGCATTATTGATGAAAATATTTTATGCATTTATTCTTGAATTTGACCATGTATGGAAGTTTTAAAGACAGAGATTTAGGCCCATCCCAAACTAGGTGAATCAGAATTTCCTCTGGCAAGATCCAAGACTCAATATTTTAAAAAGCTCTCAAGGGTGATTTTGATGATTGGGCAGATTTTGGGAGGCCAGTACTTTTCCAGCTTTAAAGTGCATGTGGTTCAACCAGGGCTCTTGTTAAAATGAAGACTCTAATTCAGTAGGCCCAGAAGGGAGGTGGAGACTATGAATTTCTCAGGAGCTCTCAGGAGTTGCAGATGCTGTGGATTGGAGCAGGAGCATCACTCTTTAGGTAGCAAAGGTTTCGACCTTGGAGTCTTCCTCTCTTTGAAAGAGCAGGTCGCACTCTGTCAAGGAGGTTCTATCTAGGAAAAGAGAACTGTGATTGCAGCCCAGAGACCCCTTAGTTTGTATTTCAAATGGCAAAAGAATCATAAATTATTTCTGGCAGGACTAAAATATAAATGGGTGAATGTGTGCTTAAAATGTCAACTCCAAGAAGGCATTAAAAGAAAGAAGGTAGTTGATCAAATATTCCTTGTTTTTATGAGATATTCTGGGAGAAAGGGGCAGGAGTCATGCTTTGTTTTGTATGTCCATGCATAGGGCAACTTGATTATTATAATACTTTAGAATAATTTCAGACAGTGGTCTAGGTAATAAAAATCCTTTTTTTATCAGAAGATTTCCTCAACAATGAAAACTTACTGGGAAATTCCATGTTTCATCATTCAAATTCAGACTTCTCATAAATATGAAAAAGAGGTTAGAAAACATTTAAAAATTTTAAACAAACTTCTAATTTTTTATTAATTAAACATAAAAAGCAATGTCATTTTGATGAATTTATCAGAATCTCATCTTCAACTTTGTACGTTCAAGACATTGTATTATAAAAAGTTAACTATAATATCAATGTTCTTAATTTACTCTAAAAAATAAAGATATCTAATCAATGTATGTTTTCCTCTGGCAAACTAATGATGATGTTACCCAGAGGCATGGTCTCAGAATAGAGGAATTAATTATATGATCTAAATGCTTAATACCACCAAATTCTGATAGTCTATTGCTTTAGTTTTCACAGTGGAGTTGTCTCTGCAGTGGGTAAACACATGCCCCAACCCACGCAGATACTGTCTCCAGTTAGGATTCTGGCCATAATCTACTAGAGTGGTGCGTACTTGCTGAATACCAGCCCAATCTGCATTGTGGATGAGACATCTGAGTTGGCCTGTCAGGATACTCTAATCTCTAGACAATAAACAATAAAGTCAGTGCTTCTTATTTATGTTTTTATTGCCAACCACTACATTTCTCTTCCTAAAAACACATTGAATACTACTTTTCCTTCTCTTTGATCATACTCCTCAGTTTATGGCTAATTATGATCAGCATTCTGCCCAAGATTTTATATGTTTATTTTGTGATATTTATCATCTTTTCTTTTACTAGCTTGCAAGCTCAATTACATTTCCTTATCCCCTCTATAGGTCCCTCCTACAGTACTCATAATAGATATCCTTCCAATCCACCTTCCACATGTTTTGATCTTTGAAAGATGTAAGAAGTGATTTTGTCGGTTTAATGCATATAAATTTAATGCTGTAAAATGAATTAAAAAATAGACCATGAATATAGTAATTTTGTGTGTGGTAAATTTAGAAACTCAAATATATAGATGAAAAGACAAGCTTTTTAATAAAAAGGCATTAGAACAACTGCTTAGCCATTTGGAAAAAGGTGAAATTCTATCCAGATCATATACTATAAACTAGGACAAATAACAGAAAGATTAGCACCATAAAAATAAAATTATACAAGGTCCAGAAAACATCATGTACAAATTCCTTTTTTCACCAAGACACAGGGGAAAACTTCCTAATAGAGACTCAAAATTCAGAAGCCATAAATGTTGATAAATTTGATCATATTAAAACAAAACAAACTTCTGTGTGGCAAAAACCAAAAGACAAATGACACGGTGGGAAAATATTATTGCAACTTTTATCATAGAAAATGGCAGTAACCTTAATATGTAAAATCTTCCTAACAAGCATTAAGAAAAAGAAAAACTCGATTTTTAAAATGGGCAAAAATACAGACAGTTCTCAAAAAAGAATGACAACAATGCTTCATGAATGAGAATTTGAAAAAGTTCTGCTCTACCTTACTCATAATGAGAGCAATGCAATTAAAACTACATTAAAATACTATTTCTTACCATTGATTTTGCAGCATATACTGTTGGTGTGATTCTAGGAAGACAGACACTCTCATACTTTGCTAGTGAGACTATAAAACAGTGCGAATTTTATAGAGAAGAATTTAACTACAGTTAGTAAATTCCCACCCAGATTTCCCTTTTGAGTTAGAAATCTCGCTTCTGGAAATCTATCCCAAACATAAATTTGCAAAAGTAAAAAGTGACATATATACAAGATTATAGTATTATTTATACTAGCAAAAGACTCAAAATGACTCACATGGCTATAATAGGCAACTGGTTGAATAATTGTAGCACAATCACACTATGGAATACTATGCAGTTATAAAAAGGAACAAGAAATTTCTGCACATTAAAATACAGTCATCTCCAAAATATATAGTTAAGTGAAAAGAGTAAGTATAAAAGCATGTTGGCTTTTGAATAAGAAAGAGAAATGGGGGAAAATATATATAAATTTGTAAAATATATATGTTTGCCAAAGGAAATAATTGAGGGAAATGTAGAGATGATGAAAGAATTCTTTGAAATTTCTTATTAAGTTCTGAATTGAGAATCATGGAAATATTTTACATAAAAAAATTGTAATAAAAATATTATAATAAAAGTAATAAAAAATAATTCTTTAGTATTGTTGAAAATTGAAAACAATGGAAACAAATGAATATTGTCATATAGTAAGTTGGTAGAAAAACCTTACAGAGAAAAGATTTATACCTTCTGACAGTACTGTGGCTATAAGTCCTCAGCTATATATAACTTAAGGATTAAAAACTAGAAAGGAATTTTAAACTTCATTTAGTAGTTTTATTGTTAATTTTAAAAACCATATTATTAATTTGAAAGTTTTATATTTGTTAATTTGAAAGCACAGAATTGTATTAGTATTATTAGGAGATATTTAGAATAAGATATAATGAAGTTAATATTAAATTTAAATTAGAAATATCAGTAAATTCCCATTTTTTATTTATAAATATATATTTCTTAACTCCATTTGACAAAAAGGCCTAAAAACAATGATAACTCAGGAACAAAAAACATACTTAATGCCCAGATTGTGATTTCTAAGTAATATTTCCAACTACAAAGAGTAAGGGTTCTTTAGGGAAATGATTGATTCCAGCTCTGAGACAGGAAATGTACAAAATAAATCTGTATATCTTGTACCAGAAAGCAAAAAAGTTATCAAATCTTAATGAGATTGTATTAGAAGGACAAAGAAGCCAGCTTGAAGTGTCTCCCACTGGCCAAAATAAGACCATTTTAGCATCTTCCCCCCGTCCCCCGCCACCCACCGCCCAAATGACTGCATCTGATTAAAACATATTGAATATGTAAACATCATGAATTTATAAATGATTAAGAACCATGACAACTAAGATGCTAAGGAGTAAAAAAAGACAAAATAGAAAAGAAAACTTCCTGGCCACTACTGGAGGGTTGCTAGGTAAACGATTCAATATTAAAAACCAATAATTAAAGGGAAATAATTAAATATTTATCTTTTTCAGTTTGAGATCTGTTTTGGAGTAATCAAATGGCCTAAGTGAATGAAGGAGAGTTCTCAGTTGAAGAATTCCAGTAATAAAAGCAAAAAGAACAGAAAAGTTGGTAAAACACTAATAAAAGACAGCTGGTTCAGGCAATATTTATCAATGATGGTGGTATCATTAGGTG
>NW_011888997.1:3859945-3874531 GCF_000151845.1 Pteropus vampyrus | reverse complement strand
TTAGTAGTTTTATTGTTAATTTTAAAAACCATATTATTAATTTGAAAGTTTTATATTTGTTAATTTGAAAGCACAGAATTGTATTAGTATTATTAGGAGATATTTAGAATAAGATATAATGAAGTTAATATTAAATTTAAATTAGAAATATCAGTAAATTCCCATTTTTTATTTATAAATATATATTTCTTAACTCCATTTGACAAAAAGGCCTAAAAACAATGATAACTCAGGAACAAAAAACATACTTAATGCCCAGATTGTGATTTCTAAGTAATATTTCCAACTACAAAGAGTAAGGGTTCTTTAGGGAAATGATTGATTCCAGCTCTGAGACAGGAAATGTACAAAATAAATCTGTATATCTTGTACCAGAAAGCAAAAAAGTTATCAAATCTTAATGAGATTGTATTAGAAGGACAAAGAAGCCAGCTTGAAGTGTCTCCCACTGGCCAAAATAAGACCATTTTAGCATCTTCCCCCCGTCCCCCGCCACCCACCGCCCAAATGACTGCATCTGATTAAAACATATTGAATATGTAAACATCATGAATTTATAAATGATTAAGAACCATGACAACTAAGATGCTAAGGAGTAAAAAAAGACAAAATAGAAAAGAAAACTTCCTGGCCACTACTGGAGGGTTGCTAGGCAAACGATTCAATATTAAAAACCAATAATTAAAGGGAAATAATTAAATATTTATCTTTTTCAGTTTGAGATCTGTTTTGGAGTAATCAAATGGCCTAAGTGAATGAAGGAGAGTTCTCAGTTGAAGAATTCCAGTAATAAAAGCAAAAAGAACAGAAAAGTTGGTAAAACACTAATAAAAGACAGCTGGTTCAGGCAATATTTATCAATGATGGTGGTATCATTAGGTGAAAGAATAAGGAAGTTTACCATCTGAACTTATTGCCCAATCCTAAAATTATTAAGAGGAAAAATAATGTGCTTCCTGAGATAATGCTTTATGAATTACTGGCACCCCTTATAAAGTTTTTCTTATTCATTCTCTAAAAAAAGTACAAAGAAAAATTAAATATAAATCGAGCCTTTGCATCTAACTTCTAATCTAGCAGAAATATGGGAAAGAAGGACACATTAAATGATATTATGAAGAAGCCATCAGCCAAATCTGGAGTGTGGGGTATTTTATAAGGCAAATAACCTTGTTTTTTAAACAAGTTAACAGCACTAAAAATAACAGTAAGGTTGGGATTGTTCTAAATTAAGAGACTTAGACTTTCGAGGTAACAATCAAATACCATTGAGTAAGCCTAGTTTGAGTCCAATAAAAACTAAAATTCCAAATTTATTTTTTGGGACAATTTGACCTATTTGAAAATAGACTGGATAGTAGATAACGTTAAGAAATTATTGGTATTTTTTGTTAGGTATAAAAATGACATTTTGCAAGAAAATATCATTCATGTTATCTTTACTATTATCCTTATTTTGAAAGTCGTTCTAAAGTAGATCAAGATAAAATATAATGGGGTCTGGGATTTACTTACAAAAAACTTAGAATAAAAGGGAGCATATGAAAGAAAGAAAACAAATATGGCAATGTGATGACAAATGTTTATGCTTGACTCTATTTTTGTTGTTGAATCCTCACGTTTGAAATTTTCTTTAAAAGATATATCACCTAGTAAGACCAAGCAAAAACTGAGGAGAAATATGGGAGGCAGGCAGGAAGCTGGAGAACAAAGGCAGAACCAGAACTCAAGTCCATGATGCTGCCTGTCCAAGGGACTGCTGACCATGCAAGCTACCAATAACAAAGAAGTCTGACCCTGGCCACCACCACTGGGGAGAATGTGAAGAGTCCAGCTGCCCCAAAGGCAGTGCAATACAGAGAAATACTAACATTCCAGGCAGAAATTATCACTGGAAATCTTGCCAAACCTGGTCTCAACAGACCAAGTAATTGGAGGCAAGAAGAAAATGTGGCCGAGCTTAATATAAAATTTTGTTCTTGTTTGATTATTTCAGGATAAAATAAAATCGACAAATAGTTATGTATTCAATTCATAATTGAAGCAAGTTACATTTGTTTCTGGTATTTATTCAATGAGACAGAGGAACTTTATGATTGCTATTCCTTCATAATAAGTTCTTATATATTAAAACACACGATGAATTAAATTTTCAACTTTCTATTCAGATTCAAAAACTTGAATTCCATTAGCCTTTTCTTATTTTTTTCCTACAATTCTTTCATTATTTTTCTTCTTTATCACATCTCAAAATCTAAATTTTAATTACAGAGCACATCGAAATACCATACAAACATCAGGCAATCTTAAAGGAAAGGTACAGAGACCAAACTAAGAACAAGAATTCTGCACATTAAATAGGAGTCATAGAAGTCATGTGGACAGATGGGGCATGGAATTGGCCTGTCACTAAAGATAGTATCTCAAATTACACTGGCATTTTCAACACAGCAAAACTATCTTTAAAGAGACTATAATGCTATGTCCTGCATCTAGAAGAAAGTTTTTGCTTGTGGGAAGTCTGTGTCAGCCTCAGCAGAGTTTGTCAACTGGATTTGCATATGGGAATTCTCCTTTCAAACGTGAAGCCTCTGCCTCCATCTCCAAGACATGACATTCTATCCTTCCATTGTCTCAAATCCGGAAACTCCTTTCTTCACGAAATGTTCACTTACCCATCTTGATTTTTTTTTGCCTCTTTTTCAACTTCAAGGCACCATGAAGCACAAGCAAGTAAAGCTTCCTCAGAGTGTTTAAGCTGAGAGACAGAGTTTTTCCAGATGGTTCTTATTTCTTTGCTTCATGGACATGGAAAATTACGTAGAGCTTTCCTTTGCTTAAGAATGAGAAATTGCATATAGAAGAGAAGAAAAAATGGGGGAGGGGAACCCAAGTAATCTGTCCTTATTTTGTTTGGAATTGAGATATATGCTATGTTCAATACTTGTGGGTTTGTTCTCCGATGTTAAACCCTCACAACCCCATTTGCAGTGCATTTATGCAACCAATGTGATGTGGCTTGCCAAAAACAAAAATTAGAAAAATGGACTTCCTCATTTTGATATGTATGATATTATACATTAATTTAATTTTTATTTTAATACATGGTTTAGAAATTTTGATAGCTACAAAGGTGTAAACACAGATACATGCACAGAGCAATCCCATAGCCCACCTCCCATTCGTAAGTCCTACTCACCAGGGAAAATTGTTTTTTAATTTTAAGCTACCTCTTCTAGTATTTACTTCTATATTTCTGAGCAGTATGCTTATTGGATATTTCTTGATTTTTTTTTTCAAATTAGAAAATTGCATGGTATCTTCCTACTCTGGAAGATGAAGATTTAGTTCTTTTATATTACACCCCACTCTCATGTACTACCATGTCCCCATCATTCCAACATATGTAATTAACAAATTTTAGTTAATCAATGTTAGGTTTAGATTATTAGGACTAGGTACTTGTTGTTCACCGAGGCACTTGGCGTACTAGGAGTACATTTTTTATATAACATTTAATTTCTCCTGGAGTTACAATTGACTCTTTCTTCATTTGCTTTATTTTTCTATGTATCTAGAACTTCAGAAAGTGAGAGAAAGCATGAACTTTTATGATGCCTTGGAAGCATCAACTGCAGTTTTGTTTTAGGAACTGGCTGAGAGCAGTTCTCCAGCTGGCAGGTATGTAGGGTCAGTGGAGAAACTGCTCTTAGGAGACAAGGTCATAGGCAGCATGTGGCATAGGGCTCAAATACCTCGGGATCTTACTGAGAGGCAGAAATAAGTAAACAGGCTGCAGAGAAAGAAGGGCAATCAATGTTGCTTGGAGAGGTTGCATGTTAAAAATAAGAAGAACTCTACTTGTAAGAAGTACCAGTGGTTACATGAGAAACAATTTTCACTAAATTCATGCCTAGGGTGCTAACTAAGCACATAACATGCTAAGGGAAAATGGAAGTAAGGCTTTTTAAATATGTGGAATCGGGGAGCAAAAAGAAGGTTCATGGAGACTGGAATATGTCAAATACTCTGCCTGAAGATAAAGCAATGCATACCGATAGATTTTTTTTCCCTCCAGGATAGGGAAAACATGTTATGACAATTCCCCTCTCAATGGGAAATTTCTTGGAAATTAACTCATAGCTTAAGTTTTAGACTATTCTTCATAGATTGAATGGCATCATGATCCACTGAAGGCAAGATATATTTTTTTTCCCTTTATCTCTCATACTTCCTTTCTACCCTTCTTTCAAAGCAATACTGAGCTTTGGCTTTGGTACACTTTCATAGGTATGGGTAGTCTTGAGTTCTGGAACATAATTTTTTTTCCCTAGGAATCTGGCCATAAGGGCCAAAGATTTGTTTTACTTTTCATGGGTATGAGGTCAGTGATGTGATAGCTTATGTCCTATTCAATATGACCAGAAAAGAGATACACACAAATTTTAAAACTGAAATAACAATTTAGGAGGTGTCAATGGAAGAGAACACAAGAACCAACAGTAGCTGAAGAAACCCAGGTTAAGCGACTATCCTGAGTTGAGCTAAGGACAAAAGTGATTTTGAACTTAAAAATATTAATGCATAAAAAAGGTATTTCATCTAGGACTTTAATTCTCTTTAGTAAGTTCATATTTGGAGGATGTGTATGTGATTAATTTTTAGGTCACTGTAACATTTGGAAATTTTATTGATGTTGTCGTTTGGGTATTGCATGTAATCTTGGGTAAGTTAGGGTGAATAAAGGTACTGAGCATAATTTGAAATAAGAAATAGAATAAGTTGACTTTTTATATAGACCTCATAACTTTGAATTAGTTAATGTTCTAGTCTGATCCATATCAAGCATTTTGGGGGCAACCGCTGAAGTGGACATTCCATGAATTTCAGGAGAACGTATCAGTGCAATGAAGGAGGTGAGGCATGGCATCATGAATGACAGCCGTGAGGGCCAGTCACACTGCTGGTTGACCAGAGGTTTGGCTGTAAAGTCTCCTGGCTATGATGGAACAAACATTTGTGGAAACTTGATGACATCCCATGAACCTACATTGCTGTTTTGGTCCAGAGGCAAGGATATTTCACACTAGGGAAATAGGAGAAAGTATTAATCTCTGACTTCACATCCTTATCTGCTCCTCCATTCAAATGGAGGGTGAATAATCAGAATCTGTGCACTCATTAGGTTATGAATTTGGATTCGTTGGTGTGGTACTTTGCTTTAAAACTAGGAATATGGCACCACTTGGTCATAAAGGCAGTTGACTTACCTTGTTCTTCTAGCCTCTTTGACAAAAGAGAAAAATAGAAGCTTTTCCTGGAAGGCCCCCTGTCTGTTCTTTCTCTATTCTAGCTTCTTAGCCTGCAATTAGGTGATCACATCAGCCCTGCTTACTTTTGATGTCTTCTGTTTGCGGTTGGGGAAAGACATGGCCTACCATGTTGCGAAAGTCAGTCTTGCCAAAGAACACTGTACTTTTGAAGAGAAAAGAGCATCTGACTGACCATAAATGAAGCAGACTTTTTGAGTCTCAGCTATAATCTCCTTGTATCCATTTCCTATTATTATGGGAAGTTGAGTCTTACCATTTTTTTCCTTTGCAAATCTTCCCAACTTGTTGAGTGACTATGTAGTAACATGAGCTATCACACTTGTAACTGTCGACCATACGGCCACATCTGTAGACACCTCGGTGGGCCAAGCTAACGAGCATATGGCAAAGTGGGGCTCAATACTGGATTAGAATCATCTGGGGCATTTAAAAAAATTATGATTCCTGGCCCTTCTCCCCAGAGATTTAATTTGATCGGACTGGGCTGGGGTTTCAGCATCAACGCTTTTTTAAAGCTCTGAGAGTTTCTAATATGCAGCCAGAGTTGAGACCTAAGTAAAATTGGAAGCTGAATAATAAATGCTCTTACTTCACCTGAAACAGGCTGAGAACAAGGGTTTTCAGTAATAAGAATGGTACTTTGATTTAGGCTTCTCTTTTCTTTTCCCATTCCTTCACCCTAGTGTCCTCAGGGAAGAGGAGAAGAACTATCATTAATAATTTACAGACTTCATAGGTTTCAAGAGCTGTAAAGGGTATAGTCGCAGGTACTTAATCATCACTATGGTAATTGTATCTTTATCTAATTGAAGAATCAAAAGCTAAAGGTAGTAATTTTCCCAAGTCTACACTGTTTAAGTGGAAAAATAGGGTTAGAACACTGGCCAATTTGAATTACTCCATTATTTTATTTCAAGCTTATTTAGTAAATAGTTTTTAAAGTTTATATTTTAGGGTTGCTGTATCTTTAAATTTTTCTTATTTGCAGCTGTTTTAAGAAGAGGAATAGAGTAAAAATGCCTTTACTCCACTATCTTACTTATAAGTGAAGGGTGCAATTTCACCTCGATTATTATCTCTAGTTCCCCAAATGCCAGAGTTGGTATAGCTTAGTGTTAAAAGGGCATGCACTTTGGAGCCAGACTGTGTCAGTTCAAATCTCAGCCTTGTTATCTGTGTAAACTTAAATTTACTTTCTGACTCTGTGCCTCAATCTTCCCATCTAAAGAGTGGAGATATTTTCTGCCTTGTTCTGAGGATTAAATATGTTAATATAAATTAAGTATTGAGAACAGCATCATAATTAATCAAATGTTAATTATCATTTTGTTGATGAATAAATATCTGAACTAATGAAAATATTATGTTGCTACAATGGTGCTTTACTAATATACTCTTCACTAGAGTAGAAGACCCTGCAAGACAGGTTCATTCTAGACCCCTTAAGAGATTGAGAATTAAGGTCATTAAAAGGCTTAAAGAATTTGGTCATAGAGAGACTTATAAGGACTTTTAACATTCTTGAGCATTTGATATATTAAGGGCTAGTATTGTTTTGTTTATTCCCTACAATTTCAGGATGTATGATTTTCCCAACTGTAGAGTTGAGGAAATGTTCTTTCATACTATAATATGTACAAAAATCTAGAGAAAAATCACTTATTAGTTTCTTTTTCACATTTGTTTAAGTGGTAGTGTTAATAATTATACTGTATTGTCAGTTTTAGGTATTGTATATTAAAGTTTTCCCACTAATCTACCTATGCTCTAATCTTTTTCCCTACCCTACTTCTCATTTTTATCCTCTCAAGCAACAGCTGTTATAGCCTACTAGCCTAAATAAAGTTTCCTAGGCTAAATGCTACCCTAATATTTTTACTTTATGGCAGAACACAAATCAAACCTAACTGCAGGTGTTAAAACTCGTGAGTCTTGGCAGAATTAAAAAATTCTTCTTGCATGTGGAAGAAGTTGAATGTTTGGGACTCTGTCTCTTGGGTAGGATTGTGGTTTAGGAGATTCGAAACCTGTTAAGATGGCGAAATGCCAATCTTTTGAGGTAGAGTCTTTGAAAGCCTCTACGGAACCTCCGTTGGCCAGCTTCCTGACTCCAGTGGCTGCCTGTGAAATAAGTAAATAAGTGGCTAATATGCTATGCTAGTTACAAGTACTGTAGCTTGCTTGTGCTGGTTTAAAAAGTAAATGTCTGAGTTTGAAACTTGTCACATAGAACATTGTGAATTCCCTCTGTGTGTGGACCACTATGAAAGAGAATATTTTAAATATATCTTGGCAAGAGTATCAATGTGTACCTGTGATTTGTAAAATTCTTATCTGCTTTGATGAAACAATGTCATTACCTGGGTTCCTAGCTGTTAATTTACAATCAACTTTTATATCTTCTGTCATCTTCTTAAAGAGTTCATGGTAATTATAAAAATATAAAATCATTCAAGTATGCTGAGTATCTCTTATTTATGAATTTATAATATCAATGTTAAAGTAGATAAATTATCTGGCCAACATGAGTTTACAGTTTAGATATCAAGGTAACACACAAAATATGGACAATATATAGGGCAATATAAGTATTTAATGCCACACATTTTAAAGACAAGACTATGATAAGATTAGGCTTCAAGGAAAAGGAATGACTTGAAAGAAAAGCCTTGAAGAGAAGGTTTTATGGGTTTGGTGAGATTATTGTCACATGGGAATGACATGGACAGAGATATTGCCACGGGAATAAGTTAGATATGATCACAAACAGTAAATGGGTATGTCAGGGGGAAGAAAGGTTCGTGTTCAATTTCAGATGCCTGTTAAGAAAAACATTTATACATTTAGTTGCTCTTCTAATGAAATCTTGTTTACTAACACAAAAGTCATTTTGAAGTTTCTTTTCTAATAATGTACTTCAAGAGCATATCTCTTATCTAACTTTTGTCACCAAATGTTTACAATACTAGTTAGTACTTATCTCTGGGATTATCACCTTCTGGTAGTAGTAGAAGACTGAGAACTGCATTTTTGTTAGTCACTGTTTGTTTAGCATCAACCTATTTTTGTGTTTTTGTCACATTAATGATGCTGGAGAGCTCATTCTTTATCCCACACGGGGCTGCCTACTTCCTTTTGCTGATAAACTGTGGTTCACTTGTATAAAGTCACATGTGGCATTTTCTTTTTTAGCTCTTTCTACTTCTAATAACTGGGTGGAGGTGGATAGATGCTTATAAGAAGAATTTAAAATAATCCTTAGATTTCTGAGGGTAGGCACTACTTCCTGCCCTCTCAAAGTAAAAGTAACAGAGACTTCATCGGTTTAGCTCTATTTCCAGCCCAAAGCATCAATATGACACTACGGGTAAGGGTACAAATTCTGGAGCCAAAGTGACTTAGTTTGAATCCTGGTTCCACCATTTTCTAGCACTGTGGACCTGGCCAAGCTATTTCGTTTCTCAGTGCATCAGTGCTTTTTTCTCTGTAAAATGAAGATGATAATAAATATCTACTTTCTTGGATTGTTCTGAACAATTCAAATAATTTATGCCTTTTAAAAAGTGCTAGGCACAAAGAACACAAATTGTTGTGTAATTATAGTTAAAGTTACATATTTTTATTTTCTAATATTTTCTCTACTACTAAAAATTTACCACTGTGCATAATAAATATGATTGCCAAAATTTTAACTACACCTTGACAAGCTTTTACATATTTGCCTATTTAAAAAAAATTTGTCCTATTATTTTCACCCCTTTATGGAATTGGGGTAGTTTTTCATTGCTCTGGATAAACTGTGTCCTTATCTTCAGTTACCATCTAAAATGTATATTCTGCTGGTTACAAAGATTTGCTTTGCTGCAAGACTTACAGTGTTCTACCTTGCTTCCCCATTTGTTAAGGAGGGAGCAGGAAAAGCAAAAAAGGTTTTCTTCTCCTCTCGCTAACCTTCCTTCATCTCCCCGCTTCCCTCACCCAGCCACACACAGACATGTTGGCACTGATTTATCTTTGGGAGAATATAATAAGAAAACATGAATAAGGACTTTTGGTCTTCCACATTTGAACTTTTGGACTCAACTTTAAACAAATTCAGCATATGTTAGCCATATGTTTAAATGTCAGCCAAGTAGTTAGATGCCTAATATTCCAGCGTAAGCTGCAAAGTTTAGAATTGCAGTAGAAAATTCCCTTTTTGTTCAAAGTTAGACTCACACAGTGGAGTTTTATGTTGTATGATTTGAAGGGCACTAGACAGCCTTTTCCCTCTGTCCAAAGAATATCTTTTTTTTCCTTTTTGTTCTCAATGTTTCTTCCTTTTCTAATTATTTTTTTTGGATAATGACAGACTTGCGTCTAAAGCAAGTTAGATTACTTTCTGTCCAGGGAGGATTAGGAAGCATGAAAACATCCAATATATTAGAACACTTCAGTTAATTGAAAGAAAGATTGGGGGGGGGGGGGGAGGGAGGGCAAGAGCGACAGAGAGGCGGGGAGAGAGAGAGAGAGAGAGAGAGAGAGAGAAGACTTTTGTTTTTTAACTTTAAGCTAAGGATAATGAGAAAGATAGGGCCATGTTGTTTTTAAGCCATAATGTTCACAAGCAGGTAGAAGAGCTTTTTAGTAATCTGGCTACATGTGATGCTTCGGCCATACAGAGAAATACATCCATACACAGGTGAGTGACTCCATTAGGGCTGGTTAAGCCAAGGCGTCATAAGTTGGCTTTGCTTTGGGGCTATGAATTGCTTATGGAAGGAAAAAAGGTAGACTACAAACAATGTAGGTTAAAAACTCAATTCAGTTGTGGATGTGGTAAAAAACACAATTAGCAAACCTGCTTGACTAAGGTTCAAATCTTGCCTCTGCCATTAGTAGTTATGTAACTTTGAGTGAGTTAGTTTAACTTTGAATGCCAGTTTCTCTTCTTTATATAGAGATATGAAAATATTCCTTAAGGGCTAGTGTAACAAGATAAGAAGATAAAGCATGTGAAATGTAAGTGGATTGTAGACCATCCGTAAATAGACTGTACTAATATTTAGGTTATAAATTTCTAATTTTTCTGTAATTCACTTACTATCATCATCATCATGATTTTACACTGCCCCTACATACTTCTAATCCATGTGTTTGATGAATTAGATCTCATTATTCTGAAAATGTACAAAAGCAGGCTCATACTATTTTTTCCAGACTTATTCTTTTTTTAATAAATTGTGCTATATTATCAACATAAAGTTATTTAATATTCAAATAGAATTCTCCAAAACACCTTGCTCTGTAAGACATTCATTGAGGGTATTGTCCCATAGTCTTTTGCATCTTCTAATAATTTATTTTAACTTAATAAGTTGGCTGTTAGAATCTTTATTCAATGGCGATTGGTATCCTAAATTCACAAGACATCCCATGACATTACCATCTTTTTGGAAAACAAGATTTAAGCATCAGTTAGATGCATATAAATATAAATAATGTACATTTTAAAGGGTTTATCACTTGCATTTACTTTAGAAATATTTACTGTGAGGAGAAAGCAAGGAAAGGCCACAGAAGGGAGCAGTACCTCAATAATTCCTCTCTCCATTTTCAAATGAATTTTGCCTTCACCACTTCTTATTCTATCAAAATTATTCAGTGTATTTATCAAAATTGGAATTAAAATGGATGCGTTTTTATTAAAATAAAATAGACTAAATTAATTTAAGTGCTAAAATTATTTTACAAATTCAATTAAGATTTCAAGGAGCCAAGTTTGGGAGCATTTATTAAGACACCTTTAGGATGATATGTGTCTTGTCTCTTGCATTGTAGAGACATAAACTGATATTCTAATTAAGGTTAAGAGCTAAATGGAAGTAGCAACCATAATGGACTGTTCGTTGTCTATAAGCTATAGATTTAAATCACATATTTCTATCTTTAAATAATTAAACAATAGTTATTCTTGTTTAGAGAATTTTATAGTTGAATTTATTACACATATGGAACAAATTTTAAATGAGTGAGAATAGAACTGATCTATTCTAATCCATGTTTTGTCTCCATTTTCTTCTTTGGAATTTTTTTTTTCTGATTCATTTTGGGTCAACTGTTTTACTTCGGGGATTTAAATTCTTGATCTTTAGGCTTTTGATATTGAAGACTTTTAGTTTTGCTATTTCCCTTGGCAACTAGCTTTAATTGCATAAATAAGAGTTCTTTCTGTGATCATAAACTAAAAGGGCTGTTTGTAGTTTCCTCTTTAAAACATTCCCTCTCATCTACGATCTCTCATGTTCTTTTATGTTAGAAAAGCAGAAATTAATCACTGCTATACAGGATGTCCCTCCAATTTGAAGCTCTAAGTAGATCTTTTTTTTTTTTTCCTGTGAGGTGGTTTCTGTTATTTGACTCAGTAATAAATCATAACATTTGTATACCGTCTCATCATTTATTAATCACTTTCATATTCTTATTTGAACTTTATATAATGCCTATGAAATAGTAGAATCCCTGGCATGTAATAAGCTCTTAAAAATTGACTGAATAACATGTAGATATAATGTCTTATTTTTTTAAATAGGTATTCAAACTGAGAAGTTAAAATGATTGTATAGGTCACTGGGTAGAGTTTGGACTCATATTCAACTTTTCTAGAAATCAGGGCTAGGTTCTTTCTCTCACATGATAACACACTGATCGTATTTGTAGCTTTAGTTTTTGTTATCATAGGTGTTTTTAAAGTGTGGTAAATGTTTAGATGCCATTAGAATGTCCTAAATTTGCTGCTTTTTTCATCTTTTGTCTTTTCTAAATCTAATCAGAAGCTTTTGTTTTATAGGTAGACACTGTCATACAAATTTGCTTCTAATATCAACAGATTCAGAAACATAGCTTGGGGTCTTTGAAAATTTTATGCTTTGTAGTTTAATGTATGTCTATTTATTGCTTTAATAAAAATAACCACAGTGTACAATATTTAATCAAGTGTTCATCATTACTATAACATACATATCATTTTCTTAATAGCAAATATTGAAAATATTAGTAGCAAATGCTTATTTATACCTCATTTTTTTATATGAAATTCAGGCTGTATGAATAAAATGAGAGCTTTTACTTTCTCAGGCAAATCTGTTTTCAATATGGCCACAGAGAAATCACTTACCATGACTGTAAGATTTGTTGCTCGTTTATTCATTTATTAAATTACTGTCTAACAATAGTCATTTCTACTTCCTGGCCCAGGGACATGATTTGACTTTTCATTTTGAATTGTCAAATAAAATTATAAATTTGTGTATTTATTGTCCTTGGTTGTCAAAGTTAATTTTTTGGGTATTGATTGTATCAATCTTGTTACATGAGCTCTCAAGGATGGAGTCATAGATTTATTGGCATAGGTGCATTCTATTTATCGCTAAAAGAAACCCTCCCAAATTAAGTTTGAGGTTCGATCATATTAGCTACTTATTTTTGCTCTAGTCAAAAAATCTTTCTATTAAAACAATGCTTTTAGAAATAAGAGACATATAATATTTTCCATATTGTTTTTTTAAATTAAATTTATTGGCGTGACATTGGTTAATAAAATTATATAGATTTAAAATGTACAATTAAACAATACATCATATGTTTTGATTACTTAATATTTCTAATCTCCTTAATATTCTTATAGTCCTGTGAGGTACTTAAAAAAAAGTATTGGAAACTTTTGAGCTAAAATTAATTCACTAAAATGAGATATACAATAACATATTATAACTCTTATAAACACTGAGAGAATAATTGATTGAAAGAGTAAATGCAGAGTTGAATATTACTATTAACCACGAATATTTGTAAACTAGTGTTAGATTAATTTGTGTATACTAGAGCATACTAGCTCAAAGATTAGGTTACGGACTCATCCGGCATTCTGAATCAATCACTATGATGTCACATATCCTTTCTGGTCTTAGTTTTCTTCTTTGTAAACTAAAGATGTTGAAGTAGATGATCTAGATTCTTCCTGGTATGTAATCTTCCATTTTGAATTTCACAAAATATTGTCTATTATCTTTCGGGTCACAATTGCAATCGTTTAAACCTACATAGGTCTTCATGACAATTACTTCAGAAATTTTAAGAACATTTGAAAAATATGCTAAATATGTTAGACTTCAAATCTATCTTAGTTTTTTTTCTAATTTTGTCAAGAACAACAGCAGTAACGACAACAAACCTTTCAAACCAGAATGGCTACATTTACCAATCCTGAAAGTGGAATTATCATTTTTCTGTTAGATATAGTTAATGATAGATGTAAAATGTCACTAAGAGCCCAGTTCTGCTTGGAGCTGGTAACTGTTTTAGTAGAATTTATAGAGAAAGGAAACAAACTATCCTAAACTCAGTAGTGATGTCTGGCCCTTAAATAAAGGCTTTGTCATCTTAAATATCAAATGCCTCTCATTTCTGCCCTTATCCAGTGGCCTTCTGTTATTTTCTATTCTGGCATGTTAACTTTTTTACTTGACTAATGAGAAAATTGAGATCGAAATAAGAATGTAAAGAGATTTGTGTGGACATCGTTATGAATAAAAGAGGCTAGTAGTTTGTACTGTATTTTATTATTTCAAGAAAGCAGTATTTATCTTCTTCACAATGTTTAGGAATAAAACAGCTTTCTATCAAATGCATTCATACATGTGTGACCTTAAAATAAGGTGGTTTGGGACATGGGACGAGTCAGTGGTAGTTGCGTAGTCTTCTGTTTTCAGCCAAGCCCAAACGAAGCTATATCTAGATGAGGAAAACTACAGAAGAAATTGATTTCTCCTCGACTCTCAACAAGTACATTCTTAATGACTGTGGAGAAATAAAGGTGCTAAGTCCTTTCTTCTATACACTTATAATCTTTAATGTTTGTGTCACAATTAACTATAATAAGTAGAATCCTTGCAATCTTCTTATTTTATGAAGTGTCATTTACAATGTATAACTAGATGAAAGAAATATTTAGCATGATTTGAGGATACAATCTCTACCACAGGTTTTTAAAAGATTGATTAGAGCAAATTTCCAAAACATCTGAAAGTTTTATTAATCCTAAGTATTATTCTAATAATAATCTATTATAATCTAGTATAATAATCTGTAATTATACTAGATTTATGGTTTTGTTAGCCAGTGTAGACTTATGTATCTATATCATTTCATGAATAACTACAATAAGTCCTCACTTAGCGTTGTCAATAAGTTCTTCAACTTTAAGCAAAATGAT
>NW_011888997.1:3817573-3858265 GCF_000151845.1 Pteropus vampyrus | reverse complement strand
AAAATTGGGGGCGAGAGGGCATCTTCTAAATATGTTGTCAAATAATATAGATTCTGGGAAACAATTGGACCAGAAATTTTCATATTTTACCATGCTTCAGAATTAGCTGGAGGGTTTATTAAAACAGATTTTGAGGGCTTCACACAGTTTCTGATTCAGTAGATCTGGGGTGAGGCCTAAGACTTTTGTATTTCTAACAAGTTTCCAGGAAATGCTGCTGCTGCTGATATAGAAACCACAGTTTGTGATCCACCAATCCAGGTGATATGGAGTGCCCTTCACAGAAAATGTAGCAGGAACACTTTGTGCTTGAAATGCCTGAAATATCCTTTACTGCCCTGTAGCATAACAAAGCAGAAGGTACTCATCTTGTACATCCTTAGCTCTGCCACCCACTCAGTGTGCCCTTAGGTAAAACACGAAATCTACTTGTACTTAAGCTTCTTCTTATGAGGGGGTGTACGATAACTTTCATATTCTGCAAACTCTTTCCTGTTTTTCTAGAATAACAACTCTCTGACCATAGAATTGAGAGTACTTAAGCCTTTTATGAAGCCTGTAACTAAGCTCTAGTGACTCAGTAACATTTTCTCTCCAAGCTTTTGTTACAATATTCTGTCATCTGCACACTTTGGGAAAGTAATGCTAATATTGAGTGTAACTAAAACTAGAAACTGACCTTGATAAATCTTTTTTTTTAATTAAATTTATTGGGATGATATTGGTTAATAAAGTCATATAGATTGCAAGTGTACAATTCAATAATACACCATATGTATATTGCATTGTGTGTTCACCACCCAAAGTTAAATTCCTTTCGTCACTCTATATTTGACCCCTTTACCCTTACCTACATCCCCCACCCCCACTTCCCTCCTGGAACCACTAAACTGTCGTCTGTGTCTATGAGTTTGTCTTGTTCATTTGTTGCTTTCAGTGTTATATTCCATATATGAGTGAAATTATATGGTTCTTGACTTTTTCTGTCTGACATATTTTGCTTAGTATGATAATCTCAGGATCCATTCATGTTGTCACAGATGTTGTCACGGATGGCAGTATTTCATTTTTTCTTATGGCTGAGTAATATTCCATCTTATATATGTACCACATCTTTTTTATTCAATCATCTATCAAAGGGTACTTCGATTGTTTCTATGTCTTGGCCACCATAAATAATGCGGCAATGAACATCAGGGTTTTTATGCTTTTTGTAGTAGAAAGATATTGATTGTGCCTGTTTTAGATTAGGGCCCAGTCTCTTTCCTTTCACATCACGTTAGGGTAGGCTGCACAGGAGAATGGAGCAGTTGGCTTTTCTCTGTGTACTCAAAAGAGTGCCTTAGCTCTTGGGGCCTATGCACATTAGTTGGATAGAACAGTTATCCAAAATAAATGAAATAATTTTCCCTTTCCTCAAGGTCTCAAAGAAAGAGCATTTTAAACTCAGTATCTTTTTTGTTATAAAACGATTTATGTTTTAAATTCAACCATGTGAGATGAAGATATTTTTATTGTATTTCTCAAAAAGATTCATATTCTCTAGATTCAGAATGCCTTTTGGGAACTCTGTATATGCAGTGGCTGGTTTGTGAATTTATAACAGTTACGTAATTTGAAGGCATAAGCAAGGTTTAAACATTAATTTTGAGCTTCTATGTATGGCAATATGTATACAATTTAGTTAATTGTGAACATTTTATTTTCTTGCTGTTTGTCTAGATGCTTGCTCATTTTCTAATGGTTGACATTGACCGATAGTGTCTAGACAAAATTGATTATATTTCTCCCTCTATTGCTTGGTGTGGGATGGAGCATTGAATGTAATTGGGTTCCAAATTTGGCATCCTATATCTGAACTGCCAAATGCCTTGCAGAAGAAACATGTGTAGCATCAGGGATTCACATCGATGTTGGGGAGCTCTAATTTTTATTTTTCTGCTCTGCATCCTCGTAAGTTCTATGTATTGGACTGACATTTGGATCCCCACAGGCTGGAGAAAATGATTCACACAGCAACAGACCGCAAAATTTTAACAAAAATCATGGTACTCTTTGAGCAATCACCTACTTTTAAAAACGAATTACCTTTTTATGATATTATGACAAAAGAGTATTTATGAGTAGGATGACCATAGATGCCATTTTGCCTGGGGCCGTCTTGGTTTATGCCTATTTTCTTGACAAACTTATTAATAATGCTGTCTTTTGTTCCAAAGTGCTTTGGTTTGGATGGTAAACACGATCAGCTTATTTATTAGCAAGTGTCAACCATATTCAAAAAACTACTTTTTGGTATGTATATTAAAGAAAGTTGTAAACATCTTCTGATTTCTTGTATGCTTATAGTTTCTAAAACATTGGGACAGCAATAGGCATTTACTTCAGCAAATAATTAGCCTCTAATTCAAAGAGGGTTCCCAATAGACACACTGAAGATATAATGGCCATGAAACACAAGATATGACATCTAGGTGACAGCAATCCAATTAGTGATGACTGGAAATTTATGACTGATTATTTATATATCTGGAGAAAAATGACTCAACATCATATTAACTACATTTTGAATTATTAATATTGCTGTCTATACTGCTGAATTATTCAGGAAAAAGAGAGGAATTATTATGGGTAATATTTATAGATAAGAGGGTCCATTATGTAAAGAAGAGTGGAAAATTTCCCAGTAGAAGGGGTCTTTCCTCTGCTGTTCATTATTTACTAATGTTTATTGTTACCTACTTCTGTTCATTATTTAAGTCATAGATGCTATCTCACAGTATTAATAAATGTTACAAGTTTTTCATGAAAATTATATTTTGACAAGTGCTTTTCTGGTTTCAGTAAATAAAATATTTAACACCAGCTTTGCTCTTCATACTGTCTCAAACCCTAGAGTATATAAAGAAATAATTTAAAGTTCAGCGAAAGAACACAAGACAATTATACATATGTAGATTCACAATGAACAGGATATATGATTATGGTGCAGAAGGTATGACAAAAAATTTTAAAGGCATTTAAGATGTGACAACTAGAATGTGCCTGCTATTTGGGCCTCCAAATAATGTACACAATGCCTGTGTTCAGTGCTTATGTGCAAATGTCAACCCTTTAGAAGCACTCATGCCGATGCTTGAACAAACTGCTGCCAAATTTGCAGTGCAATTAAACAAATGGCCCAATAAAGAGCCTCTTTTTATTTACAAGTCTGTTATTCAGACACAGAGGCCATTTTACTCTGCATAGAATGAAGTTGCTTTCTGGAAATTCTGGGCACAGAAAGACGGAGGCAAGCAGAGATTGAAATAACTAATGCTCAGAGAACATTAGAAGAAATTGTGATTGCTGTGAGTGACATTAAATATCACCATTTTGAAAAATCCAAATAGCTACCAATTTTATAATTGTCTTTCTTCAGGCTAAATATTTCATTGGCAACAAGTAAGTACATTCTGGGAAGTTTTAAAACTCATTTTCCCCTCGGGAAGATATTGAAACTTTGAGAAGTATGGAACTATTGAACTATTTGCCCTCCATGTTCCTGGCAGGGTGACAGTAGCTAAACTTGACCAGACAAAGAACTTGGCATCAGCAGAGTGGCAGTCTCTAGTTTCTTTACCTTGTCTTCCTAAAAGAAGTTTTCTTTTTCCATTTACTCAGACCAGAGTAGCAAGTAATACTTTTCATACATGCACTTGTCATAAAAATATACTAAAAAAATGAAGCATTCAGGAGATATTCGCTGAGGGAAGTATTCTCATTTATAGAATTTTAGGCAAGAAGGGGAACTAGAAAATATTCATTTTTTCACTGAAGGAAGCAAGGTAGGAAATTTTGAGATTGTGTTCACTTATTTCAGAACAGCCATAGAAGCCTATTACCAAAAGACTTTTTTTTTTCGTTTGAACTCTCAAGAAATGTGAGATTTTAACACTGAAGGAAATGGAGAGCCAGAGAAGTTAGGTAGACTAAAGCTCACGCAGATGGGAGCAAAGTCAAAGCTAAGACTGGGCTCTCAACTCTTAAACTAGCATAATTTCCTCTATGTAAGTACTTTCCATTGCTCAAATATACAAAAATTCTCAGTAGAAATATTTGCATGAGAACTAGATAAAGCTAATTTCCAGCTGTTTGAAAAGCTAATGTAACCCTACAAAATACTCAAATGAACATTTTGTGAATGTGCCTGAATTATTAGAGATGATTCTTCTCCATCTGTTAAAATCCTATGAGCCTATAAAGAACGAGCTTTGTATTCTCTACAGACAGAATTGCTCTAAATGAAAACAAACATGAACGTGGTACCTAAACTCTGCAGAGACCAATTAAATCTATCTCTGGAGAATGAGGACAAAAGCTGTTACTGAGAGGGCATGAATATTAGTTTATTAGGGCTGCCAGAACAAAGTACCACAGACTAGGGGGCTTAAACAACAGAAGTTTATTTTTGTACAGTTCTAGAGCTTAGAGGTATGAGATCAAGGTATCTCCAGGCTTGATTTCTTCTGAGGTTTCTCTTCTTGGCTCGCAAATGGCCACCTTCTTGCTATATGCTCACATGGTCATCCTTCTGTCTGTGTTGTCTGTCTCCTAATCTCTTCTTGTAATGATGTCAGTCATAGATTAACCATCCCCCGTCCACCAATGACCTCAGTTTACCTTAATTCCCTTTTCAAAGACCCTACTTCCAAACAGAGTCACATTCTGAAGTATTTGAGTAAAGACTTCAGCACATGAATTTAGGGGGACACTTCAGCTCATGACAGCATGCATGGGTTAGAAGTCCTACTTCATGAGATTTCTGGGCTGCTTAAATGCACTGCATGCTTGGGAATGTTCGGGACAAACTTCATATTGTTCCTAATTGTACTAATAACAGGTTGAGTCTTGAAGGTAGTCTCTATTCAAAGTTGAACCCAGAGCCACGAAGCACTATGGGATGTTGGAAACATAGAAGACTTTCCGATAGCAAAGGCAGCTCTTTCAACTGATATTTATATGAGTAATTTAACTGTTCCAAATCCTACTTTTCTTATCTGAAAAATAGAGATAACATCTATCTTATCAGTTATTTTTATAGACTGCGACAATATTTGAAGTGATTAATGTAGTGACAGACAGAGAGCAATATTGAAATATTAGTAAAAATAAGATTCTAGTCCTCCCTCTGCCACTTACTAACTGTATACCTGTATTCATTTCCTATGGCTGCTATGACAAATTACCAAAAACTTAGTGACTTAAAACAATACTACTTTATTGGTTCTGTCAGAAGCCTGACATGGTTCTCATTGGGCTGAAATCAGGGTGTCCATGGGCTGCCTTCCTTTCTGGAGGCTCTAATGGGAGAATATATTTCCTTGTCCTCTTGAGCTGCTGAAGGCTGCTTGCATTTCTTGGCTCATGGTTCCCTTCTTCCATCCTCAAAGCCAGCAATAGTGGGTCTAGTCAACATCTCTCTGACTCAGTTTCTGTTGTCATATATCTTTCTCTGAGGTGAGCCAGGGAAGAGTCTCTGCTTTAAGGACATACCTGATTAGATTGGACCCACCTAGATAATCCAGGATAATTTTCCCATCTCAAGGTACTCTACTTAATTGTATCTGCCAGGTCCCTTTTGCCAAATAAGGTGACATATTCACAGGTTCACAATAATGAAGGCCATTATTCTGCCTGCCACAGTATCCTTGAACATATTTTCTCTGAGACAATTCTTTAACAGTAAAATGGAGTTCTTACTGTTACTGTCATTACCTTGTGTGGTTTGTTGTAAACATTTAATACATGATACTAAACATGACAGATACTAAGATTAATGCTATTTTCTAAAATTCCTGAAAGTCACACTTATTGAGCTGGTTCTAAGATAAACTGATGATATAATTTGGGAGTACACCTAATTTTTTTTTTTTTTTTTTGGTATATTACTTTTCCCCCATGGCACGTTGAGGCCAGTCCTACTTTCCTACTCAGTGTATGGGAAATAAGGAGCTGTTTATTATGTATTATACTTTAATCTATTATATTCTAGCAGTTTAGAATTTAGGTTTACCAGCCAAAGATATCAGGATTTAACCCTTGCTTTGCTGAGTGACCTTAGGAAAGTTTTACCTTGTATATACCTCCATTTTCCCACCTGTTAAATGGTGGTAATATCTACCATATTATCTACTTATAGGTTGAATTTGATGATTAAACAAAATAATGCATGAAGTACATTTATCATAATGTCTGAAGCATTAAATATTTATTAATTTTTGTGATATTGTGTCTTCAGCTTTCCAGATGGCTGATATGAAGAAAATGAGAAAAAGAAATAATTTAGATTGTTAATAATTAGTGAAATATGTTTTTTCTTTACTATGTAAAGAGGCGAAGACATTTATAGGAAGCAAAAATAGTGAACAATTTAAAAATGTAAACAGTTTCCAGATATCTCCCTACCAAAGATGATTTTAGCTTTCTCTCTGCAGTCAGTTTCTTTCTTTTTATTGCTCCTCAGAAGAAAGGTCTGTCACCTTTAGATTGATTCTTTGGGCTTTTCTAATGCAGAATCTGGAGAAATAGGCAAATGGGAGGAGAAAGGGTGAGGTGGTGTTATTTTGGGGCAGGGTGGGGAGGATTTGAGCAGAAATGTACCAGAGGAACTATAGTAGGAGTAAAAAGGACAAAGATTTTTTTAAAAAAGTATTATTATAAGTTATGTATTCACTTTAAAATATTAAGAAATACAATTGAGAAGTGATTATTTTGAAATTAGGTTTTAGTTATAAACCTATTCATATCCTGTACATAAAACTGTGATAGGTTAGAGGAATGACACAGCAGATACTGAGAGAGGTTGAGAGGGAGAGAGAAAGGAAAAGAAAGAGAGAAAGAGACCTTGAAAGAAAGAGTAAATTTGAATAGGGAAAGGGAGGGACATGTAAGACAAACTGCTTATTTCAGACTTCTGACAGGTCACACCCTGCAGTGTGAGTTGGTTGTGTCCATACTCAACTACTCAGAGTTCACATTTAAGGTCATATTTTAGGCAAGGCAAGACCACAGATCAATTTGCTAACCTCAGATTTTAAAGTCGTAACTACTGGGTTATTTTGGGTCCCATGGAAACAAATAACTGCCTTAACTAACCAGACATTTTTAAGCTGGTGGTTTTGGCTCTGTAGTCACAACTAGAATTGAGGAGGGATCAAAACCAAGCTTTGACTGAGACTGAGTGAATGCAGACGTGCCATTTATAAAAAGTGACGTTTTCAGCTTGGACAAGGATCAGAGATTACCCGTTCCCAAATTTCAAATTTTGGCTTTGTATTGGGCTATAATCCTAGTCCTGATACGTTGTTCCTTCCCCCTACCCCTCAACTGTTTTCTGGAAATGTTAGTTTTCATCCAGAGATTGAACGTGTCCAGGTAGCTGATGTCAGATGTTTTTTATTTATGGAATAGATCCTGGTTTGATTTTTTAAAAGTCCCTAGTCATATCATCAGAAGCTCATTAATACAGAAAGTAGAAGTTGTAATAACTAAAAATCAGGCGAACTACAATTTTTTCACTTTCAATTTAATACAACTACTCCAAACAATACCAAGGTTTTAGAAGATCCTGTCCTTTGGGCTATTGAAATCAAAATCAAAACAAGACATGACTCCTATAGTTAAATGATGATCTGGTTCATGAGACTGACAAAAACATAAATCACCACAGCACAAGTTAAAGAGTGATCGTTATAAGCCAAGTAATGTGTGAGAACAAAGAAAGAAAAGGAAAAAGGTCAATAGTTCACTGAAAAGGAGATATTTAAGCTGAAACTTTAAGATTAAATAGGATTTATTTAATCTTAAAGTTTATTTTTCTTATCCTAAAAGTTACACATGTGTAGGTTATTCAGCAGACCAAAACTAGTGCTCTATAACCCAGTAAAAACAATACAAGCATTTAATCTTTTTTTTCTTTTTATGCATAGTTCTTACATATTTTACACATCTTATGGTTGAAATTTATCTATATAATTTATTTTCCACTTATCTTTTAAAAAATATCATAAGCACTTTCCCATGTTTTCAAAACTTTGTCAATAGTAATGCAATGTCTATATAACGTATTTGCCTATAATATAATTTTTCAAAATCCTTTATAAGTGGATATGTAAGTGGTTTCTTTTTTTGTTTTTTTTCTGTTTGCTTTTTTTATTGTTGTGATGATACTTAACTATGCTATTAATATCTTTGATCTTACATCTTTGCTGCATTTTTTATTTCCTTAAAATCGTTTTCTAGAAATGGATTCTTCAATGTAAACACTTGAAGGTATAATACGGTAGGTACAGAAATAGTATTCCAGGTACAGGTAGCAGCATAATCATAGGCAGGCTATTTCCCCAGTTGTAAAAAATAACTGCAGAAAAGTAAACTTCATCTGGAAAGAAGACTGTGAACATAGAGGTCATTTTCCACATAGACTGTATGTTAATATGTGAGTATAGCGTTCTCTGCATATGAAAAATAAAAAATAAAACAGATGTCTGCAAGCATGTTTTTTTTTAATTTTTAAAATTAGTTTCAAGTATACAGTGCATTGGTTAGACATTTATATAGTTTATAAAATGATCCCTCTAATTGCTCCTTCTCTTGCAAGCATGTTTTAAGCTATAAACAACATTGTGAATCCCTGAATAGTATTATGCAGAGATAAGATGTCTCTGAAGGAGAGAAAGAGGAAATTTACAGCTAGTCTATGTGGACAGAGACATGAAAATTATAAGTAAAAAGTGATCTTAAGATAGGATGGGGAATCTGTTAGTTGCATAACTTGCTAATAGAAAGAATCCAGATAGCTAAACACAGAATATTTAGAGATCCTGATTCAAAAATCACAAGAAAAAAGAGTGAATGAGGAAGTTACTGAACAAATAAAATTCACACAGAGAATCTAAAAAGGATCTTATTTTTCTAGGAATGAAATAGCGGGAAGAGGAGATGTGGATGACAACCCAAGAATGGGCCTTGAGGTAGTTCTTTTGGTGCGAATAGCGGGATCACCGAAACAACCTTAGGGAGAATTTCTAGAGACTTCTATAAGGAGCTGAGGTTGGCTGCTGGTGACATAAAACCACTTCAAATCTTACAGGGGTATCTCTTCTCAGGTCAGGAAATACCCATGTGCACCAATCCATCCACAAAAAATGGAGAATTGAGAGTCCTTACCTACCAGCTGCTGCTGGCCATGAGAGAAAAACACCAGGCCAGGCTGTATTCTTGAGGGAAAAATGATCCTTTTTTTATCCGTGGGTGACAACGGCAAAGAGAAACACATGCACCAACACACCAGCAGTTTCATATGGAGCCCCATTTTGTTTGCTTCAGTGGTTTAGAAACAAAATAAAACAAACAAACAAACAAAAACACAGAGCTCTAGATCCTCATTCTCCTGAACTAAAGCCACTCTTCTTATAGGGAAACTACTACATATTATCTAGGTAGAGCTGGTCTCTCCAGCTGATTGAGCAATTACAGTACTCAGCCTACTGATCACGGTGAATGGTTTAAAAATGAATCTAATACCCACTTTAGGATGATCAAGGTCTGTGGGTATTTTCTCAGCAGAAAATTTCACCAAAACTTTCTCTTTTCCTGGGCTGACCAGTTGCTCCTTTTTTTCCTGTTGTATGGATAGAGAGACAGAATCTTATTATACTTTACACTCCCTGGATCTATCCATGCCTGAAGCCTTTATCCCAACCTTCCCAATCATGCTTAAGCCAGATTGCATAGTTTCTGTCAGCTACAACTGAAAATATACTGACTAATACACATCACGTATTTCTTATGTGCCCTAGAAATGAGTTTGTTAAAGAAGAGGCAATATTTATTTGGAAGACTCTCTAGCGAAGGAAGAAAGTGAAATACATCCTACTCCCTCTTGAGATATTTGGCTCGAGTTCCTGAGAATCCCCATGATAGATGAACTTGCCCTAGACAAGTTCAGGGATGTCAAGTAATGAAAACAAGATTAGATGGTCAAATACACTTATGAGTATTTATTAAGTTAACAAAAATCAAACAAATTAAACATCGAGTGAACAAAATGTTATTGATTTTTAAAGTAATCTTTAGTGAGGGTGAGGAAGGAGCTTACAGGTGTGGCAGCAGGAAGAACTGTAAGACCCTGAAGAGAACACGGAGGAAGCGAGGCTTCAAGACAAACAATATGCTCCCCATCATACCACTGAAAGAGGAAGTGATTAGAGGAGCTGCTCAACGCATACTATGACCCTTGTCGGTGGAAGAGCAGCCATTTCTAGAGAAAAGACAAGATACATGACAGTTTTCTTAAGAGTTAAGAAGAAAATGGGTTGACTTTGAATGAGAAAAGTTTCTTCCTGGAATGCAACTATGACTGGTGGGAGCAAAAGCCCTTTGAGGAGGATGTGAATTTGGGATATGAGAAGAGAAACATCACCTCCAAATTAGGTCTAAAAAGGCAGTATGATAGATGGGCTGAACTTGACCAGCTCCTTCACTTTGGGAAGAAGTCAGCCGAATTTCTGGAATTCTGTGATTCGGAGAAGCAGATGATCCAGTCCATAAAGCAGAAATGAAAAAGATGAGGCTGGCTAGGGAATTCTGACAGAGGAAGAGGAAAAAGAACTTGAAAACTTGGCTGTGATAAATTTGGAACTAGAGAAAACAGCTGAGTTCATTGGTAACCTAAGGGGCTGATAGTTGTTGTAACGAAGGGCAGTGTTAAGAAGCAGCTCTCATAGTATCTATTTCCCACCATGGCATGAAAGACACCATTTATTTACCTCAAGGCCAGAAGTAGAATTTATTATTATTAAATGTTTGACGCAATTGGAATTATCTTTAATTTTTGCCAGAATGCTATTGAAAATAGGAATACCATGACTTGTAGCATATTCTTTCTAACAAAATAGACATATTATCATGCTTATGACAATGACTGTGTTACCATCGTTGAAAAAATGTTTGTCACAGTTTAAAATAATAAAATATTTATCTGAGGAAAAAGTAAGCTTTAGTATAATTTAGATTTTAAGACTTCGAACCACTGATATCTAAATCGACGATCCTTCCAATGGTGCTGAGTAATCAGATGCTTGAGATGAAAAAAGCTTCAGATAACTTTGTAATTATTTCCCTATGCCTTTCCCAACATCCAGGTTAAAAATCTTTCACTCTTCCCTTGAGAACTTAAGGCTATAGCACAAATTACCATCCTCTCTAGGCAGGATTCATCCTCAGCACCTCCTCACAAACTTTTTTTCTTTGAGCAGGGTAAATTGCAGAAGTCCTTATCCTTGTTCTGAAATCACTGAGGTTGTTTAGCAGTTTATCCACAGGCTACTGGGAGGAGTGGCTTCTTGGGATGCTGCCTTAGGCATCGGAAATTAATATATGTCTCTCCTTCCCCCATGCCTTAGATGCATTTCCGCTCAAATTAAGTGAGGGCTGCCCATTAGTGGAGCCTGAGACATTGATGCCAAGGCTATTTCAAGACAATATTTGTTCTGGATATAAAATAACAAGATGATTACAAACACTTTGGTATTCAGGTGCACAATGTTGGCCTCAGTTCTTTATACCATTTTAGTTAAACAAATGTTAAAAAGTTGGAGGTGAGACGCTTCATTAGAAACTCAGTTTCATCCCTTCTGCAGGAGCTATACAAATTAGCCAGGTGCTTCAGTCGAAGCTCTTATAATTCTAAGAACATTGGAGAACCTAGGCTCCTGAACAGTAGTGTGAAGATCTGGCATATCTTTTTGTAAGGTAGCAGAAAATTAACAATTTAGAGATACTTCTCACCCTACAAGATTCATAGATTCTTTGGAAAATAGATACTTGATGTATTTGATATAGGTTTCTGGTTCTATCTCTTTGATCCTGAAAAAGAGATTGTCGTGCTTTGATATATACAATCATCACTTAGGGAGCTTGTTAAAATGCAGATTTCTGAGCTCTACTCCCATATATTCTGATTTAGTAGGTTTGGAGTGGGTCCAGGATTTAAATTTTAAACAAGTGTCCCAGATGATGCTACTGAGTATTCCATGGGCTGTATTTTGAGAAACATTGCCATAGGGAATACAATGCTCAACTGTGTCAGGATAGCCTGGAGATTCCTACAACCCCCAGCTGTGTAGAGATGGGATATGATGCTTTCCTATTAATGTGCTCGTAATAGATTTTGACCAAGATGGTCCCAGGAGAAAGGGCTATTTATTTATGGGTTTGAATTCTTCCCATCATGATTTACCCTCGACTCTCCAGAAAGAACTTGATTTGCAATATGAAAGTAACACCTGGGGGTTGGCAGTCCACAGTGTAGCTTAGTTTTGGGCAAAGCAGAATTCAGATATAGCAGTATGGTTTGTGGGCTGGTACCCATTACCTAAGTTGGTGAGAAAAGTTCCAATCTGCTTTAATTGCTTGTGATGTTTTATAGTCACGATCAGATCATTTATCAGCATCTTACAGTGGCCCAGTATAATTTCTGTTCCCCACTCTGAGTTGTGATTTTAATGGATCATTTCTGATCAAGGTGGTAGCTGGAAACAGGATATTGATTCACTGTTAATTTTGACTGGGAAGATAACCACAGTAGTACATCTCTTGGCTTTTATTATTATTATTATTTTGTCATTTTCCTCAAGAAATCTGTATAAGTAGTGCTTTGACTGCTTTGTTCTCACATATTCTTTGATTGTATTCCTTTTCTCCCATAAAAGTTTTCATTTGGTGCTCTGGTTGATTTTGTGCATAATGCTTACTATTAACTAGAAATTAGGGTAATAAAGCTAAGCTAGCAAACTAGAGACCTACTTTTTACAAAAAGTCAATATGGATGTGAAATGTCCCAATTTGTCATAGAAAAATAGTTTGGAAAAGATTGTGTAGATAATTAAATCTCAGTTTGCTTTTTCTATTTTTTCTTAAGGTCCAATTGAATATGTTGGCTGAAAAAACTAGAGAAGTAAATTTTAAATTCAAGTTGTAATTTATTTGGCTGGATGTCCCTTCTCCTGAGAGAAGTGGAGGACTAGCACATTACTAATTTGGCTGTGGTAGCTGAGTTTATTATATGTTTATACTGCTGACTTAAATACTTTATACAGAAAAAATGTAGCAACAGACAAGCTTTGCTCTTTAATCTACAAAATATGCCCTGTTTTTAGCTTGGCACTAAAACCGAGCAGGTGGCATCACTTTATGTAGTAGATGAAGCCTGGAAAATGTGTTTGTAAATTGAATTTTTATTAAAAAAATAATGTACTGAATTTTCTGGATGGGAATAATTTTTAAGGGGAATTCTGTAATGATTGTTTTTTAAGGTAGAGTTAGCAATTCTTTATATAAGTTCAATTCTAATGTTTCAATTTAAAAACAGTACAGTATATCAGGAGCCAGGAGAATGTAACGTAGGCATCAAAAGACCTGAGTTCCAATCCCATTGCTATTTCATTACTTTGCTATAGAATTAAGAAGATTGTATTAGGTTATTTCTAAGGACACATTTACATCTAAAATTCAGGATTCTAATTTCAATTTTTCAGTGACTGGATTTGTACAAAATAAGGGAGGATTTAGACTCAAAGATGTAAAAATATTCTAAAGCTGCATCATCCAGTACAGCAGCCACTAGCCACATGTAACGACTGAGCTCTCGCAATATGTTTGATCCAAACTGAGATGCCCTGTGAGTGTAAAGTACACACTAGATTCTAAAGACAGTAAAAAAATTGTGAAACATCTCATAAATTAATACTTTTTATAGTGGGTTAAATAAAACATTAAAATAAATTCTGTTTCTTTTTTTACTTTAAATGAAAGCCTTTTAACTTCAGTAATTTAAATTTAGGTAATTAATAATAATTTAATAATTTAAAACAGAAAATTTTAACTTCCATATATATATTAGGTAGCTCTACTCCAAAAGGATAGCATATCCTACAAAAGAACCCTCCTGAAGAGCAAAGAATCCTCCATCACGGGTGTTATTCAAGGCAAGCCTTGATGACGTAGAAGAAATTCTTTGAAGAAAAGATGAAAACATTATTCCTAAAATAAGTTCACAGAACACTAGTACTGTGTGGTGCTTTACCATAGCCTAGTGAGTTTGGCAACGTGGTGCTACTGAACTCCTCTTACTGATGAATACAATTCATTAGCATAATGAAGTTCAGAGAAGTCATGCAATAATGAAATCTGCTTTTCTTGCATTAATCTATTGTTTCCCAAATTCAAATAGAACTTTTTTTTTTTTTTTTTTTTTTTTTAGTGATAACTAATAGCACTCTATAGACTCAAAAAAGTTACTTTGGGAAATGCTGGTGAATTAGATAATCACCAAGTCCCTTTTGTCTGTTTTGTATTTTGAAACAATTTATAGGAACTCATCTCCTATAAATTGTACTTGTTTCATGCTCTTTTCTAAAAAATTCTTCCTTTAGTCTATGCAAAATATTTTCCTTCACTTTTCTAGGCTATTTGAAACATCACCAGTTACATATGTTTGTGTTATCAATCATTTTCTTTTAAAAATTCCTAATTTGCCCCACTCCCCAAAGAAAGTATATAAGCAAGGGTTCAAGTGATGCAGGAGTGGGGAGGAGTGGGGACCAGTATATGTGAGAGAGATAAAGGAGAGGTGCAAGGATGCCGAAAATATATCTGTCCTTTTTGAAACGTGCTATGTTATGGGTTAAATAGGTTACTATGGACTAGTTGGAAAACCTAAATATGATTTATAACTTTGTTTTCCAGAGAAATTGCATTCAGCATTCCAAAAACCAATTTAAAAGCAAATATTAGACACATAAATTATATAGATTGACTCAGAAGCTCAGGAAATAGAGGAAATCAATATCCTCTATTTGTTTCAATGTCCTACCTTGCTTTTCGCAATAAGCCTTTTGCTTCCCCAAGCAGTGAGAAGATGAAGAGGATGACAGGACCGAAGTTTTTATGACACTGTTTATAGATCTCATAAATCATAAAGGAACACCAAGAAGGCATCATCAAGCAGTTCCCTAGGTTACTAAACAGTGAGGTTTTTATTCTTAAAAATACTCTTTCATAGAATAAATAAATTTTAATTTTACTGATTGATTAGTTTTAGAAAATGCACTTAGTCATGTAACTACCACAACACTCATGATACAGGATATTTATATCACCTTAGAAAGTTTCCTTGAGCCTCTCTGTGGTTTATTCCCACTTGTTACCTTCAGATTCTGGTGACTACAGATTTGTTTTTACTATTGTTTTCTTTTTTTAGAATTTTGTACAGATGGAATATTATCATTTGCAGTTATCTTGTGTCTGGCTTCTTTTATTTAGCATACTGCTTTGAAAATCATTCAATACTTTGCCCTTTTTTTTATTGTTTAATAGTATTTCATGGTGAAGATACACCATAATTTGTTTGTTCATTCACTCACTGATGGAAAGTTGAGTTGCTGCCAGTTTTTTGGCAATTATAAATAAAGCTACTATAAATGTTAGCAGACAAGTCTTTACGTGAACATAGATTTTCATTTGTCTTAGGACATACTTAGGAACAGTGTTGCTGAGTTGTATGTTAAATATATGTTTAACTTTATAATTAACTGCCAGACCGTTTTACAAAATGACTGTATCATTTTCCTTACTGCCAATGTATGAGAGTTCCAGGATGTAGATATCCTCACTGACGTGAGTATTGTCATTTTGAATTTTAGTCATTATACTGGGTTTGTACTGGTAGTACGTTGTGGTTTAAATTTGCATTTCTCTAATGTCTAATGATGTTGAGAACTTTTTATGTAATTATGTGCTATTTGCATATCTTCTTTGATGAATTATCTACTCAAAACTTTTGCCCAATATTTTAACCATATTATGTTATTGAGTTCTAAGAGTTATATACTCTGGATATATATTCTTGATGAGATATGTTTTTCCACATATTTTTCTCCCAGCCTGGCTTGCTGTTGCATTTTCTTAGCCTTTTAAATGAAAAATTTTTAATTTTGCTTTTATTTGTGCTTATTGTGTTCTAACAGATCCTTGCCTGATTCAAGGTCACGAAGATTTTCTCCTATTTTCTTATGGAAGTTTTATAGTTTTAGCTCTTATATTTAGGTCAATGATCCATTTGGAATTAATTTTTATATATGATGTGATGTATGGGTTGATGTTTATTTGTTTCAGCATTATTTGTTGAAAAGAATAAAAGAATATTCATTTCCCATTGAATTTTCTTGGTGTTTTTGTCAAAAATCAATCGAAAAGCACAGTTTTACTCATTATTAATAATCTAAATTACTTCCCTTTTCCATTTTCTTCATATCAGCCATCTGGAAAGCTGAAGACACAATGCGACAAAAGTGTGGTTCTGTTTCTGGTCTTTCTATTCTGTTCCATAGATTTATATGTCTCTTCTTACACCAACATGTTGTCTTGATTAGTATAGTGTAATATAAAAATAGAACTAAATCTATGGGAATACAGAATTTGCTAAATGTAGCATTTCAAATTTATGGAGAAAATATATTTGTCTTTTTTTTTTTTTCAGAATCTCCCAAATAGGTTATTAGCTCAGGACAATTGAATTCAACTTTACTCTGATTAAATTTGACCCAATGAACTGGCTACTTTCTTATTATTCTCAAAGTGGGCATAGGCTGTTTTAATAAGAAAACGTGGTTGCTATTACACTTAGAACATAAGATGTTGTGTTTATTTACATATATGTAAGTATTACACATTTTATTTAAAAGGGAGGTTCCAAATTATGGGCTCCTTCCCTCAGTGCTGTGAGGCATATGAGTACAAACACAATATTTAGAAACGAAATCTTTTGAATCTTAAAGAAAAGGAAAGCAACTATAAACAACAAGCATCGGCAGTGGTAGTGTGGTGATAAAAACCCATCATTAATACTCAAGATCACACAGGTTTCCATCATTAAAATACTGTTTAAAAAACCACAACTGTTTATAACTTTCATTTGTGGAAAAGCCTAGCTAGTGCATGAGAGCAATCTTATGTTCTTCCGTGATTACCAGTAGGGACTTAAGTCAGTGGTTCTATGATTTTTTTAACAGATCTGGATTTGTATGCATATGTCTAGGGAAGTTGCTTGTATAGGTGACTATGAATTTCACTTCCTTAGTATTTGACCCAAGATGACAACCATTTATTTCATCATGACTCTTTAGGAATTAAAGAGACTGTGACTAGAGAAGATAGTAACATTTAAAAAGTAATTTTACTCTGCTTTCATTTTCCCTCCCCTCTCTAAATGAACATTACTGAAAATTAATCACGGTTAAGTTACCTATTTGGTTTTTTAATATATATTTACCTAAATTTAGTGCAGTTTTAATGTTTGCCTTTTTTTCTTACTTCTAAAGCGCTTATTCTTTTTCTTTCTTTTAATTCCTTCCCACTGTTCTCCCTTTTCTTTTTTTCTTGAAGAATGATATATGTGGCTCTTTAAACTGCTTTTAATTACCACACTTACCATCATTTTTTGTCTCCATATTTTGGTTTCATGCTATTCCTTTTGCTTAGAATATTTTCACCATTTTTTTTTCCCGAATAACTTCCATATATATTTCAAGGTCAGCTCAGACACAATCAAATGAACTAACTTGTGTCAAGTTATATGTCCAGCTTATATATAGATACTTGTTAATGAATGAAAGAAAGCATAATGCAACCAAGTCTTTTCTAAACTTTCTCTTTCCTGTGTCTTCATCCCCATAGATCAAGAACAAGAGCCATATCTCAGTCTATTAATATTCTGTGGATATCAGTATGGGCTCCAGGGTCTGATTTTGCCTTTCTGGGTAAAACTCTGTTTCTACCCACTAAATAGCTGCGTAAACTTATTTTTTCTTGTGACGCAATATCTTCACCACTACAACTGTAGTCATAATACTATCTCTTGCATAAGATTATTGTGAAGATTTGATGAGATAATACAGAAAGTGCCTAAAATAGCACCTAACCACTCCAAAAATAGTAGCTGTTACTATCAACTGGAGCTTATTTTTTTGTATCACATTCACTGATTTGTCAACTCTTAAAATTACAAGCATTTCATGTTATCACAAAAAAAATCATCCTAATGTGAGAGAATGTGAAAATTATGCTTTTTATTATATTTGCATAAAATAGTCAGTTACACCAAGTTGTCCAAATGCATTGTTGAATTAAAGCCTCCAACTTTTACAAATTTTTATACATATATCTATGTATTTATAAATACACACATATGTAAAAGATATATATTTTCTTCTAAAATAAAGTGCCCAAATCTTGATATATGGGGGCATAATAAGGAAAAAAGAATCATAAAGTTTTATTAGTTATAGACTGTATTTTCACAATATAAGAATCTTTTTTTCACACACATTTACTTAGATAAAGTGAACTTTAATCATCCATTCTTTTCTGAATTCTCCTAAATGAATTAATTTGTCCAAAATGTTAGAAGTCATATAATCAACTTAATGATAAAGAGGCTAATTTTTCTTACTATGTCTGGCACAGAGCCTTGGCTCCCCAATATAAGGGTAGTTAAGCTTCATATTTAATTTTCCCGCTTTTTGTATATGTGCTGCTGAAGCAAGCACAATTTTCCTGCTTTTTGGACTGTTGTCTTTCTGCGAAGATGATAAGCAGAGAGAGAAATGAATCAGTCATCTCTAATTCTAAATACTTCATTAGCATTCAGTAAAGTCAGGGTTTGGTGAAAAGATTCCTAATGTCTTTACATCACCCTAGGTTTGGTAAGAAAGGGACTAGCAGGATCTGAATTGAGGGGTCCTGCTGCCTCTGTTGTAATTAAATCTTGTTGGAACTATAGAAGAAGAATTAGATTGCAATGATCGATAGATCTTTGAGAGAACCAACTCAAATTGAAATGGAATTCTCTTACACAGTGGAAAACCTTGTGAGAACATGTTTGAATTTAAGAACAAAACAAGGGTTAAAGGAAAAACTAGACAATTTAAGACAATTCAGAAAAATCTTTGCTTCAAATAGGAACGAGGGTTCTATTCCCTGCTCCAATATTTCAGCAACAATTCCTGTGTTTTTACCGTATTTTCTATTATCTGAGACTTCTAAAGTGATCATTTGTAGTCTTTGCCAAGAAATGAAATTTTAAAATGCCTTTGAAAAGACTTCAACCTACTGAAGCAAGGTGAAGATGCCTAAAAATAGCTTAATATGAACCCAGCCACTTCAGAATCTCTGGTGATTACACATTCAAACAACCGCAATAAAGTGTATTTTATCCAAGCAGGAAAGGGAATAATTATCAGCACTGAAACTGCATAAAACACTTTGTAATTTCTCAACATACAAGAGGCTGGAAACAAGAGGAAGCCCAGACATTTCCCAGAGTCAGAACAAGAAATAGAATATTTTCATTTGAGGGATTAAAAAGGGAAAAAGGGCAAGAAAGTATTTCCAATTACCTGAACCACTTCAGTTGGGCTTTTGCAGAAACAGAACTGCCTAACTACTGATTTTGGTGAGCATCTTGTTAATGGCTTGCTTGACATGTGTGGTGGAGCTGCGTCGCCTCGTCTTGCCCTGGACCATCCTCCGGCGACGCACCTCTCGACACAGCTCGTAGAATATCTCGGTGATGTTCCCTTCTCCAGTGCAGGCAGAACACTCATAAAAAGCACATGCCAACTCTGTGGCCAACTTCTCTCCTTCTTCTGTACTAACTTGCCTGGAGTGGTCCAAGTCAGCTTTGTTTCCAACCAAGATGAGAGTCACATTCTTGGGCTTTTTAATCTCATCCAGGATGTTCTTAAGTGGCAGCACTTCCTCAAAACTTCCTCGGTCAGTAATGTCATAGACCAGCACAAAGCCTTCCCCCCATCGCATGTGTCCTTCCCTCTGAATGGTGTCTTCCTGTGGGCAAGAAAAAAAATGACAGTCGAAGACCTGGAAGTAGTCTCAATGTATAGACGCTGCTAATGCTAATAGTGATCCCTTAAATACTATTCCTTATATTCAATGTCATTAAAATCTCTTGATAATCTGCCTGTACAAGTTTACCTTTCAATTGGTTTGGAAGAGCAAAATATTTTAGGGAACTAAAAATTTTCTAACTGCATGGTCCTTAACTTTCTGCTTTAAATTTTTTCTTGCCTCATCATTAAATCTTGAATCACAAGAACTACAGAGAAATTATCATCTTAGCTGAGCACATTGCCTCTGAGATGTTTCATCATAATTAAAGAATTGGCAAACAGCTAACAGACAAGTAGACCTTACTCTACCCCTTAGAGATCAGAATTATGGGCACAGTTTAGTAAAATGGTTTAGATTTTATTCATTCATTCATTCATTCATTCATTCCTTTATTTTTGTTTTAATCTCCTCTCTCTTCAGATTATAGACAATTAGCCACTAGGAAAACAGTGAAAAATTATATAGAGTGTCAAACTTAAAGCTAGAGGTTTTTGGCTCCCCCCACCCCCGCCATCTCAACACTCCCAAAGTATTATGCAGTCCTAGTAATAACAGAAATTCTTTTGAAGTGATTTTCAAAGGGAGTGATCACTCCTTCCTAGGAAGGTAGCATGTGTGATTTCCTTCACGGGCTCACATTAATTCTGCAAGTGAGTATTTCCCTGCTGTCTTTTTCTAGAACCAGTTCTGGGTAGAAGGTGAGACCATATATAGGAAAGAGGTGGTGATGAGAAAGAAAAGTGTATAATTAGTTACGAGAACATTTCTTGGATTAAATACTCTAATTTAAGTTTTCTTGGGGGTCATAAGTCACTGAAAAGCACTATGGAATCCTTCAGCTTCCTAATTCTTGGTCCTAGTGGTCATTCCTATCCTTGAGAACTAAACCTATCTATGAACCCATTTGTAATCACAGAACTGATAGAACTCAAAGCAAATTTATAGTAGTTTCCTCTTTAAATAAATTGTTATTGTTCACTGATATGGTTCAAGTGTTCAATAGGATGAAGTGAAGTTCAGAAAGAATATTACAGGAGAGATTCTTAAAGTATTCTGAAAAAAAATTCTGAGGTCATATAAGTTTGGAACATAATATATACTAAATCCCTTAAGGATTCACCTTACACATAAGCATATTAAAGGCTCCAAGAAATTTTCCAGTAAATATACCTGTTCAACTTTATCAAAGCATTATAAAACATTTTTAACCATGAAAATCTATTAATGTCTTGTGATCCCCTGTAAATATAAGTGGGCACTGTATTCTAAATGATATTAAGTGAATGTTAGGACATTCTCAAAACCTTAGAGTACTAGGTACTTTATATAAGGATGTATACACGGGTTGTTGCAAATATGTTATATATAAATACTTAGATAATTAAAGAGAAAAGTCTTTAGGCATCATGAGTTAGTTGTAGAAAAGTGTCCTTTGTTGATATTATGCACATCTCATTTTTATTTGATCCAGAAAATTTTTTAATTTAACTCCTTATTCACCTGACCAGCAGTATCTAGTATCTCCATGGTGACAACTTCATCATCGATGGTTGCTTGGTGTCGGTAGGTTGATTCTGAAAAAATGAGCAAAAAAAGAAGATAAAAAGGTAAACAAGTGAATGGTTTGATTTGCTCCTTAAAATTACAAATTAGTCACAGGAGTATGTCTAATTTTGTAGCATAAGGGAATGCGCACACTAGGAAGGAATGGATGGATGTGCAAGTATGTGCCGTCTTTGTATTCTTAGAGCCCCTGTAAGTAACAGGTTTTAAAATGAGAGCCACAGATTTTCAGCGTCTAGTATGGGATGGTCTCTTTGCTCATTTTATTCTCCTATGAAGTCAGCTTCCTGATGGTCTCTTCCTTCTAAAATGAGGCCTTCACATCCTAAAATGAGAAAGTGATTCCTACAAAAATGCATTCTACCTTGATAATCCTAAAAATTCAGTTTCTGGAAATCATTGTTAATTACCATTCTTGACAAAATGACACATAAGCAGGAGCTGCTAATTTCTTTCCAGACCTCTATCCTGCAAATGTAATAGACACTAGAAGGAGGTGGAGGGCTATCCATGTGAAAAATGAGCATGTAAAGCTATCAGAAACCCTTGTGGCAGGAGAAGGTGGTTGGACCCCAGTCTTTGGGGGTTGGTGAGAAAAGTAGAGGAGGGCTGGGCAGCATAGATCGGGCATAAAACAAAGCAGCGTTCTTTTGCTCATGTTGCCTTTTCAAGGTAGATAAATGATGATAGCCCAGTACTAGCTGGAGATTGGAAGATATCAGAGTGGTCCCCAAGTTACACTGGAGTGAGCAGTTAGCAGGTGTAAGAGCTTGGGTGGCTCTGAGTGGTGCCCTCAGCACATGAAATGGAAACCAGAGGTTAAAATAAATACCAATTGGTGCCATTCTGTATGAAAACTAAAATGACTGAAAAGAATTCAACAAATGATTGACTGAGTTGATGAAGGTCACATTGAGGAACTCTCCCAGAAGGTATCAGTAAATGATAAGAAGGAATACGTAAAAGTAAAATATAAGAGGTATAGATAAAAGAAATAGACATGTTATGATCTCTTATAAAACGAGCCTCAAAGAGAGTAAAATACATAAAGAAGTGAAAACATTTGAGGTTGTAATAACTGAGAATTTCCCAGAATGAGAGGCATTGAAAAACTTCAGATCTAAAGGACTAAAAGGACACACGAGAAAAAAGTCCCGTGTCTCAACCCATTACAGCAAAACGCGAGGATAGCAATGACAAAGAGAAAAATTTAAAAAGATCTAAAGAAAAATCATGTCATTTACAAAGTGCATTACTCTCACAAAACTGAATTCAAGATCCCAATGGAGTGAAGCCAATGAATAAAACTACATCTAAAGCAATCCAGAATAATAATTCTAGATAATACCAACATATCATGGAGGAGGTGGGGGAAGAGACCAGAGGCAGGTTCTAATGAATTTGTCTTATTCTAGGAGATGACATGATAATAAGAAAGGGGAGAAAAAAGAGAGCTAAGTATTGAACTCAACAAATTAGAAGAGAAAAATAGAATATATCCAAGAGGATAGGAGGACAGAAGTAAAGGAGAAAACAAGAGAAATTAAGTAAGGTTAACCAAAACAAAGCATGGTGCTTGAAAAAATTAATATAAAGGTAGGGAGAGATATAAAAATCTAGCAATACTAACTAGTAATTTAAGAGAGAAGGTGTGATCAAACAAAATTTAGCATAAAAAGAGGACATAACTATGTATTTTGATGAAATAAAAATAAAATATTGTGAACTGTATACAAACATATTTCAAACTCTGATAAATTCTGGGAGAAAAAAATGCATAGATCGGAGCAATAGAAATAGAACACTTAACTAGATCATAGCCAGTAGATGCATTTACATGCTAATTGTAGATATCTCCTAATTATAAAATGCAACTGTACCCAATTGACTCTCCAGGAGATTTCTATTAATCATTAAAAAAGATTTTTTAGAAAATAGAAAAAGGATAGGTACTCAATTCTTTTTATGAGACATTATGCTGACTCTAATAAGAAGTATTACAAGAGTAATAAGAGAAAAATGAAAAGAAGGTTGTAGGCTCATTTCATTCTTAAACATAGATTCAAAACTTCTAAATAAAATATTATTCAATTGAATCCAACAGTTGTAATAAGAAAAGTGCATCATGATCAAGTAGAGTTTATTCCAGAAATGCAAAGAGTAAAGTCTGTCAATTCAATTTAACACATTAAGGTACTAAAGAGGGGAAAATAATCACATGATTAGCTCTACAGGCAGATGTATAGTAAGATAAAATGCATACAAATTTAAAATATATGCGTACACAGAAAAAATGCTTTTCAAAAATTTACATATATCAGCTAGTGTATACTGCTTACCATTTTAACAAGAATTGTTCTAAATGTGTTACTCATATTAACTCACTTAATCTTCACAAATATCTCATGAAGTATGAATTACCATGAGCTCCATTTTATATGAGGAAACTGAGGCAGGACAGCATTAAATAACTTGTCCAAGATCACACAGCGGTAGAGTTGAGATTGGCTTTAGGATTTTAGGCTTTTAACCATGGTAAATATCAAACACATTACAATAAATACCAATGAGAAAGAGGAGAGCTATGGTGTCAGAATAGAGGATGCAGGAAAAATAAAGTGAAATAAAGTCTTCACATACATGACATGGTGCCACAGTAATATGATTAACCTAAGTATTAACTCAGTTAACTCAATTATTTGCACCTAAACTACTCAAATCACTAACCAATAAACAAATCAAATAAACCTAGAAGTTCCTCTCCCATCAGGGTAACCAGTAAGCCCGTGCTTTTATTTTTTCCTATCTATGTCATGTTTCTGACTTTCATTTTTTCATCTCATCAACTATTTTACAGTTCTTTTTTGACTACAGTTTTATGTACTTTGCTGTAAATATAATCTACTCAAAATACAAATTGCAGAAAGGAGACTTAACTAAGAGCATAACTTACTACCTGTCATCAACACTGTGTAATGATCATTGCCACAGGCATGGCACATTGCTGCAGTATTTTCTGAAAATTAAAATTAAAAATATGACATTATGTTCAATGTTCAAACAAGTGTATTTTACATTATTGTCTTTTTCCTGAAATATGTAGTCCATATCTGGTGTGTACAACGATTCTCAATTCTAGAACATTCCATCCATTACTCTTTTATGTTAAATGGGAGATTATTGTTTTGTGTGATTTAATGCTCTAAAATACCATTTACAGAAACTACTCATCTAAAAGTGTTCTCTCATTTATTTCTTTTTTCATCTTCCGAGTTCCAGCTTGAGGAGGAGAGGCCCAGACAGCAGGACACATGCTAGAATCCATGTCCTTTTTGTTTGTCCTGCCACTGTTCTGAAGTGGCCTTTATGCTGTTTTCCCTTTTGAAGGGACTGGCATCATCAGCTCTGGAGCCTGGAAAACAGAGTTCTGGGCTCTATTCCATCTCTTTGCACCAAAAGTCTGACAGACAGGGACATTTTTCTCTGTTGCTTCCATGATAAATAGGATATGTATTTCAACCACAGAAGACCACAGTAGGAGAAAACAGAATATAATGAAAATTGCATGAAGTTGTGTGATTCGTTGGCTGTTCGTTAACTGAAATGAAAACAATGAAATACAGGAAATGAGGGAATGTCTGCCACAAACATGGCCTCGGGTGGCAGCAGTGATTTCATCTAAGCTAAGTACTGGTTTAATGCCATTCTGAGCATTTTTTTTTCTTTTGAGTCTCTTCTCTCCCTCATGAGGAACCCTTGACTACATGTAAAACCATGGAAGTGTTGCCTACAGAGGCAAAATGTTGTACATCCATGTGTTAGCTTTTTTAAAGATAATTCTAAAAAAATGTACTTTTTGGAACTAAACTCTGCTATTCATGTAAAAACATTGGAGAAAATGTGTATATGTTTGGAGGGTAGAAATGCTTTTCATTTTGTTCGTGCTACCAGAAAATGGTCATTTTGAGTCTTTTTTATAAAGGGTAGGGGGGTGATTAAGAGATACTTATAAATGAAATAAAATTTTATATACTGCAAGACCAATATTAGTGTCAAGATGGCATCAGGCATATTAAAAATTATACCTAAATTTCACTGTATATGAGACATGTGATTTACAACCTACATTCAGCAACATTTTATAAATACATATATATTTTGTACACTCTAAGAGAAGTTGATGTTCAAAGGGATGTTGTATATGGTTAATCCTTTCACTAATTCAGCTTTCTTTGCATATTTCAACACATTAATATGGACGTTTGGCCAATACAGTAACAACAGCACTTAGTAATGTTGATTTACGCTAGATTTGAAATTGTACTGACTTGAGTTTTATTGCTGGTCTAACCACAGACTAGCCACATAATTGTGGATAAATTAACTTTGTTGGACTTGCTTTCTTATTTGTCAAGTGATCCCAAAGTTCCTTGCTGGGCCAATATTAATAGTTTTTTGAGTTAGTTAAGCACTTCTGCTTTTGTATCCAGTTGGCAGAGTTCGTTCTGGGTGTGTCCTCTTGTATGATCCTTTCTAAGCAGAGGGAACTGTATGTAATACAGATGGGAAAAACCAATCACAAAATAAAAGCATCGTTGGGTCCACTTCCTACCATCACATCTGTCTGAGTCTTTCCTAAGTGGTATTAGCAGTGATAGGTGCTGAAATGCAGTCTCTCTCTCTAAATGCCAACACACACATGCACATGCACACACACATGCACATGCACACACACACACACACACACAACTGCACATGATCTAAGCTTTTATCTGTATTTTCCGCCATGATCAGCATTTTCAGAGGGTAATGTGAGTCTTAGAGAGATCTAGTTCTCTTCTGAGATCTAAGAACATGGATCCTGTTGTCCTGCAGCCTGAATATTACTGCCACCACCCTCAAGGGGTTTTCCTGGTTAGATCACTTAAGTCCCAAATCTTATACGCTGCAGAAATGATTTTCAACTGCTATCCATAGACTAGCTCTGGCCTTTTACAAAGATTTTACTGGTCCATGGTGAAATGAAAAAAAAATTAAGGAAAACTAAAACTTCATTGTAAATGATTGAACTTTTTTCTTAGATCATGTCCTTCAAAATTCTTAAATGTTAAAAATATTTCCTTCTCTTATGAAATGCAAGTGCCTGTAGAGTGAGTACGTTTAGCTCTTCCTTACCCTTTGCCTATTGCTTACATCCCTAATTGTAATTCCTATATTATACCTCCATAAAAACAAACAAACAACAACAACAATAACAACAACAAACAACACTAAAGCAAAAGCAAAACCAAAAATATTGGGTCCTGAAATTTAAAAGTTTAGGAATCATTTGCAGCTATAGTTGCAAACATTTCCTTCATAAAATTATTTCAGAGCAGTAAATATTCTAATTTTTATTAATATGTTGAATGGTGCTCATGGTCTTCAACTTCTCATGGAGCAATACTTTCGTTACAGGTTGAAAAAACTGCCCCATATTTCTAAGGCACTGAATTCAGAATTCGAGACTACTTTTTGCAAATATTCCACTTTGCTTTTTAATGTAGCTTTCCCTTTTGGTGGTAGATTTGAAACTCTATGATAGTATGAAGTTCAAAAAATGCCAACTGCTCTTGGATTAAATGGATTGGGAACTCCTCTATGCTAGAACATTAGTGACTTCTAGCACACGTGAGAGCATGCACAGACACGCACACTGCACGCACGCATGCACACACGAATCCAGGTTCTTGCGTGAGTTAATGAAACCTTTGCCTGGGACTGAGTCACATAGTTGATATTCCTGAAGTCCGATCAACGTTCTTGTTGCTTAACAGCTGCAATCTCTTTTGAGTGGTACAGTACAAGGTCACTCAATAAAGTTTCATTATTCCTAGTGAAGGAAGCCGGCAAAACAGATAACTGATGCAAGCAAACTTCTACTAACAGCAATTGTTTTTTAGAATGAATAAAACAAAAGAAAAACGGGTTCACTTCACACATTCAATAGTAACATTAGTTACTGGAACATATTCAGAGAGTTCAAAATTTTTATGAGATCAAATTTTATAAGCTTCATCTTTCATTGAGATGTACTGGTATAACTAAATAAAATTAGTATTTTTCTACTGAACTGTCATAAATCATTATAAATCTCAGGAATTTTGTAAAGCTTATATAAAAAATAAAAATATATGAGGAGTAAGAACTTGGGTGGAATAAAGAATAGATAATAAATGATTTTCTTAAACCAAATTCATTTTTAGATCCAAATACATCATCTTAAGATTAGATTATGGCTATATTAAAAATACGTTCAAAATTATTGATGTTGAAAAACAATTTACTTAAAAGCAAAAACATAGAAATAAAAATTAATAAATGTTGAGCCATGCTATTCTCTTAGATTAAAAGATTGCATATCATAAATATGTGAATCTTTTCAAAGTAATTTATAGTTTTAATGCATTTCCAATCAAAATTATGTCATGTTATGAGAGAGTTTTAAAAACTGACCTGGAAGAATAAACTGCAGATAGTAGCCAAGATAATTTTGTAAAAAAGTAAAGAAGGAAGAGTTTCCCTATTGGATATCAACGTGTTCTAAAGAGCATACAATTATCAAAAGAGTATAGTACTGGTGTAGGATATAAAAAGCAAGCCTAGAACTGCGTCTTAGTGTAAATGATCCAGTCTATAGTTAGCCTTTTGTACCTGCAGGTTCTGCATCCTCCGATTCAACCAACTGCAGATCAAATATACTTGAAAAAAATGCAAAATCTGAAGCTTAATTTAGAGCTCATGGATTTTCAGTGTTATTTTGAAGATGATAACTAAATATATTTCTAATAAATACTGTATTTTTAAATAGGCTTAAGTCAGATTCATTATTTGCAAGTTTTATTTTACTGTTATACTCTCCTCGGCATAACATTCTATCTCACATCAAACTAGCCATGCTCACTACATCCTTTCCCCATTAGAGTGATGCTATATTTCCACTTTCTTCTTGTCTCTGGTTAGACTTGATTTCTTCATTTATGCATTGAAATCCTTCAGGGGTATAAGCACTGACGGCATGCAACACACATCTAGCTTCTTAGAGGAATTCTTTGCATAATTTGATAAAGCAATTCCAAAACATCTACAAGGTGCTTAAAAACGCTGCAAAAGAAAATGACATTCTCTCTTACGGGGCATAAACTTGGACTGGTGAGAAGGAGGAAACAAAATTTGACCTACCGAGGGTGGGATCATATTCCCAGATGAACCGTTTGGTCAGAAATCTCACTACAAGAGCTGTGGAAAAAAGAGCAACATTTAAAACAAATTTGTTAGTTATCTTATAGTTCTTGTCCTCATAAGGAAAGAGAAATAGCCCACAAAACTATGTGTTTTATATTTCCTTGGCATATAAACTTAAGACATTTATTTACATTTTTAAAAATACTTTTTAAATTCTATATGGCAGCCTAAAAACTGGTATAATGTTTTAATGGGTATATTGTGCATTAATCAACAGCTTAGATTTGTCCTTTAATCACAGGGTTAAAAACAAACAAATAAACAAACAAAATCACAATGTGAAAATGACCACATGTAAAAACTTTAGAAAAACAATGAATTCAGACATAAAGCATCACATTACAGGTGTCTCAGGTTTGAATATTGATAATGATTAATAAAAGCGAGTTAAAAATGTGATAATTTTTCCTGTAGCAAAATACCAATAGCTGATTATTTATATTATAAAAAATACTCCAAGTTAAGGATTTTATTAGTGGCTCCATAAAACACATTAAAAGTAATGCTGATGAACTACTTAAAGTCAGGGTCATGATCTGGAACTATGCTGAGCACTTTACTTCATCCCTAGGTGGAAAGTACAAGGATTGGTCCCATTTTTCAGATAAGGAAACTGAGGCTCTGAGGGGTTAACTAATGTAACTGAGCTCACCAACTAGTTAGTGGCTGAGTCAGAATTTGAATCCAAGAAGTCTGTTTTCAAAGCCTGTAATTTATCCATTGTTCCAAATTGAATTTAAGGCTTAGGCCATCTGGATAATATTTCACTAAGTGTTGAAGAAAGAGAAGTGCTGAGATTATGTGGACTCTCGTCCTTAAAAATGGATGGGAAATATGGTGAACATTTTCCTATACTTGTATTATAGTTGAAAATAGTGGTTTGAGTCTTTTGAAAAAAATATTTTTGAAGGGGTGTGTCATAGACACTTTAAAAATGGAATGAAAACTTTGGATGCTTTCCTTGGAAAAATGGATGGAGACAGAGTTTGGCACATAATTTGGGCAGGCGCACGGGCCCCCGGAAGACCTGGGATGGTCTTCCTGCATCCCATTGAACACTAAAAAATCAATGTCTGTCATAGTTTGTAGTTTAAAAAAATATTTGTTATTGGAGTGTTTTCATTTTTACAGAAATGCCTTATATATAGTAGTCTAAAGATACTCCTTGAAAAAATAAGACTAGTTAGTTGAAAGTTACTGTCAGTGTCTCCTTGTCTATTGCCTTCGTTAGAATCGACAGAGGTCCATATCTGCCCCGCCCCCTCCCCCCCACCCCACCCCCACAGCTTCTGATATGAGAGATAGCTGTGCAAATTGCATTGAGAACCTCATAAAACAGACCACAAGCATAGTGGCTTGGCTGGAAGCTGAAAGAAGCAATGTCTTTCTAATTACAGAGTGTAAGGCTGGATTTGAGTCAAAATTTTTGCAGTGCCTAAAGTCGCAGGCCACTGACCCTGCAGTACTTCCCACAGCGAGCTGAGCACACAGTGGTTTTATCTTCTGTTACTGTTCACTCTCTTAAGACTGAGGGTTTGATTTTTTTTGCATTTAAGAAGTAGTAAGCACCAGTCATTAAACATAACTGCCTGCAGTATTCAAAGAGTTTCAGCTTTTCTTAGAATACGTAGTTTTAACTTTAGAGTTAAAAGTTATGACCTAGAAAAATTCATTTACCTGGTATTTTCAAGCAATGTATTATTAAAATGGACAAATTTTTTTACATAACTAAATTTGGAAGTACCCCAATTGCAAGACCATTTAAACTTGAATTATTTCTCAAAGAAATCTTTCTAAAATGCATTAGACACTCCATTGCCTTTCACACCCGTGTATACTGAACATAACTGAACCATGTTTAACAGTCTGTATCTTAGTTAGGAAACTTGATTAGCACCCTGTGCAGTTATGTGGCAAGACTTTCAGAGGCTATTGAGTTGGTAAGGCAAAACAACTCCAGAGTACTAGGGCTTTTAAGTATTTTTAGTTTTTGACTATATACATTTTTTCATAGACACAAATATAATTTTTTCCTCCCTCAAAAATCATGGTTTTCTCTTTTTGCCACAGCCACTGGGACTCTCTCTAATAATTTACCTGCGCATCTACTTTGTTACTTTTATTATTCCAAAGGCTGATAAACCACATTAACAAGCTTGTTAGAATTTTGTCTAATATTTGAGTAAATTAGCTCTGGGGTTTGATTCTAAGGCATTTGTTTGTTAATGTAAGCATGATTCTGGTACACTTTGGAAATGTTATGATTGTTGTCGATAAGTGGTTCCTCCTGAGTTCTGGGTTATTGGCTCAAGTTTCAGACGGCCTCCTTCCAGTGGGGCAGTGATGCTGGGTTTAATCAACATCAATATAAACATTTTAATCAACATCAATATAAAACTACGACCACATTCCTTATAAAAGAACAGTATGGACTGCAATGAAATTCTTTTTAAAGAGACGCACATCAGTATTTTGTGGTTGTTTTAACTATTGAATTGTATATTTGTTTAAAAATTCAATCTATTTTAAATGCATCAAGAAATATCAAAAACCACTTTGAAAAAAATGACATGTCATGTTTATTCTTTGAAGATATATTTTCATCTCTCTGTCAGATTATTCATGAAAAAGACAAATACATTTTCTATTTTTATGCTTTCTACCATATTTTAATGTAAATTATTACTATGAGAATGAAAATAATTTTAAATTTGGGCATGTGATATCTGTTAGGCTCTGTTGTTACTGAAATCATGTATGAGGTGCTTAGGTGACATTCACCATTTACTGATGTAATTATAAAACTTCAACAGTATTATTTAGCCCCCAACTTTATTATAATTTTTTTATGGCATACAATTTTCATACGTGATGTATCCTACCACTTTCTACCTCCCCCACCACCACTCATCACACGGTTTCACCCAATGATAATACAGTCGCTCTCAGCGGCATCCCTATCTCAACGACACCCCAGGACCCCTTAACTACTCTCCACACAGCAGCCAATAACTCCTTTAAAACTCACACCATCTCACGTCACATCTTTACCCCCAATTCTACCCGACCTCTTCTCATTGGATAAATATTTATTGAATGCCTACTCTGTGCTAGTTCTTTTCTAGGTGTTTGGACTAATCTAATAAACAATTCAGGTTAAGATCTCTGACCTTACAGAGCTTATATTCTATTAGGCAGAGACAGACAAAACTTAAAATAATAAATTATATAGTAGGTTGGAGGCGATAATTGCTATGGGATCAGAGGCAGAGCAGGGTAAGGAGCATTGGGGTATGAGGACATTGAATTGCTGTTTAAGATAGGATGACCAGGGTAACATTCATTGAGAAGGAGATATATGAAAGAGATGAGGGAAGCTATCTAGGAAAATAATGTCCCAGGAAAAGAAGCTGGCCAGTGCAAAGGCCCTAGGGCAGGAACACATGTTTGATATGCTCAAGGAACAGTAAGCAGGTCAAGTGTGCCGAATGAGTTATAGCCCGTTAAATGAGGAGAGGTCATTTTCTGCCACTCTTTCAGTCAGGCATTCCATAAATACACTACTACTACTATAATCAACACCACTGATAATAGTAATCATAAAAACAAGGGAAATTCTTATATATATTATTATTATTTTTTTTATACTCAATTCCTTCTTTACAATGTGTATTCAATGAGAGCATGAAATTTGTTTTATTCATCAATGTTTTCTAAAATCTAGAACACTGTCTATTTGGCATATAGTAGACTAAAATATACTTGCTAAATAGATGAAAAATATATATCATCTATGTCACTGCTCACTCCCCTTAATGGTTAAATAACTGGCATTCAGAGAATCAGCAAAAAAAGGTTAACAGAACTCATAGCAGAACCATGCCATCTTTCTATAACTTTTTCTGAAAAGGTTACATAAACATATTATCTGAAATATAATTGCTATTTCATGATTCTTATACAAATTATACTTCTATAGTTTATTAAAATAGTTACTATAAATTTGATCTAATTTTGGTTTGAATACCCTGTCCTCTTCATCCCAACTATTTGAGCAAGGATTTCTTTTGCAATAAAATGATGGTATTGATCATCTTTACTTCCCCTGGGTGTCTGATGTAAAGTCTTGATTCTCCAGAAGTTTTAAAGTTTAACATGTTTGATCGGTTACAGTTAAGTCCCCGCATTCTGAAATATCTGATTTTCTTCCCATTGCCTTGAAAACTCATACTTTTATACCAAATAAGTCCAACATGTCTAATGATTAATCTAAAGCATAATATTTTCCTCATTTTGCCTAATTTATAACCTACTTGGATAATTCTTCATTATATGTAGTTAATTTTTGGTATTAGTGGAACTGAATTTCATTATTATCAATAAAAGCTGGTTTCTAAAGAATGAAAAGTCCATTAAGTAAAATTTAATCCATGAAAATATTATTTCAGGTGACATAAATAATATAATAATTTGATAAGAAAATAGCATGTAGTCATGCTATTTCTAAAGGTTAACAACTGGGTTAGTTATTCAAAACAACTTCTGACATCATTATCAACAAAAGGCAGATAACAGAAGTACCATCTTAAATGATCAAAATAATATTTTTAAATAAAAATTAGTTAGATCTGATCTGTACAATAAACCAACTTTTAGAAAGAAATGAACTTTTCAAAGTAAATGAAAACTAACATACATAGTATTCTTATACCCTAAAAAAATTTAAAAGATATACTCAGGAGAAATTTAGACAGACTTTGAAATGTTACTTTTTAGACTCATTCTAAAAAAAAAAAAATCCTTTTATGTCATTATTTTTCATTTATACAATTTATGAATAACCTGATTAACAATGTATTCACTTATATTCTTATATGTCTTATAAATTGTAAATGATATGAGGTTGGAGATTAAGCCTTGTTCATCTTTACCTCCAGTGGCTGGCATACTTTCTGATATGTGATATGTGTTCAACAAATACTTGAGAAATTAAGAAGGAAAAAATTAAAATTTGGATAAAGTATTTGGTTTCCATATTACTATTGTAGTCAGGTCTGTACACTAGTGTGTATATCACCACTTCTCAGGGTCAATGCCTAGTTCAGATGTCCACTGACAACCCTTTTTGTCTGCCTACATTGCAAACTTGACTGAGAAGGGTGGGACCCACCATGCCTCTTCTCTTAGGCCAAAGGGAACCGCTATCCCTGACTTCATATTTTATCAGCCCTAAGTTTAACTCCAACCCTTCAGTGGTCAAAAAGCTTTAGAGAAGTACAAATAAGCATACTTACAAATACAGAGGGAATTCTACTTTAGATTTTTAAAGATAGTTTATTCCTGATTAAATTAATTTCATGAAGCTAAGTATACACTTCATAATCATATTAGCTGTTGGATTAAAGTATACATACTCTTAGAAAATACCATTAGGTAGGTTTTAGTTGTTTTAAATAAAAACACTAACAGAACTTCTGGAATGCTAAATATCAAAGGGTAAGTTTGCACTGAATACCAATTACAAACTTATTTATTTCTCATAAACTCTCTTAAAAGTAGGAATTATTTTTCCTATTTTATACATAAAAAAATCTGAACTGAAAAGTAAATAAATGTGTTTATTTCACAGAGTAATTAAGTTACAGAACTGAGATTAAACCCAGGTTTATTTACTTTAAAACTCACACTTTTCCCAATACTTACCATTACATTTAAATATTTCTGTGAATTTGATTTGTTTCTGATTGGTTGAAATTTTTTCCCATATGAACAGTCATCTTACAGAGAGGTATGCTTTGAAAAGTGCTTTTTTGTTCATGACTAGATTCCTTCATCCTTAGTGAAGGGAATATCCATGACCAGAAACCATGGCAACATAGAAAGAGAATATGAATTTCAAGGAATAGGAAGGAAATTTATATAAATAAGATTTTTGGTTTTCTCTTGAAAAGGTCTTTAAGGATGCAGCAAAGGATGAAAACAAGTATATAATGATACAGACATAAAGTAGCATGTGATAAGTAACTCTCCTTGCTCATTTCTTCAGTCATTAACAAGTTTATTCTTTCAACAAGAAGTGGGAGGTCAGGAACAATTGTAGGCAATGAGGAAGAGGGCAAAGAAAATAAGATACAGTTCCTATTCTTGAGGAGTTGAGAGTGTGCACCTTTGCATGTTCTGGTAAAAATAAAAAGATACGTGGATGATTTAGAATATTATCCAATTTAGGGTCTGTTATGATCCTTGCTAAAAGAAGGAAGGCCAGACTGCGGTGAGCCTGACTTAAGTGCCTCAGAAGGGGAAACACTTGTGTTTTCTGGAAGAGAAAATGTAATAGGCAAAATCAGAGTAATATATAAAAAGTGTCAAACTTATGACTGTTTCTGTTCTATCTTAGAGACAATAATGGATTTACCCACAACATCAGAGGAAGTTCAGTTTCACCTTTTCCCCTCCCTCACTTGAGTCTCTATCATTCTCCTGTCAAATCAAGCCTCCAAATAAAGTTTTCCTCTTTCCCTAGTCCCTAGATCCAATACTTCCGGTTCTTCATACCTTCTTTATAGGTCTTTTCCCAACCACCAACCCTCAAGTTCTTGTTCTCCCTTTTTGCAATCCTCTCTGTTCTGTGACTGCTCTAACCTCCTCCAAGAAACATGGGCCATTCTGCCTCATTTCAAAGAGTAAAGTATGGAAATCTTGCTATTGACCCTGGCCTTTCTGAACTGAAGAGCTGGAGTGAAAGGGGATGGAAATAGGCTGGACTGGAAATTATATATCAAAAAACCCTAGCAACTTGTTTGACTTAAAATGTCAGATCTTACGGAGAGGGGCTCAGAGCAAAGATGTGTGCATAGAAATCAGATTTCAGATAGATAAACTGATATCTAAATTTAATAATTTTCAAATGCTTATCCATTTGGTTCTCTCATTAAATCTTTTTCTTCTTGCCACATATATAAATTTCACACACATTCATTTAGTCAATAAATATTTACTGAACACTGTGCTAGGCACCAGAAAAAAAGCAAGCCAGAGAGAATTCCTGAAGCAATATATTAGAAATGACTTCATATTAGGGATAAATTGTGAGCTGAGTCTTGGATGCATTGAAGCACATTAATTTAGGAAGAGCATTTGAAGCAAAGAACATCTTGTTCAAAGTCCTAGACATGGACAGCCTGGATCAGTTAGGAATCATATGTGGTTCAGGGTAGGTTAATGGTATGTGGGTGGAGCCAGAAGGGAGGTAGCTTGTGAGGTTCTTCAAAGCCCAGGCTGTGAGGAGGCTTATATATCACATTGAGGAGCTTGGATTTTACTCTGAAATCTATGGAGTTCTGAGTAGGGGGATGAGTAATGGGATGATTAGACGTAAAGAGCGAAGGAGAGGGATTAGTCCATATGGAATAAAATTCTGGGTTGTTGCATTATTCCCTGAGGCAGCATATAATGGGGAAATGAGTTAAAAGCAAGTGAAGGTGGACTTGAGCTTGTTGAATATGAGAGATTAATGAAAACATGCAGGCACAGAAATACCATCGACCTATCCATCATCCATCCATCCATCCATCCATCCATCCATCCATCCATCCAACCATCCATCCATCCTCTATCTTTCCATTCATCCACTCGTCTATCATACATTCAATATATATATTTATTGAATGTCTATCATATCCCAGGCACTTCTTGATACTGTCCCATCGTCAGGTGACATCACAGCCTGAGGCTGGAGAAAGTGATCATTGCCAGAGAGAAACTTTCTAGTGATTGGTAAGTGAAAGAAGAAGACTTAGCACAGAACTCTAATATCAGACTCATCTCATGGTGACCTCGTTTCCTATGTCCTCTCCCACAACAACTCCACAAAATTTCTAGCAGAACTAAAAAAATTAGCATAACAGCAAGAGGACAAAAATTTAGTCATATATCTGTAGTTTTTGAAGCAGCCCCATCCCCTACTCTCTACCAAACCAGCTCCCTTGCTATATTCTTGTGATGGTCAAAATAAATTGGCATTAAAAAAAAAAACCTTTATGCCTCATAAAACATAGAAATTGAGCAATTTAATGGAAATTTCAAATTAATGCAATATAAAAGCAAATGCTTTATAATGCCAGAAGTTAGAAAGAGAAGTAAATTGGTTCCAGGTGGGGGTCTAGGAATTGCTCTTAAATTATTGTGTTTGTTTAAGATGGAAAATTTTGACTTGTCTGCATTCTAACAAAAAATAACACTCTGAGAAAGAGTTACAGAATAAATGTCACTGTTATATGCAAATGATTTCCTAAAGATAAATGGTATAATCTCCAATAATTATTAGGGAAGCACTGTTGTCTCTGAAAACAGCCTGGTAGTCTAGCTTTAGTGTGTTTCAAGATCTGAAAATTGACTTATTTTGCTATGGAATGGTAAGGTAGAGGTTAATTTGGTAGTGACAACTGGATTTTAGGATGACAAATGAGAATGGGAAAAATGGCAGGGCCATGACTTATAACTTCTAACATGTTTGATAGGGAGTAGAGGTATGGGACTGCTTATAAAAAATATAATATCAATAAAAAATAACCTGTATGATTGAGTAATAATAAATCTCTTGAATTTAAATTAAAAGTAGAAACAATTAAATTGGACTATGGTAATCAATTGATTTGGGTTTTGTTTTTCATTTGTATCTTGAAGGTTAATAAATCAAAGGCTATGGATTCTGTGCCCAAGAATTCAAACCAATTTTATATAAGTTGAAAATTATTATTTGTTTTAATTATGAGCGATGCTTAAGAAGCAAATTACTATATTTTCCAAACTAGAGGTTAAATATTTAAATATTTTTTAATATTTTTAATTTTAATTAATATTTTAAATTAAATAATTATTTGCAGTATATTATTTTTCTAAATTTTCAAAGATCTGGACATAAAATTTGGATTTTTAATTTTTACTTTCTTTTGGAAGAAGAAACATATGTGTTAATGTCTGATTTTTTTCTCTATGCTTATACCACTAGAGCACATACAAAATTGGCACTGGAAATATTTGGAGTTTGTTGGGGGCATAAAAGTGAGTCAGAGTGACTAAGTATCCCAGAGAAGCAGAGGACGTATCTTGTATAACCTCACTAGATGCCTCCTTTAATAAAGAACCAAGAATCATACAAGTTACTCTGCTTATACATGCCCTCTGCTCCTGGCTCATTTTGCTTCCTGTCTATATGGGCATGTATGGATTTAATAGGTTGTGCCTACGACTCTAGTCCAGGGGTGTGGAGGGTTACCTGTAGCAACAGAGTGTCTCCATTTGCAGCCCCATCACCACTCCTACTGCTATAGTCATTACTTCATTAAAGAAAAAAAAAAAAAACAACCAGAGACTTCAAAAGTCATAGTGTGTATGGAGAACTAGAGCCTGGCAAAGTAAGAGTGTGAGAGGAATCATGGGAAATTGAGCTGGAAAAATATCCCTATTATGAAGAGCTTATAAACCAAGTTAAGAAATTTATAATTATGCTTAAAATGATGAGAAGCCATTAGAGTATTATAAACACAAAGATTACATGATCATCTTTCTGTTTTATGAAGGTCACTGCTGTTTCAATGCCAAGATGAACCAGGGGGATGCAGGTAAAGCTGGAGACAGGACGAGCCATTAAGAAGCTATTCCAAAACTACAGAAGGGAAAAAAAAAGTAAGACACAATGGCTTCCTCCTACACTCTGATCCATTAGTAAAGGTCTCAAGTCATAACTGGAATTATGCAATATGTGGCCTATTCAGTCGGACTTCTGTCACTTAGCAAAGTGCATTTACGTTTCTTCCATGTCATGTCTTGGCTTGCGAGCTTATTTCTATTTATTGCTGAATATTCCAATGTATAGAGAGATGACAGTTTGTTTATCTGGTCACCAATTAAAGAAAATCTTGATTTATCTCCATTTTTGACAATTACGTTTTGGTTATAAACATTCACATGAAAGTATTTACGTACATGTAAATTATCAAACTAGTTGTATTTATAAGCACAATTGCAGGATTATGGTAAAATTATGTTGAGCTTTATAAGAAACTGCCAAACTGTTTCTCAAAGTGGTTGTACCACTTTGCATTCCCGCCAGAAATGAGTGAGTTTCTGCTGTTTCATGTCCTTGTCAACAGTTTGTATTGTCAGTTTTATTTTGATTTTAAAAGGGATTTTTGCCATTCTAATAAATATGTACTGTTACCTAGTTGTTTTCTTGCAATTCTTTAATTACAAATGACTTTGGGAATATTTTCATATGATTATCTGCCATGTATATGTCTTCTTTGGCAACGTGTCTGTTCATATATTTTGCCCATTTCTACAACATAGACTTTATTTTTTAGAGCAATTTTAGGTTCACAGCAAAACAGAGCAAAAAATGCAGAGAATTCCCATATACCTTCAACCTCCTATATATGCACAGCTTCCCTCACCATTGACATCTCATACCAAAGTGTTACATTTGTTACAATTGATGAATCTATATTGACACATCTTTATCACCCAAAATTCATAGTTTACATTAGGGTTCACTCTTGGGGTTGTACATGCCATGGTTTTGCAAATGTATAATGACATTATAGTATCATACAGAGTAGTTTCATTGCTTTAAAAATCCTATGCCTATTCATCCCTCCCTCCCTCACAACTCCTGGCAACCAATGATATTTTTATTGTTTCCACAGTTTTGCTTTTTTCTAGAATGTCATATAGTTGGAATCATATAGTATATAATGCCAGATGGCATTATTCACTTAGTAATATGCATTTAAGCCTCCTCCATGTCTTTTCATGGCTTGATTATTTCTTTTTAGTACTGAACGTACTAAAAAGGTGTAGGTAAATGGCTAAATAAACTTTGGCATATCCATTGTCTGGATATGCCAAAGTTTATTTAGCCATTTACCTACACCATCTTGGTTGCTTCCAAGATTTGGCAATTATGAATAAAGCTACCATAAACATCCATGTGTAGGTTTTTGTGCGGACTTATCTATTCAACTCCTTTGGGTAAATATCGAGAAGCACAATTGCTGGATTGTATGGTAAGAGTATGTTTAATTCTGAAAAAAACTGTCAAATTGTCTTCCAAAGCGGCTGTACCATTTTGCATTCCCACCAACCATAAGTAAGAGTTCTTGATGCTCCATGTCCTCACCAGCATCTGGTGTCAGTGTTTTGATTTTGGCAGTTCTAATAGGTGTGTAGTGGTATTTCATTGTTTTCATTTTCAATTCTATAATGTCATGTGATGTGGAGCATCTTTTTATATAATTATTTGGCACCTGTATATCTTCTTTGGTGAGGCATCTGTTCAGATCTTTTTCCCATTTATTAATTAGATTGTTTTCTTATTTTTGAGTTGTAAGAGTTCTTTGTGTATTCTGGATAACAGTCCTATGTTAAAATGCCTTTTGCAAATATTTTCTCCTAGTCTGTGGCTTGTCTTCTTATTCTCTTGACAGTGTCTTTCAGAAAGAAGTTTTTAATTTTAAAGAGGTTCAGTTTATCAATTGTTTCTTTCATGGAGCATGCCTTTGTTATTGTATAAAAAAGTCATTGACATACTCAAGGTCACCTAGATGTTATCTTCTAGGAGTTTTATAGTTGTACATTTTACATTTAGGTCTATGATCCATTTTGAGTTAATTTTTGTGAAGAGAATAAGCTCTGTATCTAGATTCTTTTTTTCTTTTTTGCATGTAGATATGCAATTATTTCAGCACCATTTATTGAAAAGACTACGCCATCGTATTGCCTTTGCTTCTTTGTCAAAGATAGTTGACATTATTTGTGTGCATCTATTTCTGGGCT
>NW_011888997.1:3814134-3817523 GCF_000151845.1 Pteropus vampyrus | reverse complement strand
TGAGTTTCTGCTGTTTCATGTCCTTGTCAACAGTTTGTATTGTCAGTTTTATTTTGATTTTAAAAGGGATTTTTGCCATTCTAATAAATATGTACTGTTACCTAGTTGTTTTCTTGCAATTCTTTAATTACAAATGACTTTGGGAATATTTTCATATGATTATCTGCCATGTATATGTCTTCTTTGGCAACGTGTCTGTTCATATATTTTGCCCATTTCTACAACATAGACTTTATTTTTTAGAGCAATTTTAGGTTCACAGCAAAACAGAGCAAAAAGTGCAGAGAATTCCCATATACCTTCAACCTCCTATATATGCACAGCCTCCCTCACCATTGACATCTCATACCAAAGTGTTACATTTGTTACAATTGATGAATCTATATTGACACATCTTTATCACCCAAAATTCATAGTTTACATTAGGGTTCACTCTTGGGGTTGTACATGCCATGGTTTTGCAAATGTATAATGACATTATAGTATCATACAGAGTAGTTTCATTGCTTTAAAAATCCTATGCCTATTCATCCCTCCCTCCCTCACAACTCCTGGCAACCAATGATATTTTTATTGTTTCCACAGTTTTGCTTTTTTCTAGAATGTCATATAGTTGGAATCATATAGTATATAATGCCAGATGGCATTATTCACTTAGTAATATGCATTTAAGCCTCCTCCATGTCTTTTCATGGCTTGATTATTTCTTTTTAGTACTGAACGTACTAAAAAGGTGTAGGTAAATGGCTAAATAAACTTTGGCATATCCATTGTCTGGATATGCCAAAGTTTATTTAGCCATTTACCTACACCATCTTGGTTGCTTCCAAGATTTGGCAATTATGAATAAAGCTACCATAAACATCCATGTGTAGGTTTTTGTGCGGACTTATCTATTCAACTCCTTTGGGTAAATATCGAGAAGCACAATTGCTGGATTGTATGGTAAGAGTATGTTTAATTCTGAAAAAAACTGTCAAATTGTCTTCCAAAGCGGCTGTACCATTTTGCATTCCCACCAACCATAAGTAAGAGTTCTTGATGCTCCATGTCCTCACCAGCATCTGGTGTCAGTGTTTTGATTTTGGCAGTTCTAATAGGTGTGTAGTGGTATTTCATTGTTTTCATTTTCAATTCTATAATGTCATGTGATGTGGAGCATCTTTTTATATAATTATTTGGCACCTGTATATCTTCTTTGGTGAGGCATCTGTTCAGATCTTTTTCCCATTTATTAATTAGATTGTTTTCTTATTTTTGAGTTGTAAGAGTTCTTTGTGTATTCTGGATAACAGTCCTATGTTAAAATGCCTTTTGCAAATATTTTCTCCTAGTCTGTGGCTTGTCTTCTTATTCTCTTGACAGTGTCTTTCAGAAAGAAGTTTTTAATTTTAAAGAGGTTCAGTTTATCAATTGTTTCTTTCATGGAGCATGCCTTTGTTATTGTATAAAAAAGTCATTGACATACTCAAGGTCACCTAGATGTTATCTTCTAGGAGTTTTATAGTTGTACATTTTACATTTAGGTCTATGATCCATTTTGAGTTAATTTTTGTGAAGAGAATAAGCTCTGTATCTAGATTCTTTTTTTCTTTTTTGCATGTAGATATGCAATTATTTCAGCACCATTTATTGAAAAGACTACGCCATCGTATTGCCTTTGCTTCTTTGTCAAAGATAGTTGACATTATTTGTGTGCATCTATTTCTGGGCTGTCTATTCTTTTCGCTTGATCTATTTGTCTATTCTTTCACAAATACCACACTGTCTTGACTACTGTGTCTGAAGTCAGGGAGTGTCAGTCTTCCAACTTTCTTCTTCTCTTTCAATACTGTATAAGCTATTCTGGGTTTTCTGCCTCTCTCTATAAGCTTTAGAATTAGTTTGTCTATAATCACAGAATTGCATTGAATCTCTGTAGATTAAGTTGGGAAGAACTGTCATCTTGAGAATATTGAGTCTTCCTATCCATGAACATGGAATTTAGTTAGTTCTCTTTGATTTCTTTTATCAGAGTTTTGCAGTTTTCCTCATATACTTCTAATATATATTTCACTAGACTTGTACATAAATATTTTATTTTGGGAGTGCTAGTGAAAATGAAATAATATTTTTAATTTAATTGTTCATTGCTGGTATATAAGAAAGTGATAGTATACCTTTGTATACTAACCTTGCATCCTGCGGCCTTGCTATAGTCACTTATTTGGTCCAGGAGGGTTTTGTCTTTTTCTTTTGGCCTATTCTTTCAGATTTTCTACATAGATGATGATGTCATTATGAACAAGGACAGTTTTACACCTGTATTTCAAATCTGTATGTTCTTTTTATTTTATTTTAATATTACATTATAGTTATTCTTGCATTTGTTTGTTTGTTTGTTTGTTTGTTTGTTTTATTGTCTGATTGCATTAGCTAGGATATGCAGGACGATATTGAAAAGGAATAGTGGAAGGGTCATCCTTGCCTTGTTCCTGATCTTAGCAGGAAAACTTCTAGTTTCTCATAATTAAGGATAATGTTAACTCCAGGTTTTTGTAGCTGTTCTTTATCAAGCTGAGAAAGTTCCCCTCTATTCCTAATTTGCTCAGAGTATGTATCATGAATGGCTGTTGGATTTTGTCAAATACCTTTTTATGCATTTATTGGTGTAATCATGTGATTTATTTTCTTTCTTTGCCTGTTCATGTGATATAATGCATTAATTGATTTTTAAATGGTGAACTAGCCTTGCATACATGAGATAAATCCCACTTGGTTGTAGTGTATAATTATTCTCATAGGTTGTTGGATTTGGTTTGCTAATATTACTTTTAACTTGTGTCTTTATATTTAAAACTATTGAGGTTTTTTTTTATAGACAATATATAGTTTGTTGGTGTTTTTTTTTAAATCTACTATGACGATCTCTTTTATTTGGTGTATGAGGGTCATTCACATATAAAGTGATTGTTGATATAGATTAATTAATATTTACCATGTTCCTACTTGTTTTACATTTGTTGCAATTATTGTTTCTTATTTCTCCTTCTCTCTTTTTCTACCTTCTTTGGATTTAATTGAGAATTTTATGATTCTATTTTTACTCTGTTCTTAGCATATCAATTATACCTTTTTTTTTTTAGAAAATTTTCGTGGTCGTTCTAGAGTTTGCCTATACACATACAACTAAATTCACCTTAAAATACTGCTTCATGGGAACAGAAACCCTCATACACTGCTGGTAGAACTGCAAATTTGTACAGCCACTGTGGAAAACAGTATGGAGGTTCCTCAAAAAACTAAGAATTGATCTACCATATGATCCAGCAATCCCTCTACTGGGTATTTATCCCAAAGACTTAAAAACCTATATCCAAAAAGATATTTGCACACCGATGTTCATAGCA
>NW_011888997.1:3804504-3812789 GCF_000151845.1 Pteropus vampyrus | reverse complement strand
TACCATATGATCCAGCAATCCCTCTACTGGGTATTTATCCCAAAGACTTAAAAACCTATATCCAAAAAGATATTTGCACACCGATGTTCATAGCAACATTATTCACAGTGGCCAAAATATGGAAGCAACCGAAGTGTCCTACGATAGATGATTGGATAAAAAAGCTGTGGTATATATATATATAATGGAATATTATTCAACCATAAGAAGAGATGAAATACTGCCATTTGTGACAACATGAATGGATCTCAAGATAATCATGCTAAGCGAAATAAGCCAAACAGAAAAAGTTGAAAACCACATGATATCATTTATATGTGGGATATAAACCTAAAAGCAACAAATGAGCAGGACAAATAAACAGAGACTCATGGACATGGACAATAGACTAGTGGTTACCAGAAGACTATAGAGTAGTGGTTGCTAGTGGAGTGGAAGAGGTGGGGGGAGGTAGATGGGATAAAAGGGGTCAAATATAGGGGTTAGGGGAAGGGTGAAGTGGGTAAAGGGGATCAAATATATGGTAGCTGAAGGAAACTGGACTTTGGGTGGTAAACACACAATAGACTATCCAGATGTCAAAATTATATAATTGTATTAACCAATGTTACTCCAATAAATGTAATTTAAAAAATAAAATAATAATAAATAATCAAAACAAAAAATAAAATAAAATTTAAGTTCTGAAATTAAAAAAAAACTGCTTCATGGGTAGTTCAAGTTATTTTATAACAGGATATTTTCAGTTCTTTTATCTTTTATAACATTAGTTATTCTTTTCACTTATTCAGATGTTGTAATCATCCAATACATTTTTACTATTATTACTTTTAGATATAGTTATCTATTAGGTCAATTAAGAATAAGAAATAGAAAAGATTTTATTTTACTTTCATTTTTCCTTTCTCCAGTGCTTTTCCTTACTTACGTAAATCTGAATTTCTGACCTATATCATCTTCCTTCTCTATGAAGAACTTCTTTTACTATTTCTTGCAGGGCAACTCTGCTAGTGATAAATTCTGTCAGTTTTTGTTGGTATGGGGAAATCTTTACTTCTGTTCACTGAATAATATAATTTCACTAAATATATAACTCTATGTTAGTGATAATTTTTTCTTTCAACACTTTAAATATTTCACTACACTCTTTCTTTGTTCTGTTTCAGATGAGAAGTCAACTATATAATTCTTATACTTGCTCCTCTGTAGGTGAGATAATCCCACTCCACTCCCAGCTTTTTCCAAGATATTGTCTTTATTTTTTATTTTTGAAGTTTGAATATGATATGCCTATTTGTAGATTTTTTTAGTATTTATCCTGCTTGGTGTTCTCTGAGCTTTTTGGATCTATAGCTTTGGTGTCCGTCACTAGATTTGGAATATGCTCAGTCATTATTATCTCAAATATTTCTTCTGTTCCATTCTCTTTCTTTCCCTTGTTCTAACTATGTGCATTTTACACCTTTTGAAATTATGCTACACTTACTGGATATTCTGTGGGGCTTTTTTCCCCCTATTCTTTTTCCTCTTCACATTTCAGTTTGGGAAGTTTCTGCTGGCATATGTTAAAGCTTACTGATTCTTTCCTCAGCTGTGTCTAGTCTACTGACGAACCCATCAAAAGCATTCTTCATTTCTGTTACAATATTTTGATTTATAGTATGTCCTTTTAATTGTTTTATAAAATTTTCATCCCTTTGCTGACATTACCCTTGTATTCTTACATGTTGTCTACTTTTCCAATTAGAGACCAGTTCATAGTTCTATCAGCTTCTGTCCAGTAAGCTAATCTTGGCTATGATTTTCTATATTTGTCTGTCTCTCTCCATATTTGAGGATATGGTGGATTGTTTAGTAACTTCAAATTTTTACTGACCCAAGAAAAGTAATGATTTTGTTTGTTCAGCATTTTTTTTTATTGTAAGTTGGTTCCAGAGCTCTCTCACCCCGTTGTTGTTGCTGCCTTTCAATGTTCTCTCACTTTTCTTTCAGCTCTGCCTTGCATTATAAGTATTCCAAGTATTTAAGTGTGTAATACTAAGACAAATTTCACTGACCTTCCTGGGCACCACAGGCCTTGAAACAGAATTCAGTGATGAGTATTTGACACTTCAGCATTAGTTTTATTTAGTTTACCTCTTAACTTTTTCAAGTCATTCATATTCACCTGATTTTACAGATTTTATCAAAATATATAGTTTATATATGTATGTACAAACTCATGATTATTGTCTATTAATAAATAATAATGTGTTAATTTTCTCAGACTCATAAACTTATGTTATCTTTTTGTTTTAATAATCCTAAAGCCTTTGCTTTATTTAAATTAGGTTACACTTCAGATTAATTTTATTTTCTTTTCACCACAAATGACACAAGCATATTCTCTTCTAGCAATTTCTCTAAATTATCAGACAAAACCAAAAACCTAACAGCTAGAAATTTATGGACTCAGAGCAATGTTTCCATGCAGCTCACTTGAGTATTTTATAAGATTTCACTTTATATTTCATCCATTTTGTTCCCTTTGTTCTGAAATAAATTAATTTTAAAAGCTAACTGAATCATCGTCATGTTCATTTATTTACTATATACATGATCCCAATGTGGATATATGACCGATAAGGCTAATGAGGTGTGATTTAAATGTGAATCATAGATTATTGGTGGTGATTTATTAATTAGTCTCTTTTTCTATTTTTTTTTTCTATCATTTTCTCTGGATAATAATATTTGGGTCTCAAGGGGAGAGAAGAAGATAAATAAAAAGTATAATACCAGTCTCTCTCATTAGATAAATCAAACTTCCTAAAAAAAAAAAAAAATCACTGACATATCTTTATATACACTTTCCGAAACTACATCATCATCTGTCATGTTCTCCTTTTGAAAAACTGGCACAGATTTTGATGCATATATTGATAAAAGCACACGACTTAACTAGTTTTCCTCTAGCTGTTCCAAGCTCATTCATTCTTCACAGTGTGGGATATAAAAGCAATCTGTACTATGGCGAGAGTACATTTGGATACAGAAAGAATAGCGTGCCCTCATATAACCCTTATTTCAAATCCAAGGGATTTGACTTGGTGATCTAGGGGAAGGGTGAAGTGGGTAAAGGGGATCAAATATATGGTAGCTGAAGGAAACTGGACTTTGGGTGGTAAACACACAATAGACTATCCAGATGTCAAAATTATATAATTGTATTAACCAATGTTACTCCAATAAATGTAATTTAAAAAATAAAATAATAATAAATAATCAAAACAAAAAATAAAATAAAATTTAAGTTCTGAAATTAAAAAAAAACTGCTTCATGGGTAGTTCAAGTTATTTTATAACAGGATATTTTCAGTTCTTTTATCTTTTATAACATTAGTTATTCTTTTCACTTATTCAGATGTTGTAATCATCCAATACATTTTTACTATTATTACTTTTAGATATAGTTATCTATTAGGTCAATTAAGAATAAGAAATAGAAAAGATTTTATTTTACTTTCATTTTTCCTTTCTCCAGTGCTTTTCCTTACTTACGTAAATCTGAATTTCTGACCTATATCATCTTCCTTCTCTATGAAGAACTTCTTTTACTATTTCTTGCAGGGCAACTCTGCTAGTGATAAATTCTGTCAGTTTTTGTTGGTATGGGGAAATCTTTACTTCTGTTCACTGAATAATATAATTTCACTAAATATATAACTCTATGTTAGTGATAATTTTTTCTTTCAACACTTTAAATATTTCACTACACTCTTTCTTTGTTCTGTTTCAGATGAGAAGTCAACTATATAATTCTTATACTTGCTCCTCTGTAGGTGAGATAATCCCACTCCACTCCCAGCTTTTTCCAAGATATTGTCTTTATTTTTTATTTTTGAAGTTTGAATATGATATGCCTATTTGTAGATTTTTTAGTATTTATCCTGCTTGGTGTTCTCTGAGCTTTTTGGATCTATAGCTTTGGTGTCCGTCACTAGATTTGGAATATGCTCAGTCATTATTATCTCAAATATTTCTTCTGTTCCATTCTCTTTCTTTCCCTTGTTCTAACTATGTGCATTTTACACCTTTTGAAATTATGCTACACTTACTGGATATTCTGTGGGGCTTTTTTCCCCCTATTCTTTTTCCTCTTCACATTTCAGTTTGGGAAGTTTCTGCTGGCATATGTTAAAGCTTACTGATTCTTTCCTCAGCTGTGTCTAGTCTACTGACGAACCCATCAAAAGCATTCTTCATTTCTGTTACAATATTTTGATTTATAGTATGTCCTTTTAATTGTTTTATAAAATTTTCATCCCTTTGCTGACATTACCCTTGTATTCTTACATGTTGTCTACTTTTCCAATTAGAGACCAGTTCATAGTTCTATCAGCTTCTGTCCAGTAAGCTAATCTTGGCTATGATTTTCTATATTTGTCTGTCTCTCTCCATATTTGAGGATATGGTGGATTGTTTAGTAACTTCAAATTTTTACTGACCCAAGAAAAGTAATGATTTTGTTTGTTCAGCATTTTTTTTTATTGTAAGTTGGTTCCAGAGCTCTCTCACCCCGTTGTTGTTGCTGCCTTTCAATGTTCTCTCACTTTTCTTTCAGCTCTGCCTTGCATTATAAGTATTCCAAGTATTTAAGTGTGTAATACTAAGACAAATTTCACTGACCTTCCTGGGCACCACAGGCCTTGAAACAGAATTCAGTGATGAGTATTTGACACTTCAGCATTAGTTTTATTTAGTTTACCTCTTAACTTTTTCAAGTCATTCATATTCACCTGATTTTACAGATTTTATCAAAATATATAGTTTATATATGTATGTACAAACTCATGATTATTGTCTATTAATAAATAATAATGTGTTAATTTTCTCAGACTCATAAACTTATGTTATCTTTTTGTTTTAATAATCCTAAAGCCTTTGCTTTATTTAAATTAGGTTACACTTCAGATTAATTTTATTTTCTTTTCACCACAAATGACACAAGCATATTCTCTTCTAGCAATTTCTCTAAATTATCAGACAAAACCAAAAACCTAACAGCTAGAAATTTATGGACTCAGAGCAATGTTTCCATGCAGCTCACTTGAGTATTTTATAAGATTTCACTTTATATTTCATCCATTTTGTTCCCTTTGTTCTGAAATAAATTAATTTTAAAAGCTAACTGAATCATCGTCATGTTCATTTATTTACTATATACATGATCCCAATGTGGATATATGACCGATAAGGCTAATGAGGTGTGATTTAAATGTGAATCATAGATTATTGGTGGTGATTTATTAATTAGTCTCTTTTTCTATTTTGGTTTTTTTTTTTCTATCATTTTCTCTGGATAATAATATTTGGGTCTCAAGGGGAGAGAAGAAGATAAATAAAAAGTATAATAGCAGTCTCTCTCATTAGATAAATCAAACTTCCTAAACAAAAAAAAAAAATCTCTGTCATATCTTTATATACACTTTCCGAAACTACATCATCATCTGTCATGTTCTCCTTTTGAAAAACTGGCACAGATTTTGATGCATATATTGATAAAAGCACACGACTTAACTAGTTTTCCTCTAGCTGTTCCAAGCTCATTCATTCTTCACAGTGTGGGATATAAAAGCAATCTGTACTATGGCGAGAGTACATTTGGATACAGAAAGAATAGCGTGCCCTCATATAACCCTTATTTCAAATCCAAGGGATTTGACTTGGTGATCTTCTTTAGTACATGCTCTACTGTGGGGAGAGGTGAAGGGGAAGATGGATGGTACATTAGAATGGTAGGTCATGTTGGCAACTATATACAGTATTTACCCTGAATATATACCAAGCTTGTGCTTAAGCCCGCTAAAAAAGAATTCAATAGTAATTAAGGACTTCTTCCATAGAATATCTGAGAATAACTATAGAAAAGATAAATTTAAAATATATACATACATATATATTTTTTCTGTGAGTTTTAGAATTTGAGACAAATACTCATTGTTTTAACCCATTTCATCATTCATGCAACAAGTCTTTACTAACTATTAGGTGCATGGCACTGAGCTGGTTGCTGAATAACAGTACTAACCTTGAGTTTTTGTTCATTCATTCATTTAATATTTATTGAGCAACTACAATGTACCAGGCTCCTTTAGGACCTAGAGAAGTAAACAAAGTTTCATCCCCGAAGCTTTATGGTCTTTAGATTCCTGTACAGGAAGATGAATGTTAAATAAAAAAACAAGTAAGTAAATAGTGCATTATATGGTGATACGTGCTATGGAGAAAAGTAAAGCAGAGAAAAGAAAGAGGAATGGAGGGGTTGGAATGGTGTTACTGTTTTAAGAACAGTGATCAAGGAAGGCTTCACTGATAAGATGTCATCTTTGCAAAGACCCAAAGTCAGCAATCTTTATATCTGGAGAAAGAATGTTCCAGGCAGAAGAAAGAGCAAATGCAAAGGCCCTGAGGCAGAAACACGCTTGGCATGTTTAAGTAAAAGGAGGCAGCCATTGTGGTTTGGGTAGCGAGAGCAAAGGAAAGAGCAGAAGGAGAAGAGTAAAGTAAGTGAAGGGCGGGGAGGAGGTCATGCGGGGCCATGTAGATGAATGTAGGATGTTGACTGGAGGCAGAGAAACATCAGACCATCGTGAGAAAAGAAGTGATGTCATCTGATTGCTGTGTGGGTGATAGGCTGCAGGGGTAGGGCAAAGGAAGAAGTAGAGAGGACAATTAAGAAATTATTGTGATAAATGAGATCACGGCAGGGAGCAACAGTGGAGGCAGTGAGAAAGAGATTTGCTTCTGGACTGGCTATGGAGTGTGAGAGAAAAAGAAGAGTGAAGAATGACTCCAGGGTTTATGGCCTAACAAATCGGATAAAGTGACATTTTCTGGGATACACTGTGGGTAGAGAAGGTTTTAGAAGAAAGTCTGGGAGTCAGTTTTGAACAAGTTTGTGATATCTTTGAGACATGCCATGGAGATGTTATGAAGCAATGAGAATTAAGAGTCTGAAATTGAGGGCAGAGATCCAGACTAGAGATATAAATTTGCCAATGTCAGTATAAAAATGGTATTTAAAGACATAGGACTGGATGAGGTCACCTGGACACAGTATGGATATATGCGCACCCTGCACTCTTGGGCATCTCTAACTTTTAGCAGTTGGATCGATGAGGTAAAAATCAGTGAGGGTGACCGGGAAAGGGAAGAATTGCATTTAGCTGTGTGAAAGCATTGTCAGTGGACTGGATGGATGGCAGCTTAACTGGAGTGGGCTCAAGAGAATATGACGGAGAGATAATGGAGAAGTAATTCTAGACTTTTAAACTATTATCAAGTGGTTCTAAATCACGTAACAATTCACAGCGATGTACTCGTCTTAAATGTTTATTAGCCATCATTTTGTGTGAAGACACTCTTGTGAATCACACAAATTTAGTGATATGTTTATTCGGCAACTACTTAGTAGTGTGCCAAATATAGTTTAAATGTGCAATGCTATAGAAACAAGACTAAAACAAAATGAAAGAAAGCTGTAAAATGAGAGTAGGAGATAATGTGGTGAAGCACTTAAGTTTTTTTTTTCTTAAACAGGAAATTTCTTGGACTTTTTCCCTGTTTTATTTTCTCCTTTAAACTAGACCTTGGCCTCCACACCCCCAAGGGAAGGTAAGACAGAGAACAAACAAAAAGAGAAACCAGATATTTATTCCTGGATTTTAGCATCCCAGAAGCCAAGATCTTGGCATCAACAATTAGATTATAGCCAGAACCCCCTCCCTAGCCCCAGCCCCCTGAACACTTCCAACCTCAGATGCTGGAATAAACACTTTCTGGACTAGGAAGAGAGGGAAGAGTCAGAGAGAAAAGCAAGTGAGAGAAATTCTGATGTGGACTTGTATCTCCTCCCTCTTAAGTTGAGCCAGTGATGTGTGGTTGGAAAGGAAGGGGTGAAGGAATCTCTAGTTAGCTTTAAGTCTTCATAGCCCATCTTGCCCTGAGAGCCCTCGCCAAATTCTCCCATAGTTAAGGAGGAGCAGTAGGGCCAGCTTATGGGATGACCTGGCAGATAAATCTCAAACAGGGCCACAGAGCCACTGTCCAAAGAGGACCCAGGGCACATCCAAATGCTTGTCCTATGCATGACTCAGAGAGTGCCACAGGTGTGCAATCAAGAGCCAATGGGCCTGAACGTATCTTATACTGACAGGGGAGTTCATCAGTGGATGGCAGCACAGTGGAAAGGCCATCTGAATACCATGTTAGCAGATTCCTGCAGGGACAAACAATGAAGAACT
>NW_011888997.1:3794821-3803678 GCF_000151845.1 Pteropus vampyrus | reverse complement strand
GATAGACAACTGAATAAAAAAGCTAGAGTACATATATACAATGGAATATTACTCAGCCATAAGAAGAGATGAAGTACCGCCATTTGCGACAACATGGATGGACCTCGAGATTATCATGCTAAGCGAAATAAGCCAGACAGAAAAAGTTGAAAATCACATGATAGCACTTATATGTGAGATATAAACCTAAAAGCAACAAATGAGCAGGACAAACAAACAGAGACTCATGGACATGGACAATAGACTAGTGGTTACCAGAGGGTGGGAGGAGGAGAGAGAGGGAAGGTAGACGGGGTAAACGGGGTCAAATATGGGTGACAGAAAGAAATCTAACTATGGGAGGTGAACACAGTGTAAATATATATATGCCTTACTGTTAAAGTGTACAGCTGAAACTTATTGGATTTTGTTAACCAATGTCACCGTAAAATCAATTAATTAATTAATTTTTAAAAAAGAATATTTTGGGTTGAATTATAATTACATGGTAACATTATATATGGTAACCCTATATATACTTTCTATACAATATCTTTACTAGGTAAGATATTGTGTATTTTTATTTTCTTTTCATAGATGAGGTACCTAATACTTAAGTGGCTTTAGTAATTTACCTGCACTCTCACAGCTAGTTATGTTGCTTTATCAGAAATCAAATCTAGGTCTACCACCTCGAACTGTCTGTCTGTTCTATCTACTGTACCATCGTATAAGGTACCCTATTACTTTTTTGATTCGCATTAGAACTATGTGTGTGTAAATTGAAGCACTTCTCTGAAGCACAGAGCATGGGACCAGTTTAGACTGACAAGCAGCAGAGAGCAGAGTGAAGGCTAATCCTTGAATTCCTGAGCAGGCAGCCTCCCAAATCCTGTTTACCTTCCATGATTTGGCATTTGCATTGGATTGGCAAGCAGTACAAAAGCATGCAGATTGGCTTTAAGCAAAACCAGCTTAGAAATATTATATTAACAAACCCTCTCTTCAGTTTTATTTTTATTTGGGGTTTATTCAAATATTCTTAAAAGAAAAATCTACATCTCTCTCAAATCTGCCTTTTTCTTGGCATTTAAAGTTTTTAATTGTGTCCAATTTATAAATCTAATTTAGTAAAACCTAAAAAAAAAAAAAGAAAAGAAAAAAGGCTATGTTTGCTTCAGTTAAGCCTGGAGTAAAGGTTTATGCCAGATCTCATTTTAACTAAGTGAATTCACTATCCCTTGGTAAACAATGGATGGAAGTTATAATTATACTGGTGACCAGAAAGACTCTCTGGCTTCAGTTTACAGAATTACATGACCTTAAGTTAATATTATAAATCAAAAAGATTAAATCTGGGTCTGAAAATGAATGTTATTCCAATTGTAAAATTTGCTTTAAGCAAAAAAGCATTTTGCAACATTCTTTGACTAAAACTGGGTCTTTACAAGCCAAATGAGATGGATATTTGAGGGAATGGTCTTTATTTAATTCAGGCTGAACTAATATAAATAATAGTGGAGGAAAAGTGGAATCATTTTATCATTGTAATTACGCAGGTATATTTATTATTCAGAATAGTGAAGGCATAAATTACTTCCTTTCATACTGATAAAAGATGTAGACACTGAAACATTGTTTTAAAAATATATGTCCATGAGGGCCCCGTGTCTGAAATTACACCCACTGATCCAAAACGTCTCTATCAAAATGCGATAAATTGTTTAGGAACATTCAACATTAAATAAATTACCAAAGAATGATTGACTGAAGACAAGGTTTGAATTCATTAGAAGGTAGAGTGTAAGAAATGTATGTATCAAGATGCTAAACAAAAAAAGAGAGACCACTGAAATGTTTTCTACTTGGGAAAATGTATGTTCATAAAATTGGAGTTTATCCTGCTACAATTTCTATAGGATCAATAACGTGTCTCAGGAATTGAACAGCGCATCTACCAGTCTTGATGGAGAATAGTAATAAAACATGTCAAACATAATATGTAAACTACATTGATTCCTTCAGAATGACGTGGAGGAGTGTTGGACTTGGCAACTGTACTCACAGAGAGAACGGTTAGGTAGGTTCAAGAAAACACTGCAAAAGTTGAAAGCAGACTTACAGCCCAGGAAGTGAATACAATACATTCTTAGGTAATGTGAACTGAGAGAAAAAAAGGCAGAAGTTTTCCAAAAGACAGGTTACAGTTTCATTCAAAACAAATTATAAGTGAATTGTAGGTAATAAAATTAAAACACACTCAGAGGTCTAGGCAGACTGGCCATCATGGGGACTTTGGGGACCTCCAAAAAGACCAGTGCAAATGCTACCTGGAATAAAACAAGAAGGGGTAAATAGAGACTGCAGAGCTGAAAAATAGTGACCCCCCAAAGAGCAAAGCAAAGCAAAACAAAACAAAACAAAACAAAACCTCAGCAAATAAAGGAGAATGCCAAATGAGATGGATATTTGATGGTCTGTTCTAGTGAGCCTCCTGTTTCTGGAATAATGTGGATCCAAGTGCTGCAAGAATCAAACTTAAAGACACTGGGAAAATACTTCTATCCATGTCAGCACAAGAAACCTTGTAAAGAATAATCTAAGTGTATTAATTATTATGGAATAAGCTCTACATGAGATGACTTGATGACTCAGCCACTGATGCCAAGGGCAGAGACAAGGAGGGGACACGAAGTGGATTAGAGAAGGTCATTTTTATTAAACTACTTATTCCACAGGCATTTAGAGAGTTTTAAAAATACTCATATACTGCATCTCCAATATTAGTGTGTCTAGCACTGACATTTTGGTCTTTACGTGGACAGCAATCCCATTAAATTTATTAGCAGTCCTTTAACTGTTAATGTTGTCTCTAATAGTGGCTGAGAAAAACAGGGCCGTTTATTTGCTCTTTCCTAAAATCAAGAAAATTTTCATATCTTTTTCCATTCGTTCACTTCAGGCTTCCCTTATATGAGCTGAATTCTGATTAATTCTGAGCATTTAAAAAAATATTAAAATGTGTCACTATATTTAAAACAAAAAATATGTATCCATATCTACTATGTAAAAAGGAAACACCATGCAAGGCACTGTCGGCCAGGTAGGGGATGAGATATAGAGGCAGAAGGCAGAACTCATCCTCTGTCTTTGCAGTTCTGATGGGGAGGCAGATGTTCACAAATAACAAGAGAACATGGCAGAATGTGACTTGTGTTATGTATATAGAGTAGCGGAGTGCTACTCTATTGCAGGGTATGGGAGGTTTAACTCTAATGGAGGAAATTCCACTTTTAGAAATTTATCCCAAAAGATCTACTGGACAAATTCAGAAAGATCTATGTACCCGGTGATTCCTACGTCAGTATTTAGCCTATCTGTACTGAACAATTAGCCATCTGCTTGATTGTGTCAACATGCCAATCACTTCAATACTGAATTTGGAGTTAATAGAAAATAAAATATTTAAAAGAAAGTGTATAGATATAAATGGTATCTAGGATCAGCCTGCAGACTCTCACTACCCTCCTTTTGGGCCTGTGACAAACATTACTAATTGATGATGCATACTTTCTTGTGTTCAAGCCATGACACTGGAATCCTCCCTTCTTGACATATTGTTCCTGGGAGTTGCTACCAACTGACTGAAGTGACCAAGATGGTGCATTTTATCATCCGGGATATAGGCACTCCTTCTCATGCCATGCTCCTTGGATCTGTGAAAGTCCTTAGGGCCCGCCAGGAGCCACGAGGGGAAGGCAGGGCAGGTAGAGATCTGAGGTTCTCACTTTTGCTTCTGCCACAGCAGCTCCTCTGGATGATAGTTTGAACTTCAGAATAAAATCTCTTTGGGACAATGGATTTGCAACTACAAATTTGAAAACTATCAAGACTTTCTAATGTGAGCCCTTTCTGTCTTTTTATAGTCACCCTAATTGATAAGGACAAGATGCCTGACATTAAACAGCTTATTATGTATGCACACACACAGTTTGTGGATGACTATAAAATAATGATTATATAATATACTTCCAAGCACAGAGCAAGCAAATGATCTATTCTGTTCATGAACTACTTTGCCATAAATACCATTGTTTAGTCTTGATTTTATCCTTTTAAATTTAAATTTCATTATATTTCATTCATATTATAGTAATTATGTTTAAAATGAATCATTTCTATTGTGTAAGTAAATTTAAAATCAAGTGCTTTACAGGAGGATAACTATTTTAAAAATTCAAACATTATTTAAATCAAAGTATGTCTTTTGTTCTAATGCGTTTTAAAAATAAAAAGTGACCTTTAATTCTCTTAGATCGGTTAAAAGTTAATTTGCTAGAGTATAAATTGATAGAATCATTTTAGAAAATTATATGGCAATATCCACTAAAGCTAAAATATGCTTATGCTGTGACCCAGCAATTCTGCTCTTAGATTTACCCAATGGAAGGGCATACATATGTTCGCCAGAGTCACATACAAGCATTATCTTAGCAGCAATATTCGTACTAGTTCCAAACTAAAAATCTCACAAATGTCCAACAGTAGAAAAGATATATTGTGATAGGCCAATCAATATAACACTATAGGGTAACAAAAAGGAACAACCTGCATAAATCTTACAAACATAAACCTGAGTGAAAGTACTCAGACACTTAAAAAGATTATACTGTGTACTTCCACGTGTGTTTAGTTGAAAACTAAGCAAACCAATCGATGTGTTGGAAGTGCACTTAGTAGTTGCCGTGGGAGGTGTTCGTGACTAGATGCTGACACGAGAGGATTTTTGAGTATCTGATAAAGTTGCAGTGATGATTTCTCAGAGACTTTTCATTTGCAAATTTTTGCAGGGCTTTAAACTTATGATTTACGTACTTTCTGTATGTAACTTATGCTTTAATAAAATTAAATAAAGAAACAAACTAATAGTTAACCCTCCACATCAAAAAAGAAGATGGTGAACTCAAGATTTATAGCCAGTCAGATCTGAACTAGAATTCAGGCTCTGAGGGGTAACTTGCCATGTGACTTGTGCAAGTCACTAAGGGTCACTGTTTAATTTTCCTTATTTGAAACAGGGATAAAAATATATAACTCATAGGATTGTTATGAGGGTTGAATGGCATAATGACTATCAAGAACTTAGTATAATGTCTAATATATCATCATCATAATAACAGCTAACATTAATAGAGTGCATCCCATGTATCCAGCTTTGTTCTAAGGATTTAATTTTCTCCTTAAAACTCTGTGGGCAGGGCTTTTATTTGACAAAGGACGAAACTGTACCACAGACTTTAAATTAGTCATCCAAGATCACACAGCTATTCGGGGAGGAAAGCCAGAATTAAAATACAATCAGGCTACATAGTTAACCACTGTATTATCTTGCATAATAAGAACCTAATAAATGGTAGTTATTACTATTACAAGAACAAATGCTAGAAGAGATGTGGGAAGAGTTGAGTGTAGGCTGAATTGCTGTTCTGCAGGAGGTAAATGGCAACTCTAGGGATAAGTTTTGAAATTCTGTGCTGAATAAATGGTTGCTGTTATTATTATGCAATTACCATATCTAATTTGAGACAGAAAATGGAAGTACGCAAATGCAGTATTATCATCACCCTTTATAAACAGAGGAAACAGCTGCATGGAAGGTAAGTGACATGCTCACTATCAGTCCAACTGGAGCCTGTTCTCTTAGAATATACTCCAGGAAAACAGTCTACCTTGTTAGGCTACATCTAAAATCAGTCATGGTTTTGGTGGAACTATGGGTAATTTGTTTCCCTCGGTACTGCTAACATTTTCTATAATGAACATGCTTTATTTCACAGTGGAAAACCAACTTTAAAAATAAAATCAAGTGAAATCAAAAATCAATCTCTATAAGGCAATAAGAACCACATGTTTTTTAAATAGAAAACATGCTTCTTTGTTTCTTGGAAGCAGTTTGCCAGACAGTCCACAGCTTTGAACCATTTACATAAACACACCCAAGCCAAGCGTCTGCACACAACAGTTAAATTGCACCCACACTAGCAACTGAATGACTTCAAAGGGCAATGGTAAAGGCTGATATTCATATAAGTTAAATGTACCCTAGATATTTTTTACAAACCACACACCACTGATTTCTATTGTAGATTGTATTATCCCAAGTCACTTTGAAGCAAAACCTTATTAATCCTGAGATGAGGAGGAAAGTACTAAGTGGTAGCAAAAGATACAAATCCTCCAGGTGAAATGGAATGTACAGGAATTGAGGGGTGCAAGAAATTGTGACCATCCACTAGAGGGCGCTACCAGTATATACAAAACTTAGAAATAAGTTGAACACCCCTTTTACCCTTCATTCCTAAGAGAAAACTAGTGTGATAGGGTCAACAGGATTCCACTTTTATTGAGCTTGCTTTCCCTGCATAAATCAGGTAAGTTTTCCCTCTTTATGAAGGGATCAATGTATTACACTTACTGTTATGGCTGCTTTTAATTGGTATATCCATTTATTTGTAAAAATGTTATTTTACAATACACGTTGAGTGTTTCCCGTGTGCTAAGTACTAAGCTTGTCACCATGATGGTATAAATTAACAACAAGACCACCTTCTTATCTGCAGGTTGGATATAAAGGGCCCTAAGATAACTAAAAAGCACATAAAATTACCTGGGAACTATACAATATAGAAGATTGACGCTATTTTGTTTTACACTGCTAAATACTATTGTTCAGTAATAAGACTATTGGCCACAGTCATTGTGGAAAGCCATTGTGGAATCACAGAAGGATGTATAACAAGAATAGGCAGAAAAGAATGCAGAAACCAGCATTAGCAAAGTCATAGAAGTAGAAATTTCATTATTAAGGAAAACTAATGCCTTTTATTTAATACTTCTAGCTATCTCATACTGATTTGGAAAGCTTCTAAATGCACCAATTCACCTGCTTTAGAAATTGAATAATATTTCTGTTCCACCTACTATACGAGGTGGATTTTTCATATTTTCCGAAGCTATTATTGATAGTGGTGTTTTTTCTCTAGCAGAGTAGACTCTGAAGCAAGCCACCTCTTAACGACTAATGTCCTTATTTTGTCCTGCCTAGTTTTGGACACAGTAAGTGTTTGCTTTAACACAGAGAACACATGGCACCATCCCATTTGTGCCACTGAAAATTCAGTTCAATTCAGTTCAGTTCAGTTCAGTTCAGTTCAGTTCAATTCAATTCAATTCAATTCATTTCAATTCAATTCAATTCAATTCAATTCAATTCAATTCAATTCAATTCAATTCAAGCAGTGCCCAAAGAATGAAACAGACAACTTGAACTAAGGAATCCAATCCAACTGGAATATCTCCCTGTGGTTTTCTCTGTACTAGAAATAGAAATTTGCCATGAACAAATATATTTTTAAAGTTAATTTTCACGTAGTATTTGAAATTTAATAGAACTTTTTTGATTGGAACCAGATCTAGCACACATGTTCTTAGGTATTAAAGCCTAATACAATTACATTATTATTTGGGGGGGGGGGAGGAGATTATTTTGTCATAATAACTTTTCTTCAAAACTAACACTGCTTTTCACTTATTTTGATTTCTCTATTGTTTTTAATGTTATGCTACTTAGGAAAATGCTATTTTCTTGTTAAATTAATATGTGCAAACAAGCATTTACTCACCACACATCAACATGACCTCTTTATAAGTCATCACTCCTAATATTTATGGTCTAAGAATGAGCTAGTTTCAGTGAGTCACATATTTACACTTAGCCCAGAGATTAAGAAAAGAATTAACACCACGATTTCTCGTAAGTAACGGAAAAAATGTGACTTATTACACATTAATTTTTCTGGGTCAGTGTTTTTCCAGCCATTCCACAGAGCTCTAATGTCATCCGAGGTTTCTTTAGATGTTCTTGATTGAAAGAATGAAGGGAGTGGTGACGAGTATTTAATTTTGAACTTGGTCACAATTGTCTGCCACTTTAAGAGAACACAGCTCATGGAGAAGTAGAGTACAGTGTAGGGCATATAGTCAATTTTATTGTAATGGCTGTGTGTAGTGCCAAATGGGTGCTAAAGTAATCAGGGGGATCACTTCATAAATTATATAAATGTCTAGCCATTGTACTGTGTATCTGAAACTAATCTAAAATTTAAAAAATAAAATAAAATAAACTGAAAAAAAAAAAGAAGAGAGTACAGCTAACCATCATGAAGCATACTGTTCTAGATAGTGAAAAATATGAACCAGTGGTATAGACTTTGAATGTCTGAAACAAACGAAATTGAATTAAATGTCCCAAATAACAGAGCTCCAGACAAGCACTTTGCTTACAAAAAAGATCCTTTACCCCAATCTTTAGATATTTGCTTATCCAGAATAAAAGAGGGTCTAGTATTTATAAATGAAAGAGAAGCAATAAAATTCAGAAAAATACCAAAAAGGTATATAAAGAAATAATAGAGAAACACGGTCTCTGGAACATGTAGAAATAATTGAATATCATTTATAATTTATAGAAAAAGAATATTCATAGTGAGGTATTTTTGGCATCCTATTATCTAAATAAGACATTCAGAATAAATAAATTCTCTGAAGACAAATTATGTGATTTACATAAATTTCACCAATAGTTATAAATTATCTTCTCTGGTGATTTTTCAAGATAGATATTGTTATGGATTAAATTGATATTGATATTAAAGCCCTAACCCTCAGTAACTATGAATGAGGCTTTGTTTGGAAAAAGGGTCTTTGCAGATGACTGAGTTAAGATGAAGTCATTAGGGTGGGCCTTAATCCGACATTACTATGTCCTTATAAAAAGGAGAAATCTGGACACACAGACAGACGTGTACAGAGTAAAGAT
>NW_011888997.1:3771040-3793471 GCF_000151845.1 Pteropus vampyrus | reverse complement strand
TTCAATTCAATTCAATTCAATTCAATTCAATTCAAGCAGTGCCCAAAGAATGAAACAGACAACTTGAACTAAGGAATCCAATCCAACTGGAATATCTCCCTGTGGTTTTCTCTGTACTAGAAATAGAAATTTGCCATGAACAAATATATTTTTAAAGTTAATTTTCACGTAGTATTTGAAATTTAATAGAACTTTTTTGATTGGAACCAGATCTAGCACACATGTTCTTAGGTATTAAAGCCTAATACAATTACATTATTATTTGGGGGGGGGGGAGGAGATTATTTTGTCATAATAACTTTTCTTCAAAACTAACACTGCTTTTCACTTATTTTGATTTCTCTATTGTTTTTAATGTTATGCTACTTAGGAAAATGCTATTTTCTTGTTAAATTAATATGTGCAAACAAGCATTTACTCACCACACATCAACATGACCTCTTTATAAGTCATCACTCCTAATATTTATGGTCTAAGAATGAGCTAGTTTCAGTGAGTCACATATTTACACTTAGCCCAGAGATTAAGAAAAGAATTAACACCACGATTTCTCGTAAGTAACGGAAAAAATGTGACTTATTACACATTAATTTTTCTGGGTCAGTGTTTTTCCAGCCATTCCACAGAGCTCTAATGTCATCCGAGGTTTCTTTAGATGTTCTTGATTGAAAGAATGAAGGGAGTGGTGACGAGTATTTAATTTTGAACTTGGTCACAATTGTCTGCCACTTTAAGAGAACACAGCTCATGGAGAAGTAGAGTACAGTGTAGGGCATATAGTCAATTTTATTGTAATGGCTGTGTGTAGTGCCAAATGGGTGCTAAAGTAATCAGGGGGATCACTTCATAAATTATATAAATGTCTAGCCATTGTACTGTGTATCTGAAACTAATCTAAAATTTAAAAAATAAAATAAAATAAACTGAAAAAAAAAAAGAAGAGAGTACAGCTAACCATCATGAAGCATACTGTTCTAGATAGTGAAAAATATGAACCAGTGGTATAGACTTTGAATGTCTGAAACAAACGAAATTGAATTAAATGTCCCAAATAACAGAGCTCCAGACAAGCACTTTGCTTACAAAAAAGATCCTTTACCCCAATCTTTAGATATTTGCTTATCCAGAATAAAAGAGGGTCTAGTATTTATAAATGAAAGAGAAGCAATAAAATTCAGAAAAATACCAAAAAGGTATATAAAGAAATAATAGAGAAACACGGTCTCTGGAACATGTAGAAATAATTGAATATCATTTATAATTTATAGAAAAAGAATATTCATAGTGAGGTATTTTTGGCATCCTATTATCTAAATAAGACATTCAGAATAAATAAATTCACTGAAGACAAATTATGTGATTTACATAAATTTCACCAATAGTTATAAATTATCTTCTCTGGTGATTTTTCAAGATAGATATCGTTATGGATTAAATTGATATTGATATTAAAGCCCTAACCCTCAGTAACTATGAATGAGGCTTTGTTTGGAAAAAGGGTCTTTGCAGATGACTGAGTTAAGATGAAGTCATTAGGGTGGGCCTTAATCCGACATTACTATGTCCTTATAAAAAGGAGAAATCTGGACACACAGACAGACGTGTACAGAGTAAAGATAATGTGAAGACACGAGAAGAACACATCATCAAGCCAAGAAACGCCTGAGGCTACCAGAAGCTGGGATAGAGGCATGGAACAGATTTTCCCTCACAGCCCAGAAAAAGAACAAACTGTGCTGCTGACACCTTGACTTCAGACTTCTAGCCTCCAGAACTGTCAGACAATAAATTTCTGTTGTTTTAGGCAGGAAAAAAAGTTTTGTGGCATTTTGTTATGGCAGCTGCAGGAAATGAAGACACATATATATTCCTAATCCCTGTCTTTTGGCGTCCCATTCAGCCACTGTCTCCCTGTGTTCGATGGAACACAGAAGTTGTGTCCAGATTACTCTTAGATTCAACCACCTGATCTGGTTCTGGACCATTTCACCCTGCCATCTACATGAAGCAAATTCCTTTTAAAATTTGCCAGACCAAAGCAATCAGGAGGGCAAATCTGTTCTAAACACTCACATATTGCATTATGAAGACAAACATTCTACTTTGCTTATTTCTCTACGAGAAGGAAGAAGTGGCCCCGATCATCAGGAGAGAATCAAGAGTTGCTTGCATTTCATTTCCTCTTGGGAAAATTTGGCCAAGTACAGCGAGTAGTCTGATTAATAAGAATTTTGCAGAATGTAAAAAAACACTAGAATTATGAGAAGTGACCATGGACATCCTTTGATGCGCAAAAAATATTGCAAGTCTTCTGGCGCTTTCTTTACACAGCAGCTCATTGGTCCCCTGCCCAATAGGGTAATCAATGTAGGTTGAAACTTGCCTCGATCATACTCAGCAATCATGTTTATAAACATTACCTCTGTGTTTTACCTAGGTAAGATAAAGACTGAGAAACTATCATGCAAACAAGATTTTACCATTACGGTTTTTAAAATATATTAAACTTCAGAATGGACCTGTTCTGATATTCAATGAAGGAGCTTTAGAGAAGCAGATTTAAATGAAATTACCCTATAACATGTTTTCAGTTTTTGAAATGCAAGTTACACATGCTTAGGCATTAGATACTGACACCACATGGTGTTGATTCTTGCTCCACAAAGACACTTGAAAAAGAAACCTAATAGTATATGTATAAGACGATCAGTTATGATGAGAAACTCAACTAAAATATTCAGACTGAAAAAAACAAGAAAACCTAGATGAAGTATACAATGCAAGCAATTAAAAATAAAGGAACAAAAGCAGGCATGGTATTAGAATATATAAAGTAATCTAAAACCACTAAGTTTTTTCATCTTTTCATTTTTCTATGATGCACTGTAACTATCAGAAAAATATGCACACACCTGGTGCCACCTGTGTAGGTGTGACCAGAATCTGCCTGTTGGAAAAGAAAGGATTAAAAAAAAAGAAAGTAGAGAAAATGACACTTAAAAGGACAACTTTAGTTTCCCGCAAAGCAAATATATAGCTAAGTTGATCAACCCTCCAGCACAGCCCTCCTAGGCTGTGTTTTCACAAGAAAACGAGGGTGGAGAGAATCACAAAAGTCTTGGCTCCAGTCCACCCCCGCGGCCTGCTGACACAGGCCCTACTCCCCAGAGCACTGGGGTCACAGTGGAGTTGCTGCCAGAATTGCAGCTTTCATTAAAATTGAGTAGGGAAGAGAACAGGAAGTAAGCTTGGGCAGGATAACTGCCTAACTTTCTGGGACCTAGAAGAGGTTGAGGCTGGAAGAGGGGAGAGTAGCTTCCGCCCTCTGACTAGAAAGCGCTGGGTTGGACATGCTTGCAGCACATAACAGTTGTCTTGTTCTAGGAGTTAGGGCCTCCCTTCATTCCCGGGGTCACTGCAATACCCTACAGGTCACTGCAACATCCAACTGTTAAACAGGGTATTCCCTACTAGGGCTATGAAAGGTTTATGCTACAGAGCAGAATTCTTAACCATTTTTGTGCTGCGGACCATTTGGGCATAACCATAAACCAATTCTCAGAATAATATTTTAAAATATTTAACATGAAAAATATATAATTACAAATAAAACCAACTAAGTAGAAATAACACTATTAAAATATTTTAAAATACTGGCATACTGTTATAAAAACCAAATTCGTGATATAGCAATTACATGCTTCCTTGTTATCATATTAAATAAGATCTAGTCACAAGTTTAATAATTATATAATAATCATAATTTCAAATTAATTATGATTATACATGACATTTTGAAATATCAGCAATAACTGATGTGATTGAAAAATTTATGATTTCTACTGGTGAGAAAATCCCAGGTATGACTTTCAATATCGTGATTTGTATCTAAATTCATCATGGAAGGCAGTGCTAAATTTCACTTAAATAAAATTATAAGTTAGTTAAAATGAAGATAAAATGTGTTCTCATTCAAGTTCAAAGCCCCCTGAAATCTATCCATAGACTCCTTCGTGGGTCTCGACCTCAGGTTAAGAACTCTCCTATAGAGTTTTACTCATCTTGATACATCAGTTTACCACAAATATCAAATCGGTTTTTAGCAATTGTATTATGATTATCAACTTCAAAAAAATTAATTTAATCTCTATCTCTCTGATGATTCAGAACTCACTCCAAAATCTTACAGTATACTAAGAAGTGACATTGTACTACTGACCTGCAGATTAGAGGAAAGCTTGTTAATGAAATTGCAATGAAATTGCAATGAAAATGCAACAAACTATGCAAGAGAGTGGAATGGCATTCTCATTGCACCAAGAGTCCTCAGGAAAAAGAAGTAGAGTGGGGTGATCAATATAATTAATAAAACAGGATAGTTAAAGCTTCGTGAGACTCTGATTGTCAGGAAGAACTTCATTCAGATCTCAACCCTGCCACTCACATTTGGCAAGTCATTTTATTTCTCTAAGCTTTAGTTTCCTAAACTGCCAAATGGGGATAAAAATAGGGTCCATCTCAGAAATACTAAGGGACTAAAAAAGATAATGCATGATAAAATGCTAACCCAGTACCTGTCATAAAGTGTCCCTTGTCTATTGTGAAATGAGAAAATGAGGATGGGCCACAGATCTGTCAATCATCTCTCGGCCTGTCTTTTCTTTCAGCTTCTTTTCCTCAATTTTCTCTAGATTCTCCACTCCAGTGGAAAGGCTCTGATTTTCATTCTAAGACTGGAGGTCTCCTCAATTCAAGAAGGCAGGAGAAAATAGGAGAGGTCATTTAGATTTCATATAAGGCGAATGCTCAGGCATACCAGAATAGCTTAAAACTATTTGTCAGCAGATAAGAGTGTAGGTCTGGTATCAGCTCTAAAATATTTTGTAATTTGGGAAATATTTTACAATCTAGCCAAATGTCATAAGGGACGTGCAAGAAGCTTGAGAACTAGCAAGTAATTTGTCATATGAATTCCCACCAGTTGGAGCTGACTTGAAGGATGTAATTTATGGTCATACTTGGGAAAGAACCATATTCCTGTTTCATGAAAATATGATACTAAAATTTATCGACTGCTTCCTGTCCCTAAATGGTACAACTAAACTTAGGATTTTTACTCTTTTTTTGTTCCCACCTTATACTTAAAAATGCAAAAAATAAAAAACAAAACAAAACAAAAATTAAAACAAAACTCTAACTTGAAAACACACAGACACAAAGATAACTGATGACTAGGAAATGAGAGCTTTGGCTGCTTATTTCAGAAAGCTGGGTTTTTCTTTCTTATCGCAGTGAAATACAAATGATAGGGGAACTTTCACTTTCCAATATTTTTTGGTCATTTTTTTTGGAATGAACTGTCAAACTTGGAAAAAAGTTATGAAAATAGAATAAATAACTCTCACATACTCTTTATCCAGATCCATTCATTGTTTACATTTTATCCCATTTATTTTATCATTCTCTCTCTATAAATACGTATATTTTTTCACATTTTTCTGTACCATTAGAGAGGAAGTTGGACATATTGTACATCCTTACCTCTAAATATTTCAATATATAGTCTTAATAATAAAGATATTTTATAAGAACAGTATAATGATCAGTATCAGAAAATTTAACATTGATACAATATTATCTAATCCATGATTTACATTCAAATTTCTTTAATTGTCCTCTTGCCTTTGATAGTTACTTTTTCTTACTGATCCAAATTCTAATCCAGGAGCAAACATTGAATTTAATTGTTCTCTCTCTTTATTCTCTTTTGAATTGGAATATTTCCTCAGTTTAAATATATATATATATATATTAAATATATATAAATATATATATATATATTTATATATATATTTCAAGCCTTTGACATTTTTGAAGAATCCAAGGCATCTTGAAGAGCATATAGTTTTTGAAGAGGAAGAGGATAAATTGTCCCTCATTAGGATTTGTCTAATATTATCTCATGATTACATTCAGCTTACACATTTGAAGGCAGAAATGCCACAGAAGCGATATTGTGTCTTTCTCAGTAAATAATATCAGAAGGCACAGGTTTTTAATTTGTCTTATCATTGCTGACGTTAACTGCATTCACTTGATAAAGGAGGCATTTTTCAGGTTTTCCCCTGCAAAGTTGTTATTTTTCCATTTATAATTAATAATTTGTGGGACATACTCTGAGATTATGTAAAATATCCTGATCCTCATCAAACTTTCACCTCTTAGTTTCAGCATCCACTAAGGACCCTTTCCTGAATCAATTAGTACTATGATGTCTCCCAGATGGTAGTTTTCAACATCTCTCATTCTTCCCACATTTATTAAGTTGGAATTCTACTCTCGTCAACATGGACTCATATAGTCTTATTTTATTCAATGGGCTATAATCCATTACTATCAATATTTATTTTGTCTCAGATTTGGCCAGTGAGAGCCCTTTCAGGCTGGCTCCTGTGTCCTTTCGACAGGCTCCCATCATTTGTTGACCACAGCCATGACAATATTATACTCCTTTGCATTTTTGCTGCAGATATAAATCTTTAGTTCTTACTTAAAGATGATGCATTTTACTTTTGCGGGAAGGATAATAATGACTGATTTAACTGTATATATATTTTTTAAATTTGTATTTAGTCTTTCAGGACTTTTAGTATTTTTATGTTAGTTATTGATTTTAGACACTATATTTATTGATACAAGAATAACTCAGTCTCAAAACAAAACAAACAACAAAAAATGCTAACCAAGTTTATCTTCATGAATGGAAAAAGAGAAACTTAGCAGATCTTTGCCTAAGACAATGGAGGAAAATTGGGATATTCCATTGTTTGCATAAGAAAGAAAAGAGCATTAGAAATTTTCTTAAATTTTGGAAAGTGGACAGAAAGAAAAATGACAATAGCTACTTAGCATCTATGACAAATTTTTCTTTGTATAAAATATGTTTCATTATCATGTGTAATGTATTTTTGTTGTAGTTGAGCATTTTTAATTTGTGTTCTACATATATCACAGCATATTTAAGTCATTTTTGCTTTAAGTCCTTTTCTTGATACTGTATTGAAAGAGGTACTGTTAAATTGTGTTGATTTTACTAATTCTTAGTACGAAGCACTGTGACCTTTGTTGGGTAGCATAGTAACCTTCTCTAGCCCAGAACACTTCATGAACTAGAATGAAGCACACAGGGATTGAAACATATGCAAGAGATGTTCAGAAGTCACTGAAACATGATTTTTTTAAGCCCACATTTTTCGAAACTTTTGTAAGGGATCCATCTATAAAAGAAACAAAAGAATCGTATAGTAGAAGGTATGCAGAATGTGGAGTATGACCTTAGATATGTTATTTAACATGATAATAATACTTACCTATCCTACAGGGTATTATAATAATCAGGTGAGATACTGAACAATAAAATACTTTGCATGTAACCAAGAGTCATACAAATTACAATCACACTTTGTTCAAAGACATTTGAAGACATGGCATAAGTATTGGAAATTAAGAATCCATTTTACCCCATCACATGGATGGTATTATAATAGAGATCTGAGTTTGAAAACATACATCTTAGAATACTCAATATACACTAAAGCTTTAGGGAATAATGTTTCTTACAAGCAAAGGTATGGTCGAATGTTCAGATCTATCCAGTATAAATAACTATCACATGGCAAAACTTCCATTGTGGACTATCCTAAGGAATACCTCAGAGTTGATGAGGTTTTCTTTGGAGCCCATTCATCTCCCCTGTAAGCGCTCTCTTATCTCAGGGGTAAGCTAGTTTTTGAAAGTCTCTTGTACAGTGCACAGATCTTCTCTCCATATGCTCTGAACCTATCCTTCCATCTTTTTCTCATTTGTGTTTCCTGTTCAGGAGATACCCAGATTCCCTTCACTAAGTGTGAATGGCCTATATACTCAATTCCTTCTCCTAGAAGTACATGCATTTTAGGAAGAGATTTTAGAGATTCATTCATTCATTCATTCATTCATTCTTCACTCAATGGATATTTATGAAGCATGAAGCCCTTATTCTATATCAGATCCTGTCTTAGGAGTTTGGACTCTGACCGTGCATAAGAGACACACAGTCTCTACTCGCATGTACTCAGGGTCTGGTGACATTTTGCAAATGTAAAAATGGACCCCTCTAAAAAAAGTCTTGCTTCTGGTCATACAGGTAATGACTAGCCTAGTGAGGAATGGAACCCAGGCCTCCTTACACTGTAGCACCTGACCTTGGAAGCCTATAATATACGTTTGTATTGTGAAAAGTTTAAATTACTACCATTTGCAATAGCTTTATAGAACGTTAAGCCTAAATTTTTGCTAAGAATTTTGACACTTTGCTGAAGTGATACAACTATTCTTTGTTCTTGAGCCCTTGTTAATGAAGATCCCTGGTTTCATGGGGATGTGGCATTTCTTCCTTTTGTTGAAATATGACAGATATAGGTAGAGATTGTGAGCATCTTCCTTTTGCTGTGAGCAAATAATGCTGGAAGCAGTACACAAACCCAAGCAGATATTACCTCTGCCAGGTAGCTTGATAGTCAAAAACGAAGAAAGAATAATATATTAGGAAAAGTGAATGACTCATTCTGGAGGGATGAAGGAGAGATGAAAACTTAACATTTATAATTTTATTTTGTGACTCGTAGAACCATTTTTCCTAGTTTGTATCTCAAACAGTACTAGTTAATTTTAAGATAAAAATACAGATTGAGACAAAAGGAATGAAGATCCAAAAGAACTAAAATTCAATATGGATGTGAAGAATTGGGCTAGAAAGGGGAAATGTTTCCAGTAGAAGATAGGACATAAATCTGGAATAGGGAAAAGGAAGTAATTTAATAGTCAGATGGTCTCTGATGCAATTCCAAATCTGCTCAGTGGGAGTGTATCATAGGAGTCTAGCCAGAAAAACAGAAACCACCTGAAGTCTTTCAAACAGAAGACATTTAATAGAGGAAAACTGTTATCAAAAATGATGGAGGAACTAAGAAGGCAGTTAGGAGATGGGGAGGCAATGGCAGAAAGCTATAATCACAACCAGCGCTGAAGGGACAAAAAGAGGAAGTCTGCTACCAAGAGCATCTGGAGCCTCCCAGAAAGAGCCTGGAGTCTGCTTTGTGAAAGATGGGATCACTGAGGCAGAGACTTTTTTGAGGTAATTAGAATTCTAGAGGGGATGCAGTTACTGGCTGAGGCACCACAGGAAACAGAGAAAGAGGGAGAAATATTGTGGATTTCTCTCCTTCCCATCCTTCTATCTTCTGCCCCACACTGGCCAGACATACTAGGACGGTAAAGGCTAAGGGAGCCAAGGAAGTGTAGTTTCATTTGAAGCAGCAGGAAAGAAGTTAGTAATGAATCAGAAATTGCTCAGGTCATGGACCAGCACACACCACCGTTAGTGAGGCCAGACCTTAGCAGATCACGCTTCATCACTCTCTGAGCCAATCCTGACTGAAGCAAGCTTTGCATTCGCTCCTTCATTAACAGTGGGACTGCACTGGTCCATTCTCCCCTCTAGTGCTTCTGAAGTAACTCATTGTCTATTTGCCAAACTTTAGAGTTTCTCTAAACAACTGAAGTGTTTGGGCCAACATAAAGTTAACTTCCAGTTCATCACACAAGACTACTCTGAACCTGCTGAATTTTTCTGAGACCCTGACAGCCTACGTGGCTCTTAATTCTCTCTTCCAAGGGACATGAGCAAGGCCTGAACCCTCAACTTTGGGTAAGGGTGCTGAGCCAAAATGGATTAATCATCTAGCTCCTTGGTACTGTAACCTGTGAGATATCCTCCATCGCCACAAGTGAGTGTCTCCACTCGCCAGACTGGACCACCTCGATATGGTCAACAGGAGTTTCCCATGAGGCACCATATCTTCATCTGTAGACTATCAGCCTTGGGTACAACAGAACCACTGGTTAGTACTCTGTACTTGGATTGTTCCTGGTCCACGAAGCAGTCACATTGAGTTTTCCTTTTCTACCTTTCCCTCACTAATTTGCTACTCATGAGAGATATTAATTAGCACAAAATAGTGAATGCTGTATGAGAATAAGATAGAAATAAAACCAAATTTCCTTTGGAAATTTGACCTTTTGCCCCTGGAGAGAATCTAAAAGAAGGGTGTTATTGTTTTCCAGTGGAGTGCTCTCTCTTCATCAAGCCAGAGTGCCACTCTGACAATTTAAATGGGAGAGCAAGTTGTACATAATCCTCTTGGCACTGAGGATTGTAATATATCTCTGAGGCTCCAAACTGCTCCTCTAGAGCAGATGCCAAGCTAAATGAAGAGGGAGCATGAAATGTACCAAAACCCAAATGGATTCTGAGCACACAGTCAGAATCTCAGCCGTTTTCTTCCTTCCTCCCGACCCTCCCGCTGAGTCCTGGCGGCATTAGTCATAGCAGGGCGGCAGAGACTGGAAGACTGCAAATTACGGGCTTCTGCCTCTGCATGTAAACTGTCACAGTACAACTAGGGAGACTAGACTGCAATCCCATATACCAACCTCTTCTTCTAGCCAACAATCTTTTATCTTCTGCCAAGGCTTTTTCACTAAAATAAAGTTATTTGGGCTCCAAAAATAACATCTGTTGCTCAGAGTAACATTTTCAAACAACATAATAAACTGTACTTCCTGAAAATATACAGTCTGCACTTCCCTAAGGGACCTCACAGAGTGGATGATGTGCGATCCTAGGATTCCTCCTTTCAAGCACTGCTGCTCTTGAGCAAATTATTTAGTTGTCATGGGTGGTGGTAAGAATTACCATGCACATTACCTCCATTGGCAGTATTCAGTGACTGGAGTGGTTTTAAATAACAGCACTACCCAGATGTGCTGGGCCGGCTTTCATAAGCAGAATGCTTTTTTAAAACTGAGGTCATGATTCCTTGGAGTTGGTATCAGGGAGATCCAAGAAGGTTAAAAAAATAATAACTATAATTTTAAGACTCTCAGCACAGTATGTTTTAGAGTTAACTCTGTTCAGGGACCACATAACCCCCCAGGATTACTCTGCAATTTGCTAATCTTAGAACCTCATTCTCTATCTCAATCTTTTAAAGATAGAAGGAGAAAGGCAAGGAGGTAGTTGGATAACTAATTGCTCCATGACTGCAATGAGCAACCCTGATCATTTCCTAAGTGTAGGTCACTAGTTACAAGAGAATTAGAAAAGGCTATGTAGATGGTGTGAAATCATCACCACCACTGGAGACAATTCGAAACACTCATTTCTGTATGCACGGGATGCCGGACATAGTTCCACGGAAACCCATCATTTCTAATTGGGCAAGAATTCCAAAGACATCATTTCTATTGTTATCAACCTCTTAGAACCATGAGAGGTTGCCCTGATGTCTGCCTGGGCAAGGATGCCTGGTGGAGGACACGAAGGAAAGTGGCTGCCAAGGACAGAAGAGCAAGGAAACTTAGCCAGTGATCCCAGGGATCCTCATCGTCTGAAAAATACTGAAAAGGAATATCCACTTTCATGGCTTGCAAGGAGAATTTTTTGAAATAAAGCATCATATTCATACGATTCTTATAATTTAATCTAATTCCTTGGTCTAATGGAAGTATGATGCAAAAAGGATGGAAGAAATGTGAATTTCAGTCTCAGCTCTTCTAGTTAGCTTTGGGAGTCTGGGAAAGTCACTTGGCTTCTCTAAGCTTCAGTTTCCTTATCATGATGACAATGATGATGATATCCACATTCCCTCAGGTTACTCGAAAATCACATTAATTTAACATATATGAGATTATAAAAGATAGAGTACTTTGCAAGTATTTTATTGTTATTAATAATTATTATCATCATGATTATTATTATTCAGAAGGCTGTAGCCAACTACTATACTGCCTGACAAAGGGCTTTTAAGAACCCTTCTGACACTAAGATTCTGTTATCCTAAGTGTTCATGTTCTCTCTTATCATTTAAGGTCAAAACACCAATGAGGATATAACGTCTTACAAGTAAGACAAGTCTTATTGAGGAGACAATGCATAAGCAAGCCTCGGATATTCCTTCTGCCAAGTGTAGAGGATAATTTTCTTACCTGGTTTAGGGCATATGTAAAGATTCCTGAGAGGTAGCCTGGTTTGGATTTTCTAACTGTGCCCTCCTGAAGACCCAAGCACACCAGAGACAAGACCCAGCCTAGGCTGAATGTGACTCTCTGCCAGGTTGCCCTGGGATGACACCAGTTTCTAGACTGGCTCTCCCTGTTTGTTCTGCAGTAAATCAGAAGGGATTTAGGATCTTCATGGGAAGAACCCCACTCCACCCCACCCCACATCAATGCCCGAGTATTCTATAACGGTGGATCTCAAAGTTCAGAATCACTTTGAGGGTTTGTAATACAGAGATTGCTGAACCCCAGCTCCAGAGTTTCTGATTAGGTGGGTTTGGAGTGGGGACTGAGAACTTGCATTTCCAAGATGATGCTGATGATAGTGATTCTGAGGGCCACATATTCAGAATCACTGATCTGGAGGAGACATCACATATGCTGGTATCTAAAATAACCCTGTAAATGTGCCTCAAGAATAAGTAGTCTCATGCTTTGGTTCTGAGAGAGGCTGGAATAGAAAAGTTGCTTTGAAAAGATGGGTGATGGGTACAAACTTTAAAAATAAATAATCTAGTTGCATAAGTTATACTTAAATGAATATTCTTTTTTTCATGTAAAATTTCTCTTTAAAACATTTTTATAAAGACAAAATCATTTGATATCTTCTCTTGTTTGTCTAATCTTCCACCCCACCCTCCACCCCCGCCCACCACCTCTGGCTATAAAAGTAAATAAAGTTTTCGTTGGTTCTTTGCCCAAATCAAGGCAAAAGGCTTGCAGATTGGCAATGCTGATTTACAATTCATCCTTTGAAAGTTGAATAATAATTAGAAATTATGCACCACGAGAAGGTAGGGTCAATTTTAGACCTCAGTTTTTCCCTACATTATATCTGCAAGTTTGCTAAATGATTGCTTCTCATCTAATTAAGCAATTAAGCTCTTAGCCTTTTTATTGTCATGTTCAAAGCTCCACTTTAATAGAACATTCCATCATAACAAAAACGTGTACAATTCCCCATTTTCCTAGAAAGAGCACATTTTATGAGAATGTATGTTGTTTTCATGTTTAATATTAATCACATGGATACATCTCCTGTAGCTTCAACCATCCACCACCAATCTGCTTGCCTTGTCAGCAACAGAACAATCCAGCAGTGAGAGCATCCTGTTCTGAGTCCGAAGATAACCTCCATTCGGTTTTAATGCTCATTGGTTCTAGAACCTCCAGGAAGCCCTTGACTCCCCAGACTTTTTCAATTGTAAAATGGAGCCAATAATCTGTGCCTGGACTACTTCAGAGGGTTGTTTTGATGGTCGAAATGCGAACGAGATAATATTAGTGAGAGCACTTTGGAAATCATTAAGCCTTAAGAACAGCAAGTCTCCTTCTGGTGTCATGTTACGGGCACAGTGTATTCTCAGTGATGGATTGTTTAGTTCACCTTGGTCCGTGCTCACAGGCTGCGTTCCTGCTCCCTGTGAGTGGTTTCTCAAATGTGTGCTGCTGGTTCCTACTTGAAGGCTAATGAAGGAGGATGATGGCTCTACACCCACTCACCACCATTATAATGCTAACATTTCTCTGCTGCAGTATAGGTAATCAAGGCACTTCTAAATGCATGACCTCTCCTAACTCTTAAAACGCTATACACTTAATATTTTTTCTCCCAACTTACAGATGAGGAGATGAAGATGTAGATTCTTATTGTCTTCCCAAGTACACAGTAAGGGACAGAACCCCGATCTTTCCATTCTTAGGATGCTTCTCTTCTGGGAAACCAAATTTAAATAGACAGACAGACAGATAGATGGATAATAGACTGAAGGATAGCCAAACAAAATGTATGTTCTGCTGATCCACTAAAAGGTACTTTTTCATATGATAATGTTATTTTAATGACTTTTGGGAAGAAAAGGTTTCATTTGATTTACAAATGAAAGGGATCTCAAGGCAAGGAAGTAAAACAAGAGAATAGGCGTTCCCTCTGGTTTGCCAGTGAAATGAGCCGTAAATCCAAACACACCTATAAGGTTTGAAGTGGTGAGGTTTAAATGGTTTCAGCTCATAACAAGTTCTATAAGAGGCAATGTTGAAAGACAGATCTATAGCGTTCCTTCTAGCTATAAAGGGTTCCCTCCCAAAAATGTACAATATTTTATTTTTACGTGTTCCTAGCAAGGCATTCACAAGACATCAATCCCTGGCCCATACTAAACTTCCTTTTTTAATGATTAACCCACACTTTATAGAGAGCAGGAGGTGGGAACATTAACAGAAGCCAGACACCACATAAATAATGAAACACGATGGGGTGGGGGGTGGGGCACATCAACACATCACCCACTTAAGCATTTGTGTGTGTGTGTGTGTGTGTGTGTGTGTGTGTGTGTGTGTGTGTGTGTGTGTGTGTGTTTGCAAAATGTTTTAAATTAGTTTGTTGTAAACATTACTAAATTTAAAGAAAGCTAGAAATCATTTATAGAAATGGCACTCGTAACTGAATTCAACTATTGATGTATTTTAGAATCACTTTAACATAATAATAGATTTTATTTAAATAAAATTAATGCTCTAAATTATTTAAAAATACATATTACAGGAGTGAACCCTAATGTAAACTATGGATTTAGGTGACAATGATGTGCCACTGTAGGTTGATTGATTGTAAAAATGTAGCACTCTGGTGTAGGATGCTGATAGTGAGGAAGGCTGGTGGGGAGAGGCAGGAGTTTACATGAGAACTCTCTGTACTTTCCACTCATTTTAGTTATGAACCTAAAAGTGATCTAAAAATAAAGTTTATTTTAAAAAAAGAAATATTTATAATTTTTTTAAAAGCACACTTTCCGGACTTGTAGTTTTCAGAATCGCTGTTATCAAGTACATTTTACAAACATGTAGGGGCCAATGGATCCCAATCTCTGAAAAAAAATATGTTGATTTGGAGGCTAGACTCGAGTTTAACTTATGGTCACAGATCTTTGTTCTGAATGAATATGTTTTTTAGAACATATGATAGGCAGCCATGTTATAAGGAAGTCTGCAGAGTTCTACCATATTAAGATACTCGGGGTCAAAATGACATTTCCAGCTTTCACTGAAGATACCACAGCTTTCCCATGCACTCTCTCTCTTAACTACTTTAACTCCCAAAGAGAAAATGACCCTAAACAACCATTTTTTAAAAAAATATAAATCACTTCCCAAACAACCATTTTTTAAAAAAATATAAATCACTTCCCTAACAACCAGGGGAGGTAGAAATTACCTTTCTCTTTTACTACCCGACTGTGAGCATAAAGCCCTACAAGCAACCTAAAGAAGCATTAAAAATTTCAGCTATACGTATAGGTCATTATTCTTTTTGACATGTTTTTAGGAGAGTGTCTTAATTTCTCCCTTATTTTTGAGGCATAGTTTTGCTGGATATTGAGTTCTAAATTGACAGTCTTTTTCTTTTAGCATTTTGGATATGTCTTCCCATTGCCTTCTGGTCTCCATGGTTTCTGAGAAGTCAATTGTTACTCATAATGAGGCATCATTAAATATGATGGGTAATTTTTCTCTTGTTCCTTTTAAGAGTCCCTCTTTGTCTTTTGAAAGTTTGGCTATGACAGGTAAGATGTGGATCTCCTTGAGTTTGTCCTAATGGAATTTTTTTTTATCTTCCTGGATATGTATACTAATTTTTTTTAAATCAAATTTGGGGAGTATTGGGCCTCTATTTCTTTAAATAATCTTTCTGATTATTTTTCTCTTTTACTCTGAGATTCCCATTATACATATGTTGCTATGCTTAATGGTGACCTTCAGTTCTCCAAAGCTCTATTTTTCTTCCTTTTTTTCTCCTTTTCTGTTCTTCAGACTGAATAATCTCAATTGACTTATATTCAAGTTCACTGACTTTCTTCTGCCAGATGAAATCTGCCGTTGGGCCCTGCTAGTGAATTTTTTCATTTTAGTTTTTATAACTTTAAAAATAGACTTCTATTTGGTTCTTTATTTATCATTTCTATCTCTTTATTAATATTCTTTTTGGTAACTGTCATTGTCATACTTCCCTTTAATTGTTTTAACACATTTTCCGTCATTTCTTTGAACAAATTTTATAAACTGACTTAAAGTCTTTGTGTAGAAGTCCAAGATCTGGGAGCCCTCAGGGACAGTTTCTATTGTTTACCTGTGTGTGGATGATATTTCATTATGCTTTTATGTGTCTCATAATTTTTTGTTAAAAATTGGACATTTAAAATAATATAACATGGAAACTTTAGAAATTAGATCGCCCCCTCTCAAATGAGTTTTTGTTGTTATCGTTATTATTTTCTCCTTCTTGCTGTTGCTGCTGCGATCTGTAACTTTCCTGGACCAATCCTGTAAAGACTGTATTCTCTATAGTGTGTAACTGCTGAAGTCTCTGTTCAATTAACTTATTAATCAGCTAATGATTGGTCAGAGATTTCTTAAACTATCTGGAAAAAATAAGTCTTCCAACCTTTACTGCTAGGCTCTGTGTTAGTGTTGGGACATAATTTCAATGCTCAGTCAGTTTACTATTTTGCCTTAGACTTTATTTTCTGTTTGCACAGAGATTCAGGCCAGAAGTCAAAGACTGGTCATCTCTCATGTCTTTCCTGGCCATGCATACAGCTTTGTACAGGAGTACACAGCCTTCTAGATCTCCAGGAACATGTTTAAACTTTCCAAAACATCTTATAGACATCATATTTCTCTTATTCTCCTTTTAGGTTTCTGGTCAGGCTCTTATTTGTCTGTGACATTAAACAATCACTTTTTTTTTTTTTTGACAAATGCCCTAGGGATAGAGATTCTTTTGCCATTGGTGTTCTGAGTCAGGTCAAATAAAAACAGCACCCTAAGTGGGCTTTTCCAGAGGCTGTGAGATAATTCAAATAGTGACAGTGTTGTACAGGTAGAACTTTTTGTGGAGTTCTAAATCTAATCTGCCTGACCCTGCACTGACTGCAAGGCTGCCATTTTTTCATAGCTACCATGGTTGTGCAGCCACTGGTGTTCAAGTTTACTCCAGAGCTGGGAAAAGAGTGATAATAATAGATTAAGTTAAAATGTCAGAAACTTGGCAATTCTTAATGAAATTCATCAGTTTTCCATGAATAAACTCTTTTCAGATTGTTATAAGACTTTGGTTAATTTCCAGGGATGTAAAAAGTTGATTTTGATGATTTTGCCAGTGTTTTCATTGTTTTTATGGAAGGGCAAATTTATAGAGTTCCTCATTCTGCCATTCCAGAAGTCTCCTACCATGATTTATTCTTGGAAGGAAATGAATTTGATTGAAATTTTTCATACATTATAAGTGATTCTTCATCATTATTTTCACTTACTTTATTTCAGTGATTGCATATTTTAGTTCAAAATTTATAAATTTATGACATGTGGCAGAAATCTAAATGTTCCTACTTCTTTTCAGCCGCTTCTTCATATCACATAGTTCAATTTAAGTGACCCTTCTTTCTGTTTCCCCTATTTTCTGTTTCTCCTATTTTAGTTATGCCTTTCTTATCATTGGTACCCAGAATAGACTACAATATTGCTATGCAATCAGACCTTTGCAGAACATAGATTTTTTTTCATCTCCTCTGTTATTGGTATTATGCTTATATTGCTGTTATTAGTGTATGCACCTGCTTGAGTATGTGAACCTACACAGATTCATATCAGCTGGAAGTAGGACACTAGAAAATTAAAATTGTAAAACAGATGCTGAATATTTTCGTTATTAGAGATAAGGTACTTGGGTACACTGGAATTTGAAAATGGCTAGAATGCTAGTCTGATGAAACATATCTTTATAACTACCTGCCATGATGCCCATAAATACTTAATAAATCAATGAAAAGAAATAATGTATCCATTCTTCATGATTATAAGGATCTAATTTAAAATACCAGAGTACACAAAATTTTAGCTAGTATTTTATTTTCTTATTCCTTAGAGATGTTTTAATATATATTTTAAAACAAGAATAATGTAAGATATCTTCTTACATTGAGAAATGCATTGCCTTATAGTATCTTTCTAATATTTGATCTTTCAATAGAAAAACTCACTCCCATTAACTATGTACACACACCTTAAAAAAAGAATTAAAAATGATAAACAAATTTGCCACAAAACCTTTCTGATATTTTCTTAAAATGTTATTATAATATCTGAAAACCACTGATTTTATTGAAAATGTCCTCACTCAATTTTTCTATATCTAAATGATATATAGGTATGCACAATCCTTTGTTTACTTTCAAATAAATTTAAGACTATATTTTGGCATGATAACTTCTAATTTCTTAAAAACTCATACAGAAAAATTCGCACTCTATAATTTAGCTGACTAATTTATGAGTTTCTTCTGAAATTCATATCATTGCTTAATAGAACACCTCAAAGTATATTTCTTTCCAATAAGTTCAATGACTCCATGTTTGAACATGAAAAGCAATAAAAATAATCACAGTATATTTTAAAATTGAAGACACCTAAGCTGTCAGGTTAAAGGGAAACATTTGTTATCAACCTTCTATTTTATAAATGCCTAGGCTACGTCTAAAACTCTAGAGCAAAGACAAAATAATTTTTTTTTCAAATGATAGAGCTTATGAAGGACATGAGGAATGAAGAAAGGAGAGCCAAAATGAGAGACTAAAACTGTGATCGCTCTGATTCCATCTCTTTATTTTCAATTTGCATCATCTATTAAATTATTTTTGCTGCTTATAACCATAATATTACACTTTATTATTTGTGGTATTAACTAGAAGCATAGAGGACACAGAACAAAGGGAGTTGGAAGCCTGCATTTAGACATTTAAATGCTATAATCTCCAGATCTCTCCTTCTTAACATTTTTTCCCCAAATAAACTGAAATCCTTCCCTGGGTGACTGAAGGAACACATTTCATATTTTTTATTGCTAAACTGGAGCAGGAAAGGAGAAAGATATCTGCTATAATGAAGGAATACTTTGCAAGTCTCTCATTTTGACTATGTATTAAGAAGAATGTGATTCTATGATGAAATGACCAAGAGTAGCTCTAAGCTCTCTAGAAATGGTTAACTATATTCTCCTTATTCATTTCAACCATTCTTCTGACTGAAACATGCTACCTTCCGACTCCACTTAAAAATGACATAATTATATATTCTGCAATTTTTACTATTACTATTTTGGGGTTTTTAGTAAAAATATGAATACTGGGACCTTGGCATTACTGAATGGACTTCATCTGTACTCTGCAAAATTAAAGCATCAGAAATGACCAATACGCCATCAAGGAAGGCACTAAGATAATATCCATTTTTTTTGTGGGTTTTTTCTCCCCATTTATTTTATACACCGTTTTATTTGGGGACAGAATGTGCTTTAAATTCACAGATCCTTAGATTTGCATTCCAGGTTCTTCTCTTACTATGTGACCTAACACATAGTAAGCCCAGTTTCCTCATCTGTAAAAGACAGATAATGACACCTGTTGTGAGGACCAAATCATAAATGACCGCATCGAAAGGAAAATGTGACTCCTACAAACCTCCAAGATAATCATCTAGGGCATGTGCACAGCAACATTTTCCAAGTTCCTCAGTTTACATGGAGATTCTGTAAAGGGATTATCCCATTAAAGATGTAAAAAACCCTGCTTCCCTAGAGAGGTTTACCCCTAACAGCACAAAACTGTTTTCTGGAGTTATAGTTGTGTTAAAAATCAGCTATAACTCTTTTATCTCAGTTATAAGAAGTGAGTACTTACAATAGAAGTTTGTTAATTAATTACTGAGTTTGTGATAAAATTATAACTTAATTACTTTCTGTAACTGACATGTTACCAAAACACAATTGTTTCCCTATGCCCAGTTAAACAAAGATTTTGGACATCAGAAATGCAGAATTATAATAAAGAAGGGAAAGGAAGTGGAGGAGCAAGATAGAATGTGTGTTCATGTGGGGGTGAGGAAGAGTGGTGATAGGAATCTGTGTGTACGTGTTGGGGGGAGCGGAAGTTGGGGTATCTGTCCTTCTAAGCTCTTCTGAGACCAAGTTAAAGCCCTCTATTATTCTTTAATTAATAAAACTGTTTCTAAAGACAGCAGCAATTTTCTTCTTTGGTGATCAGCCATAACTTCTTGCAATCTCAAAAGCAGTTTGGAACGAAAGGGTCTCAAGAGTCAGTGCAGTTTGAAGAAAATCTGAACGCTAAGGGTCTGCACTGCCTTTATCTAACTAAATTGAACTATAGAACTGCATTAAGATCTCTGCCATTAGTCACGGTCAAGTCCTGGATGAGAGTTCTGTATCTGCTCGAGACCAATCTCCTGCTGCACAGTGCTGAATTAAACGTACAGATTTTCTGAATTTCCACCAAAATGTTTTGAAGTATTTGGCTTATTCCCCTGAAGCTTCCATATTTATGTTGTATCTTTCTCCAAAAAAAAAAAAAAAATTGTTAGGAAACATTTGCTTGCTGCTATGTAACATCCAAAAATATCAAGGCATTAAGAGACATGTGAGAAAATGTCTAAGGGTTTTCTTATTCCAATTGCCATCCCTGAAAGCCACAACAGAGTGATTCACCGCTTTTCACGGGGAAAATTACCAATGAACAGAGAAAGCAAAATGAGACACTGAGGGATATAGTGTGGGCAGCTCCAGTTATAGTCATGCCTCATTGCAGCTAATTCCACTGCACAGTGGGAGCTTCGAAAGATCATGTCTGGATGGTATATGAAGCGCATGGAACAGCACTTCACAAACTTGGACACGGATCGACAGGGTGAGTGGCCAGGCCAGAGTTGTAATGAAAAGCAGGTGGGTTGAGTTTAGTAGTTTTGAGAAGAAAGAGGAAGAAGAGACATGAAATTCACACATATGAACCTATTTTGGGAGGTTTCCAGTGAAGGAAAATGAAAAAAAAAAAAAAAAAAAGGATAACTGTATTCCTTAGCTAGGAATTTATCTTTTTTTCTAAACTGGAAAGTCAAGAAATATAACATAATACTGTCCTTTTGAACAGAGAGAAATATTACTCCACAAGCAGTTGAGACCTTGGAATTTTACTGCAAAGGGCTGACATAGAAAATGAACAAAGGTTTGAATTATAAAATTAAAAAATTAAGATGTAGCACTATTTCCAGTGTGAAATGAACCCACAAGGCACATATACTGGGGAACTCGGTCGCCCTGCCCCGGGCTGTTCAGATGCCCAGAAGCTTTCTTCAAACAGGTTCTTGTCCTGAAGTAAGAGGTGGGGGGGGGCTCTTATGCCTGAGCTACTGGCTGTGGCTCTGGCATGAGCAGGAGACCTGCCTCTCCGCACAGACCCAACAGCCAAGCTCCCTGCAAGCAGTAGCTCTAAAGACTGTATCAGAGAAGGTTCCCGTGCAAAACCCCACACCCTCAAGGCACATTCCATTAATCATCCGCAGCACTCTCGAATTGGAGGCACAGGCTTTGAGACTGGTTGCACTGGCTGAAGTCAATAGGGATGATGCGGAGCCCTCCTATCTGCTAGGAACTAGATAATTCTGAACCCCCAGACATCCTTTGCGCTACTGATAAAGAAATCTGAGGTGGTTCTGTCAGCTTCACTTATGGGATAGAAACCGCACATCTTCTCCATGGGGAGGTATCTTTCCTTTCTGATCGTGGTAAGGGGTGAGTGGAGGGGCTCCAAGCTCTGCGCAGAAAGCAGAATTTTCCAGTATTTTTTATCCAAACTACGGAATAAGACCACACAGCCAGGCTGCTTCTGGTTGTTAGGCAGACCGTGATATATAAAGATATTTCATATGTTCTCAGTCCCAATTCTTCTAACATGTATAAATGATTAGTAGTGACAATTTTATTGCATCCAGACATTCATTTTTTCCACTGACTTTTTTCCCCTTAGGGAACATCCTTTAGCCAGGAAGAAACCAAGCACAAATATCAATAGCTTTAAAAATCTGGTTTTAGTTCACCTTCTGCTTATGAGACTCTGGTTTCATTTAGAAGACTTTATAGCAGTCTTTATTTGGACTTTCCAGCAGTTCAAATAAAGCCTCAACCCTCCCAGGACAGTGGAAGCCCTGAACAAGTCCCGTAATGACTGAGTCATGTGAATTTAACCCAGGAACCCAACATCCTGCAAGCTAGTTTTCTTCATCCTGAAAAATCTTAATAATCCAAACAATATGTGAAATATTAAGTTAGAGCACTTTTATGAAATTCCACATCAAATTCAAAATCTGGCATGAGATTTGTTTCCTTGTTTGTGTTCACAGATACCCCATTCATCATGATCGCTAATAGCT
>NW_011888997.1:3739160-3770340 GCF_000151845.1 Pteropus vampyrus | reverse complement strand
AAAAAAAAAAAAAAAATTGTTAGGAAACATTTGCTTGCTGCTATGTAACATCCAAAAATATCAAGGCATTAAGAGACATGTGAGAAAATGTCTAAGGGTTTTCTTATTCCAATTGCCATCCCTGAAAGCCACAACAGAGTGATTCACCGCTTTTCACGGGGAAAATTACCAATGAACAGAGAAAGCAAAATGAGACACTGAGGGATATAGTGTGGGCAGCTCCAGTTATAGTCATGCCTCATTGCAGCTAATTCCACTGCACAGTGGGAGCTTCGAAAGATCATGTCTGGATGGTATATGAAGCGCATGGAACAGCACTTCACAAACTTGGACACGGATCGACAGGGTGAGTGGCCAGGCCAGAGTTGTAATGAAAAGCAGGTGGGTTGAGTTTAGTAGTTTTGAGAAGAAAGAGGAAGAAGAGACATGAAATTCACACATATGAACCTATTTTGGGAGGTTTCCAGTGAAGGAAAATGAAAAAAAAAAAAAAAAAAGGATAACTGTATTCCTTAGCTAGGAATTTATCTTTTTTTCTAAACTGGAAAGTCAAGAAATATAACATAATACTGTCCTTTTGAACAGAGAGAAATATTACTCCACAAGCAGTTGAGACCTTGGAATTTTACTGCAAAGGGCTGACATAGAAAATGAACAAAGGTTTGAATTATAAAATTAAAAAATTAAGATGTAGCACTATTTCCAGTGTGAAATGAACCCACAAGGCACATATACTGGGGAACTCGGTCGCCCTGCCCCGGGCTGTTCAGATGCCCAGAAGCTTTCTTCAAACAGGTTCTTGTCCTGAAGTAAGAGGTGGGGGGGGGCTCTTATGCCTGAGCTACTGGCTGTGGCTCTGGCATGAGCAGGAGACCTGCCTCTCCGCACAGACCCAACAGCCAAGCTCCCTGCAAGCAGTAGCTCTAAAGACTGTATCAGAGAAGGTTCCCGTGCAAAACCCCACACCCTCAAGGCACATTCCATTAATCATCCGCAGCACTCTCGAATTGGAGGCACAGGCTTTGAGACTGGTTGCACTGGCTGAAGTCAATAGGGATGATGCGGAGCCCTCCTATCTGCTAGGAACTAGATAATTCTGAACCCCCAGACATCCTTTGCGCTACTGATAAAGAAATCTGAGGTGGTTCTGTCAGCTTCACTTATGGGATAGAAACCGCACATCTTCTCCATGGGGAGGTATCTTTCCTTTCTGATCGTGGTAAGGGGTGAGTGGAGGGGCTCCAAGCTCTGCGCAGAAAGCAGAATTTTCCAGTATTTTTTATCCAAACTACGGAATAAGACCACACAGCCAGGCTGCTTCTGGTTGTTAGGCAGACCGTGATATATAAAGATATTTCATATGTTCTCAGTCCCAATTCTTCTAACATGTATAAATGATTAGTAGTGACAATTTTATTGCATCCAGACATTCATTTTTTCCACTGACTTTTTTCCCCTTAGGGAACATCCTTTAGCCAGGAAGAAACCAAGCACAAATATCAATAGCTTTAAAAATCTGGTTTTAGTTCACCTTCTGCTTATGAGACTCTGGTTTCATTTAGAAGACTTTATAGCAGTCTTTATTTGGACTTTCCAGCAGTTCAAATAAAGCCTCAACCCTCCCAGGACAGTGGAAGCCCTGAACAAGTCCCGTAATGACTGAGTCATGTGAATTTAACCCAGGAACCCAACATCCTGCAAGCTAGTTTTCTTCATCCTGAAAAATCTTAATAATCCAAACAATATGTGAAATATTAAGTTAGAGCACTTTTATGAAATTCCACATCAAATTCAAAATCTGGCATGAGATTTGTTTCCTTGTTTGTGTTCACAGATACCCCATTCATCATGATCGCTAATAGCTGAACTTTTCACTTAGAGAGTGAGTAGTGAATTATCAGGAGACAGTGTAAGGTGTCGGCAGCTAGGGCTGCTAGGTTTCAAATCCTGGCTGTGTCACTTACTTAAGCTTTTCTTCTCCATTTCCCCATCTGTAAGCAGGAATAATGTTAGCTATTTCATAGGATTAAGACATGAATTAATATATGGAAAATGTTTAGAACAATCCCTGGAACATCAGATTTTATTATTTTAATATTAAGTCAGGGTCAACCTTCCCTCCATTACACATTGGAAGAAAGGAAATGACTAGAACCTGCTGGGGTGGGCCTCTAAGTTTATGTAAAGGAAGAGAGAGTGGAGAATGGAGAAAAGATGACAGGTGATGTCACACGTACAAACAGGTGGAAAATGCCCTGTGAGGACATTGCAAGGTGTAGCCGAATGGCTTTGCTATTCACAGAGTAAACTTTGGAAGAATGTCGTTATGACCACTGACAGGAGCCATCTGGAAATTCAGTCCTTTTCTCTTTTATATTTTAAAGGAGTAAATTACAATTCATGAGACTTTTATCTCAGAAGAAGAAAACAACTGACCGGTTAAGCTTGAAAAGGTTCTCCTGGCTTCTTGCTCAAAGAATTATCCATTCAAATCAGGAATTCCTCCCAAGTCTTAAACAAATAGGACCAAAGGATAACTTACTGGCTGATAAGAGTTTCAGAGATTAAAAATAATCAAATATTGACTCATAGATATAAGATCACATCATAAAGTACATGTCTTCTTTCTTTTCTCCTCATCTAAAGCTATTAAAAAGCTATATATTATTATAGGAAAGAAAAGCCAATTGCTAAATTGCAAAACATGTGCTTTTTACATATACGTGTTGATTCCAGAATGATATCAACAAGTGATATAAATTGTTCATCTTCACATTCTGACTTAACAATAACTATCACTTACTTCCTGATAACCTCAAAATACTTTACAGACATTATCTCATTCAAAATGTATTAATGGGATATTCTTGTCCAAACATTATGAAAAAGTGGGATGGAAGATATGTTGACTGGAAGACTTAAATTGCAATGAGTGCAAAAACAATAACTTGATATTTAACAATACAATATTATATGATGATATATAATGTAATAATAATTCATTATCTTTAAATGGTTTAGAAAATGCCTTTTCAGTCATGATATAATTTAGACTTTAACATAAACCTGTGAGACAGGCAAGAGAACATATAATTGTGACTGAAAAAAAAACTACTAGGGTATTAAAACAGTAATCAACTTCGTTTAGAATTTAAAAAAGTAAATGCCAAATAAAAATAATTTTGTTCATAAATTTAAATGTGTAATGGCATACTCATTCTACACCATTTTTGCAACTCAAAAATTTGTGTCTTGTTCCTGATAAAGAAAAGTCTTCTTTTTTGTCAACTAAGAAATGTAGGCATCTATCAATTTTTGTGAGAGGAAATCAGTGAAGGCATGAAATATGGTATTTGATCCAAACTTCTAGTTCAAGTGTATAATGTCTAACTCAGGAAGAATATTTCCCCTGATGTTACGTAAAGTTTTATGACTACAGCATGTTTATTTTACAATCTGTCATTCTGAGAAGTCAAAGAATTAGAAAGCTGTTAGAATATTTTCTTCTCTTCAAATAACTGGCCTTCGTATATTATTTTAGAAAAATTATTTTATTTCAGTTCATCCTAAATTTATAAAAAGCACAGCTCTTACACAGGCCCTTGAATAGTGTGGAAAGCAAAGGCTCATACTGATTAACTCTAACTTACACAATTCAAGGTTAGCCTGCCATGGATCCAGCCACGAATAATGCCCAATTTTATCAGAAGTAAGTATCTCTTCATCTTCTTTGAAGAGTATAATGAGGAGCCGATAAGCAAACACTGAGTATCTCTGATTTCCTATCAGATTTCTGTAGGAAGCCAAGTAACTTCTAAAAATAAAACGTGCAATGTAAATTTATGGAAACCCACTCCATACTGCTGTCACTCTCCAGCTCCTGCAACCACCAGACACACATCAAATCCAATGGCACTCATAAGTCAGAATGCAACGGCGAGCACAGATTGGAGAAAGGAAGAAACAGAGGAGTCAATTAATGGCTTTTAGTTTGTTCCTCATCCACATCAGTTGTCTCCAAAGGGGTGCAAGAAGCAAATATTCAAACTTCTCTTTCTATTAATTTTAATCTTATCTTTTAAAAATTTCTACATTTCATATTTTTTGATAATGTGAATAATATATTAGTATAGTAGTGTTAGGTAGTTAATACAAACAGGCCTAGTCCAAACAAAAGGGAAAGATGTTCCTTTGAATATAGGACTTGTTTTGCAGGGAAGAAGGTCTTATTTATCCTCAAATGGATGTCATTTACTTTTCTAAACTTCTGGCTTCTTAAAAAAAAAAAAATAGAAACATGGCTTACAAAAATTGTTACTGGAGAAGATACAATAAACCAGAATGTCTGGAATTTTTAATCCAGTAAACCTTCTTCCCTATGCATGCTACGTGATCATACGGGCCTAATTTATCAGGAATGCACGAAGACCCAAATCATTATTACATGCTGTAAACCTGGGAACAGAGTGCGTTTGAACTGATGAATTTAATAGCATCTAACAACAGCAAATTATAATGACAGAGGGTGTGTCAAAAAAACAGGCAGAGGCGAATTATAAAAGATGCATATCACCAAGTCACTTTGGGGGTGACTATATGATTTTCCTGTACTTTTTACTTTTTAAGAGGGCCAACCTTCAGGAGTTCTTTCAGAATAAGAACTGAGGTACTTACAAAGTCTGATTTGAAATACCACACAAAAAAAGAGTGAGGCCAGGCATAAAGAAAGACATGCTGTTTTAGATGAATTTTATTTTCCCTTAACCTAATATAATACCCTGATGGAGCGTGACAGAAAAGCAGTTCTAGTAATTTGTCCAACACAGACTAGGTACTGCACAAATAGTCTCTGTGCGATTTCTCCAACATTTACTTCATTCCTAAGCAGACAAGACCTCAGGGGAGGGTGTATGTCCACCCTTTTTTCTGATAGCTATCTTTATATAATATTAATTTCCCCCAAACAGATCTTATGTTGACTGCCATAATTGCCAGAATATTCATAGGTTAAACCCAAATTCTGTAATGTTTCAAAAACTATTAATATAGAACACAAAATATTTCATTTCTTTGCTCCTGAGATAAGGTTGATATTCCTAAAGTAGTGTTCTTTAAAAACCAAAACTATGACCACATTCCTTATAAAAGAACAGTATGGACTGGAATGAAATTCTTTGACCTACAGCTTGATATTCTAAGACCTTCAATATCTCTCTATCTATTTTTTTTAAATGTGCCTCTTTCATCTTTTTTTTTTTTTTGGTAGGGGAAAAGTCTATGATAATTAAGATATCTCTATTTGTCTGATTATATTTCCCTCTATCTGGCCCTCGTGGATTTAACTGGAGGCCCCATCCTGCATATAGGAATTCAGACTTGCTAGAGAAAATAGTTATAAAGTATTGTTTCTAGATACATTGCTAAAATTCCAGAAATCGAGTTAATGAAAAAGGATTTAATTTCAGTGACTCGATCTTAGATTTAAAGGACAGATAAACTAAAATAATTTGTTGATCATTTTCTAATGAAAACTGATTCATTGGACACTTTACAAGTACTTTCAAATACATGTACAATTTCACATTTATAATTCTTCATAGTAGATGTAAGTTGTTCTCATTTTACAGGAAATAAAACTCAGTCTCAAAGTTTAAGTAACTGGCTAGTCAAAGTCACGGAGCTACACAATTCCAGGGCACATTAATATCAGTGCTTTTTCTTTTATTCCACACTAAGCAACCTATACCGAGATGGTTCTTTTAAATTAACAACTTTAGTAAAATGCCTGTTTAGAATATTGTGGTAAACACAGACCAAAAGGTCACAGCAACGAGTCACCTTACATACACCCTTCCCCTCACACCCGTTCTTGATTGTGGAAACTGTGATTGGCTTCTAGCCAGTAGAAATGGCAAAGGTGATGGGATATCACTCTCATCATCATGTTATATTACATTAGACTGGAATAAGAAAGATTCTACTGCTGGCTTTGAAGGAGTAAGCTGCCACATTGTGAAAAGGCCACATGGCAAGGAACTGTGGGCACCTCTAGAGCTGAGAGAGGTCCCTGGCTGACAGCAAAAAAATGGGGACCTCAGGCATATAGCTGTAAAGAAATAAATTTTATCAAAATCCTAAATGATCTTGGAAAAGAAGATTTTTCCTTAGTCAAGCTTCTGGATGAGAATGCACTCCAGCCAACACCTTGATTGAGGCCCTTAGCTAGGAACCTACAACTTAAGATGATCCTGGCCTCCAGGCCCATGAAAACAGTGAGGTAATAAGTAGGTGTTGTGTTAAGCCACTACATGTGTGGTAATTTGTTATGCAGTAATAGAAAACTAATACGAATATCACCTATTATTATGAAACATAGGTTTTAGACACACAAAAGATAAAGTATTACATTAAACATCTGTGAAGATTAAAGAGTTAAACTGCTTTTTCTATTGTAATGCACTCTTGAAGCAACGAAAAGTCAATCTGCTTAATGATACTCATCTGTGCAATCTATAAGAGCCATCCTTTCCACCCCCTTAAGGAATGCTGATGAAAGATGAGCTTTTAAAAGTTTCTCTATATGGCATGCCAATGTTCCAGAAGCAATAAGCAGCATATTGGCATTGTGTGATTCAACACGAATCCATAGGTTCTGAGGCTTGGTTGGAAATCAGTATTTTTGACTTTCAAGCTGGTAAGGCAAGTCAGAGTTAAAAATAGTCCTCCTCTTGGTCTCCTCTCTTCCTTCACCTCCTGTCCTCAATGTACAATAATGATTCTCTCACTTCTAAGAGTGAAAGTTATCTTGATCCTCATGGATTTTCCCCTTTACCATAGGACACTGTACAATTCTACACTGACATCAGCCATCAAGTTCGGAGCAACAGTTTGGGGGAATGCCTCGTAGTCTTTGTGTGCATGGGAGAATCACCTGTTTGCTTTAAAGACAAGATACCTGAATGGCCAATTGACAGAAACCGGCCTCATCACTCTCTTTTCCTCCTTGAAACAGCATTTTCTGCCATAATAATTTTAGACTTGTCTTACTACTCTAAGAACATAATATGTTAGCTTGACAGCAAAAATGAGCATACAAGAAAACCCAGTAATAACAAAGACTCATTCTCTGAAGCTACAAATTAGTTGCTCCTGTCTGTTTTAAAGGCTTGTAGGGCTGATTAATTCAGTATTTGGAAAACACTGCTATTTGCTCATTCTCAGCTCTGAAGAGGAAGTCAGGTAATGAATGAAAGATTGAGTTATGCAATTAGAAAGAAAACAGATTTTGAACCTCTAGTGTGGGCAAAAAAATAAACTAGGTTCTGTGCTGGGCAATGGCCTTCAACATTGGCTTCTCACTGAAGTCACAAAAGGAACTTTAAAAAATGCTGATGCCTGGTCTAGGATTTTGCCTAGAATTTTTAAAAATCTTCCAAGTAATTCCAATATGTATCCAATATGAGAGTCGGTGCATAAGGGAAGCAACACGGGTATGGCAGCTCTTCCGGAAGCTTGCAATTCATTTCAGTTTAATGAATTAAATTTGAACCCTCAATAAACAATCCAAACATTTTTTCTTGAGGGGCTAATGGCATTTGACTATCCTCTTTTCATCTTCCAAACTCCTTTTCTGACTACCAGGTCATCTCCACCATGGGAAAACAAGCTCTCAGGGTCTTCCTCTGCTTTCTGACTCCTGATTGTGGGCTAGGCAAACTCTAACTTTTTTTTGAAAGAGATATTAAAAAAAACAAACAAAAAAACTTGTTCGTTCATTCATTCAAAAAATACTTATCGAACACCTACTCTGTTCTAGGTATTGTGCTGGCACCAGGGTGTAAAACGAAAGGATTTAATTCTTGCCCTCGACAACTAGAATTTAATGGGAAAATAGATGGAACTTCAAATGATTAGCATGCTTTTTGACCTTACCAGGTAGGTACAAAGTCCAGGAAGAAAGTTACCAAAGCAGTACTAAATGATTAGGTAAGCTGAAGAATGCTTCACAGGCTTCACAGGTAGAAACTGAGCTAAGCTTTGAAGGATAAATATTACTTTGACAAACAAACTGTCAAAGCAGATAGCTTCTTGTGCTTAGCATGAATAATGTGTACAAAGCTATGGATTCATGAAAGAGAATTGTGAGTAAAGGACCATATATGCATTTGTGGGAGTAGAGAGGATGTGGAACAGAAACAAGGTGTGGAGCAGAGTCCTCATACTAAACACCTTAAGGATTTGTTGGGTTCTTAGGAAGTGACCACATTACCTGCACGCTTTAAAAGTGATTTCTTATTTAAACTTCATGGCAAAAATATGGGCTGGGTATAATTATTCACATTTACAGATGAGAGAACTGAGGCTCAGAGGTCAGGAGTATTGCTCCAAGTTGGTAGGCAGCAGTGCCAGTTCTTATCTAGGTCTGACTCTAGAGCTCAAGGATGGCCTGCTCCACACACTGCCTCCCCTTAAGGAGAACATGGCAGAGAACTCTTAGCCACTTCTCATTATTTTTTTCTTTGCAGTTACTTACTTAATATTCTCTCCCTATAACAACCCCCTCTCAAGATGGTCTTGGGTGTGGCCTAGACATCAGGATTTTTAAAGCTTCCCCCACCTAATTCTAACGTACACTCAAGGGCTGAGAATCGAGAGACAGGGGACGCAAAAACGGGTAGGGAAGCTCCTTAGGGAGCTTGTGCTTCAATTCGGTGACCATCTGCTCCTAGAACTCCTTGCTCCCCTGGATCTCCTGGGATGATACTACCGTTCACCGTGGGAAGACGCCTTATTTAAGGAAAAGAAACCTCTCCAACCTGCGCGAAAGCAATGGCATCATTTTTGAGTAATACTAGGATATCTTAAGGAAAATTGCTGAGGTCTGACTGGGGAAAAAATACTAACTTTTAAAATACCTTCCCGTATCATCAAGGTGCGGTAATTATGAAATTACTATCATGATAACAACATCAAGAAGTGAAAATGTTTATTTTCTTTTCCTGTTCAGCATTTATATTGTCTGGATGTTTGCTGGACCATGTGCTCAAGCCAAAGATTAACCTTTACGGAAAAAAAATTAAAAAGCAATGCACATTTAATTGAAAAATTTTAAATCTTCCCCTGAGTAGGAAGAGGTTAGAATGACTATAAAAAGTAGTTGCTATCCATCTGATATGTTATTTAGAGAATCCGGCTTTGAGTCAAAGAGATGAGGGACAAGAAGGGGAGTGGAAAAGACAGGAGTAAAGGAGAGGGGAAGGAAGAAGGGAAGGAGGGTGCAGATAAGACTGCTTGATTCAGAAGAAGAAATAAAAAAGAGGAAAGATTTGAAGGCTACTTCTTCACAGCCATATGGGATAAGCGACAAAGAACAGGCCCTGCTATTAGTGAAAATAAGCTGCCAAAGTACAGGACCATGCAGAAAATAACAAAGCATTTAATTATACAGTGACAGTTACAGCGCTGGGGATTTCCCAGAGATTAATGGAGCAGCTGGGAAGAGTCGATGGCCCTGGGGACAGCCAAAATGATCCCAGTCAATGAATAATACCCAGGAAAAGCCTCTTGTTAACTTTGCTATTAAGCAGAAAATGGAGGAAGACTTGTGTGCCTAGTTTGTTTTTTTCTTTTTCTTCCTATTAAAAAATAATTAACATAGGGGAGAGATTGGTTTCAATTAAGATTCCTAGAGAGATAATTAGACAGTTTAGCTGATCTTTCACTATTCAAATCTCTAAGGGAAAAACTGTTCCACTACCCCACACTAAACTGGGAGTTATGACCAAGATAATTTTTAAGGAGTTGGGAATGAGGGAAGAATTGACTTTATAATAACTGAGCTTTTAAGAGGTGGTAGAGCCAGCATTCAAGTCAACAAGTAGGATTAAGGCACAATGATGAAATCTAAGTAAAAGACATTACTTTTTTTGGAGAGCAAAGTTTACAATGTACCCCAAAATAAATGCAGTATTTAGCATAACCAAATGCTAAATATTAAGACAAAATATAAATATAGTTTGACTACCAGCCAGAAAATTCTTTAGATCTGGGGTCTTAGCACTATTATTAATGTGCTCATACTTCAGCGACTAGCCATAACACTGTTAGCTCTTGTTTGTGAAGTACAAATGTGAATTAAGGCCGTACATATTTACTGCTTCTTCTTCCTTTGGCTATTTTTAATAGCAAAATGGCTCAACTAAATACGTTGAGACTTTTTTTTTTTTTTTGAGTTCACTAGGAGAATTACACTGAAGTAAGAATTTACTATAATTTTATGTGGCTACATATTGTTTTCCTCTACATTACCAGAAAATAGGCAAATATTGAAGATATGAAGAAACAAATATCAAAGGACCTAGACAATTTCTTCCTAACAGAGTAAACAGTAAGAGAGAACACCAAGCTGGGTTACAGTTCCAGAGCTAGAATGGGCTCTTAAACAGGCAGCAGTCTTAGTTTAAGGATGGGAAATAGATATCCAGAGAGATGGAGTACTTACTTGCCCAAGGACACAAAGCTAATAAGTGGCCAAGTCAAGACCATAACTTCCGTCTCCCACTCCCACCCAATTCAGTGTTCATGTATTTCTGCCAGCGTTTCCTTTTCCTCACATGGCCAGCCTTAATGCCTCCTTGATGAACAGATGTTTATCTTTTATGCTCTAAGAGAATAGGGTTTTGACACAGGATAAGAAAGCACACTCTGCTCAAAGATCCAAGCTTGGGTAACCACCGTTACTTGCAGAAGGTCACAATGTCTCCACAGATATATTAAAGAAGTTACACAAACACATACACAAAGATTTCTAATCTATTAACATTCTTCTTTGATCATTATGCATGAAGAAACATCCAGAAAAGAGGCTATGTAAAGTACGTCAAGGAAAAAGGGATGGTCTTTGGGGTCCGTTCTTGCTCCAACACTAAATCCTACCCTGAGAATGTCATTTATCTTCTCTGAACTTTGGCTTTACCAAGAAATGGAGATACAAATATTTTACATACTAAGTGTAAAGATGAAGATGAGATAACATTTAAATTGTATTTAGCATGTAGTGTGTTGTACATAATGTGTGCTTATGTCAATAGCATATTAAAATTGTATTTACCATATAATGGGTATTCGATAATAAGATTTTATTTGTTCTTCCTTAAAACGGCTTTTCTAGCCAAAATTATAATTCTTAGAGAAAAATAAATGTTGAGAGAAGAAAAATAAACTTGAGGGAAGGAAAAATCTATTATCTCCTCAAAATTTTTCATTCTCCACTGGCAGCAGTTAAGAGGAAACCCCAGATCCCCATGTCCTCTTGGAGTAAAGAGAGAGATCTCTGATTTCTTGCACCAAAGGAAGCCATGGTATTCCACATTGTCCCTCTTCCCAATAAGTCAAATAGAACTTTCTGTGATGATGGAAATGTTCTATATTTACACTGTCCTACCTGGGTTGTTGAAATAGCCTCCTAATTGGTCTCTCTGTTCCTACCCTTGTTTTCAATCCCTTCTCCCCAAACACCCACCATATTGCATTCTTAGCATAGAAATTATAGTATTATTAAAATATAAGCCATATCATGTCACTGTTTTGCTTAAAATATTCCAGTAACTTTCATCTTTTCTGACCAATCTGTTTAAAATTGCAGCCCTCAACACTGTTTCTATTCCCATCTTTATTTCCCCATTACAACTACCATCATCTGACATAATGTGCATTGTAAATATTTGTTTTCTTATTATATCTCTTCCCTTTTAAAATGCAAATTCCATTGTTTTAAACTAGCTTGTTCATTGCTATATTCCGATAGCCTTGGACCATGGCTAGCAAATTGTAGGTGGTAACTGAACAATGGTTGAATAAATAGTTCTATAGCTAGAATATCATGAAGAAGAGGCTTCCTTACAAATTCCATCACTAAAAGCGAAGGCTAACAAGTGAAGAGCTTTATGAATCCCACCTTTAAAATTTATAGAAAAAGCAGAAAGCCACAGCCTCCTAATTATCAGGTATTTCAACAAGGATACAAACCAGAAGCTTGACATTAAGAAATCTGTATGATTTTTTTAGACTCCGTACATTCCCAAGTATTTTCATAATCATCTATCCATTTCCTAGTAGTAAGTTAAAATGTTACTTTTCTTAGTAAAAGTAAGAGGATATACTATATAGAGTCCATCTTAGGGATGAGATTACAGGGGTTCAAAGAACTACAAGAATTAAAGCAGATGATGATCGCTTAAATAAAGCCTGAAAGCACCTTAGGCCCACAGGGCCTACAGTAAGGGCATAAGAGAAAATAGGAAGCCAGCTTGGGTAGACAGCAAGTCCTCAGAGTATAAACAGTATAAACCTTTGGCTGTTCCAACACGCAAATGTCATTGGTAATAAGTTATGGCCACAACATAGTTCTAGGTTTGTCCAAAGGTGGTAAGATATTCTCTAATTTGTAAGTTAACTCAGTTCTGGTACTAGAGCCAAAGAGAGTTCTTGATATTTGGAACATCCAGGTTAAACAGCTGAAAATGAGGACAGACATGGGAGAGATCCCTGGTTTAAGACCCTGATGATGGACAGAGCTAACGGTAGGCAATATAAAAGAGAGAACAGAGGCATCTGGAACAAGTGTATTCATTTTCTGTGGCTGCATCACAAATTGCCACAAACCTGATGGCTCAAAGCATCTTTTATTATCTCATAGTTTCTTGAATTAGAAGTGTCACCATCCTGCTTAGGGTGTCACCAGGATGCAGTCAAGGTGTCAGTTGGGGCTATGGTCTCATCAGAGGCTTGATTTGGGAAATATAAACTTCCAAGACTTTTTAGGTTGTTGGTAGAATTCAATTTTTGTGGTTGTAGGATTTTCTTTCTTTTCTTTCTTTCTTTTCCTTCTTTCATTCCTTCCTTCCTTCCTTCCTTCCTTCCTTCCTTCCTTCCTTCCTTCCTTCCTTCCTTCCTTCCTTCCTTCCTTCCTTCCTTCCTTCCTTCTTTCTTTCTTTGCTGGCCACTCTCAGCGGCTAGAAGTCACTCATATTTCCTCGTCATATAGCCCTCTCACGACATGTCACCTTACTTCTTCGAAGCCAGCAAGGGAGTCTCTCTCACTCCAGTCTGCTAAGACACAGTCTTATGTAATGTAACTTAATCACAAAATGACAGCCCATCACTCTCACCATTTTCTGTTGGTTAGAAGCAAAACATAGTTTCTGCCTTAACTCGGTGGCAAGGGACATAATTCATTAGGGGCTCTCTTAGTGTGTGTCTTCACACCCACATAAACATCATCACAGATCTCCAGATAATCATATCAAGTCGCAGGCCACTGCCATACATGATAGCATGGATCCATGTGTAGACTAAGAAATGACTTACAGATGCTAGATGTGGGATTGAACATTCTAAACAGTAAATCTTCCCTCTCCTTCACCACCTTCATATAATCAAGCATTAACTTCTGTTGAGTATGCCTTCCTTTAAAGCCTCCTAAATCTGTCCATTTTCTCTTTAAAGCACTCACTGTTATGTCAAGACTACTGCCATCTCTTGCTAGGAACTATTGTGATTAGCCTTGTAATAGGTCTCCCTATCCCACTGCCTCTATCTCACACCCCTGTTTAATCTATTGCTCACACGGAAGCCAGGATAATTTTTCTAAAATTAAATCTGATAACATCATCCTTAATTAGAGCTCTTTACTAGCTTCCCCTCACATTTAGGTTAAGTTACAAACTTCTTAACATGACTTGGTTTCTGCTTACCTTTCTAGTTCTCTTTGACCTCTATGAGCCAACCAAGTTAACTTTTTTTTTTGGTTTTCAGACGTTACATGTTTTCTCTTGCCTCCATTCTTGCAACGCTGTTTCTTCTGCTCGAAACATATCCCTACTCTCCCCACCCCACCCCCCGCCGCTGCCTCCTCTCTCCCCAACCAGTCCCGATTTGGCTAATTCATACTCACCTTCAGCTCTGTGATCTCTGATGCCCTCAACCAAAGTTAAGTGTTGTTTCTGCATTTTCCCATAGAACCATGCACTTCTTTTATCCTGGCACTTATTGCTTTGTCGGGATTTGTCTGGCTTGTTAGCTGCTAAATCCCTGAGACAAACAGTGATTCAACCTAGTGTCTGCTGAGTAGCTGTTGAATGAAGAAACGCCAAGTTTCATTGTAAGCAGCACGGTCCCAGATGCCTTACACTTCATTTATTTTCCAGTGTTGAAAACTATAGAGATAACTATCATCCACACAATAGTTTTTTTTTTTTTTGAGATAATTACAGACTGACAAGAGAGTTGTAAAAATAGTACAGAGCTCCTTATACCCTTCACTCACGTTCATGTAATGTTAACATTTTACATAACCATAATGCAATGATCTAAACTAAGAAATTAATGTCGGTACAATACTATCAACTAAACGGCAGATTTTATTTGAATTTCACTGGTTTTTCCAATAATGTCCTTTTATTCCCCCTCTTCTAGGATACAATCCAGGATTTGGTTGTCATGTCTCCTAGCCTCCTCCAAGCTGTGACAGTTCCTTAGTCTGTCTTGCTCAACCTTGACCATGTCAATGAGCACTGGACAGCTCTTTTTGTAGAACGTTCTTTAGTTTGGGGTTTGCACAATTCGATTGAGATTATGTATTATTGGAAAGAATGTCACAGAGGCTACGTGCCTTTCCCAGTGCCTCATATCACCATGTTGATATGTTTTGTTCTTAGTCATACTAACTTTTAGTACTTGGTTAAGGTGGTATCTGCCAGGTTTCTTCACCACAAAATTATTATTCTTCCTTTTGTAATTAATAAGTGTTCATTTTAAAGGGAAATACTTTAGATTATGCAAATGTTCTGTTTTCGCTTAAACTTTTACCCACTAACTCCATCAAGGTTGCCTGCAGCAATTATTACTATGGTGTACTAATATTCTGTTTCCCTCATTCATTCTGTATTTGTTGATTGAAATTGTTTTATAAGAAATAATGTCATTTCTTCTTCTTTTATTTATTTACTCGGTTATTTGTTTATATCATATGGACTTAAGGATATCCATTTTATCCTTTGGGTTATCATCAATACAATTATTGGATTTATGTTATTTATTTTGCTCATACTGTTCCAAGTCTGGCCACTGGCAGGGCTTTCAGGTTGGTAGACAGGCCTCCATCCTCTCTTATTTTTCAGAACTTCCTACTTTCTGGTACTACCGGTGTTTCATGCTCATCTTTCACTTGCTTGCTGCAGCCCTGGAACCAACCACTTCTCCAAGGAATTCTGGTTCCTTTAATTGGAGAATTACACCTGCCTCTCTGAACACTGTGATAATCTTAAGTTTACGCTCCCCAAAGAAAGATAAACTTAAAATGATAGTTACCTATATGGGTCCATGACATAATGATGGACACAAGGCAATACAATAGAGCAGAAAGAGCGCTGAATTTAGAGCGAGGAGACAATCCTGATTATCTGGCATTTTGAGGCTGAGTCTGGTTTGCATAGAAAAGATATTGTAAGTAAGAGAAATTATAAATATCATTGCCAATGAGAGAGAGCTGCCTGAGAGCACTTGGCAATTATTTCCCCTGTAGGCGTTTTCACGTCCCCAAATTCCAGTGGTAGGCAAACCATTCAGGTTATGACTCTAAAAAAGGAAGCTTGCTTCCTCTTTATTCTCTACTTTCCCACCCCTCCTCCAACAAGAATTTGAATCTGAGATTTCATTTTGCCAGGAGGAAAGAATGTAAGTACCTTTACAAGAACAATCAAAACAATGACTCACAAACTCTGTGCAGGGATTTAAGATAATTTCCCTGTTTTGAGAACCTTCAGAGGATTATGCTAAATCGTACGCTGAAGGGTGTAAAGGAGAGAGTGTGCAGCTGGAGGATATCTACATTTTCTTGACACAGATTCACAGGAGCCTGGCTGGACTCTAAATAACAAACAGCGACTACCTTCAACATTCCAGGACTGCTGATAGGGAGCAAAGGCAAAAGACAGTTAAACATGATCATAAGTGATCATTCAGAAGTCACTAGAAACTGATCTCTTGACACACTTTTTCCATACTCTCTCACATATTGTTTGCTGCTCCCCAGTTCCCAAAATATATATGTTCTCCCCTCAGAACCTATGCTTTTGAAAATAGGTTTTATTAGACTGAACGTTTTTAATTCCCCCTCTTCCCCTCAAAAAAGTCTGATCTCCTGAAAAAGGTTGGTCCTCAGTGAAATCTGCACTGGGAATGCTTCTCCCTTTTACTAGCATTCCATTATCTCAGATTCATGCACTATATATACAGTCTTGGTGTTGTTTAAAAGCCTGGAGCCCATCTCTTCCAGGAATGCTTAACATGATGTCCAGCGCACAGATGCCAAGACGTTCTATTTTGCTTTATTGGTTAAAAGCAATTTTGTTGTCAGTAGCAGGATCTCTTGCTATGTCTATTTTTCACCCTCTGGTTGCTGTAGGATACTGAGCTCACTGTCTGACCACTGAGAACCTGATGAACTCCATAGAGAAAATCTTACTGGTGGTGGTAGAGTTTCCAGGTATGATTTCCACAACCATCTCGATATCTCCTATCTCTGCAAGACCAATTTCTGGGTTGCCAGATGGCATATGGTAACATGTCAAGGATTTACCCTTTCACATCCATCAGAAATTGAGAGTTTTAAAATTTGTTTTGAAAATATCTACGTGTATTATCTTCCAGCACACACTCTGTGGAAAAGTTTAATGTACTACCCAGAAAGCCAGAGAGCTTATCAAATTAATGATTGCAAAGTGACTTGAGTAAAGCTCTGTGCACATCATTATAGTCATGGCTAGTGAACAAATAACTGCTGAAATGGAAAGGTTGTAATTAGCCACCCAGAGGAGGAGGCAGGTTGAGGAGACTCCCACGCTGCCTTCGGGAGTGTTGCTTTGGGCAAGTCCAAAAGGGCTGAGGATGAACCTAAGGTGGCAGAAATAAAATGAGGCACAAACTTTGTAGGACCACCTCAACTCCCCTTCCCTCCTCGCACATAAGTGGCACTGCCCTGAATGCCAAGGGTGCCTAATTAGGAAACAAAAAGCTGGATCAGCAGAGAGAGATCATTGTTAATCTCTCCGTCTTCTCTGCCCACTCATTTTCTTCCTGCTAACTAGGTGGCCTTCGCTATGTTCCATGAATGATTGTGTATCCCGATTCTGTAACCACCCGTGGAAAATCTCTACTTACCTCGTTAATGCTCAGCAAACTTGGCTGTGTTTGGTTTTGTTTTGTTTGTTTTTTGTTTTTCTCTTGTTGGTTTGGTTAATTACTTAAATCCATTAGCATTTATTTGTCTCAAACTGAACTGAGGTCAAAAGAAAATCGGCTCAGGAAGGTGGGAGGAAAAAAGTGTTGGCTGCCATATGGCACCGAACTGAGGCAAGCTGATACCTAGAAGTTGTATTACTAATGATAAATATACTGTTAATATACCATCCTCTTCCCCAGACAGCTTACAACTTTGGTTCCCATCCTATGCTCCTGTCCCTAAATCATGGTTTACCTGGGATGTATGCAAACTTAAGAGAAGAGCCACTCAGTCAGATGGCTTTGTGTTTTGTGTATCTTGTGCTACTATACAAGCGGAAAAGACAAACGTGGAAAGGACATAGCCATCCACCCCTAATGCTCAATGGGCTGCACACGGTTGCCACCCAAAGTGACACACGCAAGCTGCGTGTGTGACCTCTGACCATCTGAGGAACATGATCTGATGACTTCCCTCCTCCTTTCACTACATTTAAGATCTGGAAGGGTTTGGTGAGTGAGCCCTCTCTAGTCAACAATTTGTTAAACAAGATTCATCGTTAAGTCAAATGAAAAACTAGCCCAGTAGTAGAGGTAGGTGGGAATGTGCACATCGCCCATCCCAGTGAAATGGTGTGGATGCAGAGCTTTTATTTACTTACGGGGAAAAAAAGAACATTTTGTTCTACCCAGGCACAGTTTTTCTGACTACAGAGATGATCCTGGGTTCTTGGACAGAGATATTAACATTACCAGTTCATTACAAGGCTGGCATAAACATGCTAGAAAATGACCTTGTCTTAATCATTCTTTTCCCCCGAGGAAGTATCTCTCAAACAAATGCAACCCCCACGCATGGGCTTCATCTTAGTGACTGCGTTCAAGTTTAAAGCTCTGGTGTAAAGGTCAGTCAGGACTCATCTGCTCCCAAGACCAAGGACCTTGCACCAAAAATATGCTGAGTCAACTCAAGTAAATGCATGAATGAAGGGAAAGCTTCTGATGACTGGTAAGCTTTTAGTTTCCTCTGAAAACAAAACCCATGCCATCTCTCTGGGATGAGAAATTGTTTTTAAAGAAGTTTAGAAGTGGCGATTCCCCAGTTACTCTCAGTAATTCATTCAGAGAAAGGTATTTTATACCTAATCATACTGGAGAGGAGAGGCTATTCTTAAGCATTCATAGTATAGTTTATATCTTATAAATACTGTGCCATCCTTCTTAATTGCTGCCACTGAAACAAAACAGTTCTAGGTAAGAATAAGAAGAGGAATAAGAAAGGCCAGGAATGAAGGAGAATGGTTCTGGTCATAAAATAGCCAAACTTCCTCATTGTTAGCATCTCGAGGGACCACAGGCCTCTCCAATCACAGATCAAGGGCTTCAATCTCATGTACAATAACAATCTCATGTATAATAACTAATATGGACTGAGCACTTATGAGTTGTAAGGCACTGTTCTAAATACATTCATGGATTATTCCACTTAATACTTATAATGACAACTGAGGCAGTCTTTCATTTTCTAAATATTTATTGAGCACCTAAAATGTGTCAAACACGAGTCTGGGTGCTGGGGCTATTGCACTGATCAAAACACAGAGGCATGCCTGCATTCTGTGACTTACTCTCTAGTGCAGCCAGGAAGCAGTGCAGCTAGGATTTGAATCCAAGAAATCCAGCTACTGGGCTGTAAAATTATTATAGTTATTAGCAAGTATCATGAAATGCAGTCTCTTTTAGAGATCAGCGAGGATCTCATAAATCACAAATAGTTAAATATGAAACAATTTGGAGATATTTGCATTCTGTGATAGATACTACCAGAGTGCTGAGATTGATCTATTTTTGATTGGAATAGTATGAGCAGGGCCTGAAACTAGAAAGAGCTAGCATTGCAGTAAGCACAACTAGGTTCAAGTTTTGGCTCTGCTCTTTATTACACGTATGCCTTGGGCAAGTTGCTAAACTTCTCTGAGTCTCAATTTCCTCATATGGAAGAGAAAAGGTATAATAAGACCTAATAGCTAGTCCAGTAACTTTAAAATGTGGAGCTTGAGGAGTTCAGTTTGTTTCTACCTTTATCTTTTACAGAAAAAAGCATTCCAAAATGCTTCGTTTGTTTGTATTTGTTCCTCAATAAAATAAAACACTTTCACTGTAATAAAATTACAGTAAATTTTGATCATTCAAACTAGAACATATTAGAAATAAAACCTATCAATAGTGTGAATGATATTGGAACTCAGCACCAGATGCACGGGACTTAAAAAAATTTGGCTGAGCAGAAAGAAAAGGTATTTGGTTGACTATAATGAATATACTATAGGCAACCAAGTAAGATAAAAGTGTTTACTTACTAACTATGGAAATGTTACATTGCATAAATAAAAGATACTTTAAAAACTTGTTTCATGATACCATAAATAAAACACATTTACAAAAGCTCATGTATTCTCGAGATGGTTGGTTTGAGGAATTTCTTAATTTGTACAGAACAAAAACTTCTTTTTATTGAATCCAAAAAAATGACATGAGAAAACTATATGTAAATTTTCCATTTTGCCATCAAGTCTGCTTATGACAATTATTAATTTAAAATAGCACTACCGTAATGTAATTTCAAATAATGAATTATGGAATCAAAACCAATCATCAACTATGATGACAGTGGTCTCTTGCATTTATAAAAAATATCATTATCTGTAACAATATTTATTGACCTAGAAGTCTCCAGCAATAATTAATCATGAATTATTCATGACAGATAAAAGATCTCTAGTTATCTGATGGGATCCAATCCTACCCAATCTGCCCTCATTAAAATGTTTGAAGCCTTCTGGCATTTTGCCCTGTTTAGAAGCCTGATTTTTTTGGTTCACAAGAACATCTTGTATTTCAGTGAAGAAAAAAACACCCTCCTATTGTGATAAATAATGAAGAAAATCTTTGCAATCCGATATTTTTAACACGTGTCATCATTTAAAATTTTTGACTTAACTATATATTACCCTAAATGTTGACATGCTAGGACTTTTATATTTTTAAAAGCTTCTAAGTTTTGTTTTTGGGCCTCTTCAGGTCAAACTATTAATGTATCCTCCCTTTCCACTTAGGATGTTTAACACACTTCACATTTTTCACATATTAAATGTGAGAATTGTGAAGCTCTTCCATCTTTCTTTACAATTTACATCCTCCTCCCTCACAACCTCCTCCACATACTGCTGGGCCTCCAAAGCCAAATACGAAGTTTTAGAATGAAATCATAGGCAGAATTTGAAATAAAAATATTAATTTAAAACTGAGTTGAATAAAAATGTAATATAAAGCTATAAGATCTCTTAGTAGTTTAATCACAGTTTCCCATGTTCCGATTTCTCATTTTTCCCTAGTAGGGAGATAAAGTACTTTTCGTAGATACTGATTAATCTAAGTGAATGTTCCTGAGAAACAGGGAAGAGAAAAGACAAGACAGGGAGAGGGGAAGAGAACATTTGTTGAGTACCTACAATTGTGCCTGGCATTTTGTTGAGATTTTCGAAGTATTGTGGATAAAAACACAGACACCAGAGGCAAACTCCCTAGGTTTGAATCTTGGCTTTGCCAGCATCCCGTCACTACCTGTATGACCCCGGGCAAGTTACTTACTTAACTCCTCTGAACCTCAAGTTCCGCGTCTGTGAAGAAAGGATAATAACAGAGCCAGATTTACTGGTTGTGATGACTGTATGAATTCTTATGTGTCAAGTCCTATAACAGTTGTTGGCTTATAGTCAATGATATAAGCATTAGCTAATTATTTTAATAGCTGATTTTATTATATATCATTTAGTTTTAGTGTACAAAAGCCCTAATATAAGATGGTTATTCTCATTGGCATTTTACCAAAAGAGGAAACTGCAGTGCACCAAAGTAAGCTGACTATGTGCAGTTAATTAAATGGTCTGTTGGACTGGACTCCAAACCTGTGCACCTGCCACTGATGGCAAATGAGGACTGCTGAGCTAGTCCTTCCCATGACTATGGGAAGCTTTAAAAGGATCTTTCTTGTGACTAAATTAGCAAAATCCCAATGCTCTCTTCCCTCCCTAACCATCCCTTCCTGTCCCTTACTTTTATTACTTTGTTGTCCTTTTTCTCTTCTAATTCTAACAGTAATGACAAATGTGAATTAGAAAGAAGAAAAAAAAATCAGAATTTTGAGATTAAAAAAATAAGAAAGTTATTCCACTCCTCACCATAACAATCTTACTGAACTTAAAGTGTTTTAGTCTCGCTGCCTCCGTCAAGGCCTCCCCAAGTATTTCCCACTGATTCTTCCACACATAGATTCCATGGCAGTTATGGCCTGAACTAAATTGTATTTTCTTATTATGATCTAAAATGCTAAATTGCACATACCTCAACACATAAATTACTGATAATATAATAAATAGTTTATTAGATTGCAGCTTTTGAAAACTCACGATGAGCTCTATCCTTTCTTGAGGGCTCTCCTTCTCCAACTGTCTTTTCAAATGGACCCTGAACTTGAATCGAGTCAAAAATTAATCATTCTGAGATCTGCAGCTTAGCTGTATTCATGCCATATAATTGACATCGTGTCCATGTCAACTTCCTAGTTTTGATAATGAATTGTGGTTACAGGGCAAGTTAGGTGAAGGGTACAAAACAACTCTCTGCACTGATCTTGCAACTCTGACGATTTTCTAAAAATATTTCAAGATAAAAATTTGTACCGATCAATCATTCTGCTGGAACAAAAACTATCACTAGCTGATCTCTAATCATAAGTCATAGATGCCCAACAAAACACAGTAAGAACAATCGTTTAGTTCTCTGGACTTCTCCCACAGATACTGACATTGTATCGGGCATTTGGTGGGAGGATGGAGAAGGTGGAAGAGTTGGGAACATAGGAGGAATTTCATAAATATTCATATGGTAAGTGAGAGACATAACAAATAATGGGTTCAATTTGGGGACTCAAGGATTAAAATGAATAGTGACTGTGCTCCTGATTTCACCTTTTTTGGAACACTGTTAGAAAAACAGATTCGAGATATAAAATGTTTGAATGGAAAAATAGTCCCAGGCATTGGAACAAATAACCATTACTCATACTACCATGTGTAGTTGAGTCTTACTCTAAAACATCTAACTCAACATATGTTGCCAAATGACTAGGAAGCTGGCTCAGTCGTTAGGTTCAGTCGTAATTTATGGGGTTCTTAATACACAAAGAAGTCAAATACTTTTCAGACAGATAAATATTCACAATATTTTATTCTTAGTTTTTTGATTTTGGCTTTACCTCTTAAACTACTGCCCAATGGCATAAAACAAAAGATAACTTTTTAAAATACTTTGTAAAAGAAAGGGAAATGCATCATTGAGAAAAAGATGTTATCTTTCTACCCCAAACAGTGGAAACTTATGAACTTTTCTTAATACTGCAGTTCTGTCTACATGACCATTGCGTAAGTTTTATAAATGCCACTGTCAGAGAACAATTTAAAATCATTTTTTTCCAAATGTTGGGGAAAGAACAACTATTGTACTTTAATTTGGTTCTATATTAGCCTTAACTTAACTGGATAAGGTTGGTCTTAATAAGCTCAAGGTTATGAGCGTAACTCCTGTGTGATCTACTTAGCCTCTCTCAGTAGAAAACTTGGTACCATGGTCTTGGATTATCTGTTTAACCTCCAGACACTTAACAGTGCAGTTTAGCCCAACTCACCTTTACTATTGCTATATAGCTCAAAGTATCATCTTAAAACTCGAGCTCACAGCATGTCACAGTTGTGAAGGCTTATACTTTTTTTTAAAAAACAAAACTTACCCTGTTATGATGTGAATAAAAACTTCTATTCTTAGAAAAGCCTCACATTTGCTTTTCCCCCCAGACTGTTTTTTGGCTCATTTAGTCTACTCCCCCTAGAATATTAGTCTCGTGGAGGCAGAGAGCTTGTCCGTTTTGTTTACGACATCATCGGTAACCATGACAGTGCCTGGCACTCAATATTTATTACACACAGCTCGCAAAAATATACTTTTTCAAAGCTGAAAACACTATTTCAAATAGAAATTGAGTACTTAGCAAACTTAACACGGTGGTTCCTAAAATGTGGTCCCCAGACTGGTAACATCGGCATCACCTGGGAACTTGTTAGAAATGCAAATTCTCTGGCCCTTCTGTAGGCCTACCGAATCAGAACCTCTGGGGAAGGGGTAGTGAAACATATACTGTAACAAGCCCTTCATGTGATCTGAGATGGGCTAAAGTGATATCTACCAACATAGAACAATATAGAATATAGAAAACCCTTTCCTGTACTCAGCTCCGATTTGTGGCAGCACTTCTAAATCACATAAATTCAGCCATTTTAGGATAGTATACACACATATCTTTGAATGAGTCTCTGGAAAATGACTTTTTGAATAGAACAGATATTTGGACCAATAAATATTGATCACTGTTATACTTTGTATATAGCAATGTACCTTCAGCCCTAAGAAAAGAATGTGACAGAAACAACAAATGTTGAAAAAAATATTAAACAAGGGATTATAACTGTAAAGCTTCCTCCCAGGCCTCCCTTTTTATGGAAAATCTAAACAGAACTTATTTAATAACCATGGAAGCAATGTGATATGGTGTGAATGTCCCCACATCAAGAGCCAAAGACCTTTGTTTTTCTCTACTAACTTTATTATCTAAAAAACTCATTGAGATTCTTCATCATTTCAATGACCTAAATAATGCTAAAATGGAAAATTCTATGATTCAATAAGAGCATCAAGGGCCTATAATGTTCCCAAACCAACATATTTCTAGATGACAGAAAGTGGGGAAGGGCGATACCTATGCTGGATCAAAAAGGTTCCTGACAGACCAGGGCAGATCAAATCTAACAAAACAGTAGTTAAGAGGATGAAAATGAACTTCTACACCTGGGTTAAACTTGCACATATTCAGGCACAGGTTTGGGAAGGTTTGATCAGCAACAGCACACAGTAAAAAAAAAAAAGACTGCATTTGCAGTAAATTCCCTAGCAGCCAACTCTGTATTCACTGTCACCCTGAAAGAAACAGTGACCTGAGATTGTCTTAGTGGAAGCAAAGCATCTAATAGCAAAACCACAGTTGTGCTCTGATTTGGTCTGGTCATCCCACAGCTGAAACGTCTCATTCATTTCCACACCCCACACTTTCTGGAGCGCGTAGGTACAGTGGAATCGCAGGGATGGTGCTGTGACCAAAAATCATGATCTCTGTAGGGCAAATTAAGTGACTATGATCAACCAGACTATGGAAGAAAAAACTCAGGCCTGCGTTGAGGCATGCTAGCTTATCTCCATCTATCTATCATAAGGAAGAGGGATTTAAAGTGATCTATGTAACTCTACTGGGTTAAACTTAAAGTGAGCAGAAACTAATGAACAGCTTCGGTTCCAAAGAGGGTAAAGTAACAAACAGGAAGAATTGTTGTGATGGTTTTATGTGCCAATTTGGCTGGACTATAGTACCCAGTTATTTAATCAAACATTAATGTAGGAGTTACTGTGAAGGTATTTTGTAGATGTGGTTAACATCTACAATCAGTTGACATTAAGTAAAGGAGATTAGTCTTAATAATGTGGGTGGGACTCATCCAATTACCGAAAGGCCTCTAGTGAAAAAACTAAGGTTTCCCAGAGTGAAAGAAATTCTGCCATAAGATTACAACACCAACTCCAGCCTGCCAGCCTGCTTTACAGATCTCAGTCTTGAGAGCCCAGATAGATGAGTAGATAGGTAGATGCATGCAGAATACATACATACATACATACATACATACATACATACATACATACATACATACGGTATGTGTGTGTCCTATTGGTTCTGTTTCTCTGGAAGACTGTGACTGATGCAGTTGTCCAGGGATGAAATGATCTACTTCCAGTCGTGCTGTGTTCCTGTCGTTGAAGATATTCAAGTGCAGGAGAGAAAACCGCTTTGGTGATAATAGAGAGTCCATTTAAAATATATACCTCTTAATAAAATTATAGGGTGTGCATTGTCCACAGAGTCTAACTCAATTTATTTGTGTTATTGAGGACCCAGTATGTGTTAAATACTGTGTGAGGCTCTAGGGACATAATCATGAGCAGAAATAGCTACTGCTCTGTCTTTTTGGAATGTACATGAATTCTGTACTATGTGCAAGCCACACTAGAACACAGAGTTTATGTTTAATGAATATTTGTTGAATGAATAATTGAATGAATAAATAAAAATATATTTTAAGATGATAGGGAAATATATAGATATATATTTATATATTATTTGAGAAACTTTTCTATCAAAAATATTAATTAGGGGGGCTAGGAGAAAAAGGTGAAGGGTTGAAGAAGTACAAACTAATAGTTAAGAAATAGTCACGGGGATGTAGAGTACAGCATAGGGAATACAGTCAATAGTATTGTAATGGCTACATGTACAGCCAGATGGGTGATATAGTAATTGTGGAGATCATTTCATAAACTATATAAATGTCTAACCAATGTACTGTATACCTGAAACTAATAAAAATTAAAAAAAAAAAAAAGCCCAACTCAATATCTATTCATTTTACACATTTGAAGAGAAAACAAAACCTCTGGATAGTCTGAAACATGATGTACTCGGTAGAGGAATAGCCAACTGCTGGGCTGAGCATGTTCTCCTGGCCTCCAGTGATGGAGCCAGAGAACTCTCCATACTGTTTTTCCAAACAGAACTCTTAAGGAGCATACGGGAAAACTGCATGGGTTTCAATAACAAGAACATCATAGTATTAAGACCACATTTGTATCACACTTGTAATTTTTCAAAGTACTTTCAAAGCCTATCCTACCAATGTAAGTAAGTAAGTAAGTAAGTAAGTAAATAAATAAATAATAAGCAAGCAAGCAAATGAATATATTGTTTGACAGATGAATACAGAGATACTATTGGGATAAAGCTTGTTTCAACCTCAATTTTTTCAGTCAGTACAGTGGTACTTTTTTTTTTTTACTGTTTCATCATATTGACAGACATAGTGCAACATATTTTTTTCTGATAACAAGAAACTTATTCTTAAGCAGAAGATGACTCATCAGTTTCCTTATACTTGATCCAAATCTGTAAGAAATGGAACACTGTGTTGCAGGGGAACTTTCTCATATATACAGGTTGCTGAGAATCTTAGCTATATTGTTCAGCCATACATCCAATACTCCTAAGAAACTTTGCCATGAATTGGTTATTTATTGATTGCTGGAAATTTTTTATAAAACCATATTAATCAATTTTATAAGGTTCATACTACAAAATTCTAATGATCATCTCACTTCCTAATGTAAGATGTTTGAAAGAATGTGGAAAAGAACAGAGTGATACAAAATGAAAACATTTAGTTGCAAAGTTACAAGAGCCTTCACAGAGTTATAAATAAGGATCGCTGGATAACTGAGGTGAGGATCTGTCTTAGACATATATTTATGTATATGAGCTTAACATATTTGCTAATTCATGCTGAAATTACCTATTTCAGACTGCCTTTTCTTTATAATATAACTACTTTCATTTTTAATGGGATGGAAGAAATTATGACTGTTTTTCTGAAACCACATCAATTTTCAAAGGCAGCTGTAGCAACAGAGATGCGTCTGCACTGGAATTTTGGCTTCAAGGCCAGAGTACCACCTTGAAAATTTGGCTGATTTCCCCAAACCCATAAGTTGGAGAAATACCAGGAATAAAAAGGGGAATTACAAGGATGATTTACAATTTTCTTCACTCTCTTCCCTCAAAGTTAGTCCTTGTCAGTTGCCAAGAAAACAAGTCGAAATCAAAATGGAACCGAATGACGACTGATAATTAACTACAGGAAAATATTTCAATGAATACATTAGTCATCAGTTAACAATAAAGGACAACTGAATTTTAGTAACATATTCCAATAGAAAAAAAGCAGAGGCAGAGATATGTCCTTTTGGTTTTGAGAAACAGTTCTTCATTTTGTTTGTTTTCCAATATTGTTCCCTCCCTCATTATATTTTTCTTGAGAAAAGCTTAGGAATTGGTTATTGTTTACCTACAAAATGTTTAACTACCCACCAATAAACAATTGATTTTGATCATTTTAATTTTTTTCTTTCCTTTCATTTTCTCTTTTTTTTTTTTTCTAAGCCTACATATGCTCCATTCTTCACCTTTGCTTTACTTCCTGGACATACAAGAAAAGGTCAGTGTGACTTATGCCTTGCACAGAGGTCTGACTTTGACACATATCCATCAATATATACCTGCAATTTGAAAATATCTTCTTATTCCTCTTGAGATGGAATTAACAGTGAAAATCAACTCACCTAGGCTATTTGCCTCTTTTTGCTTTTCTATCTTTGTAGGTAAAGAAAGGTATAAATGCTTGAAAGCTACAAGTAACTATATCACCATATTTTATGACAACAAAATGGCAATTTTTCTAGTCCCATTCAAACTTGTCTCAATGTTACCTTCCTCCTTTTGGCCTAATCCTTTAGTGAATAATTATTCCTCTAAACACCAACTATGCAAGGAACCAATGGGCTTCATGTCTGGCAATCCTGCAATTTCAACAACCACCTAGAAAAGGCTTCTTCACAGATACACACACACACACACACACACACACACACTCACACACACACACACCACAGGAGCTGTGGAAATTGTACACCCTCTTGAAACATAATCTGTCCCTCTTCTTAATCAAATTTTAAAAGAAAATTTAGCATTAGGATTATATAATCTTTGAACAAATATGACCACGAACTTGATTAAGACCATAAGTAGCAAAAGTACAGGACGGCTGTCAGTGCTCACATTCATATGATGTGGCCAGCTGGGGCTATTTCCTATTCTTGTGGTTCTCAAACTGGACCTAAAGCCTAGGTGCTATTGAAACTACAAATCAGTCTATGGCCACGCCACCCTGAACAAGCCCGATCCTGTCTGATCTCGGAAACTAAGCAGGGTCGGGCCTGGTTAGTACTTGGATGAGAGACCACCTAGGAAGACCAGGTGCTGTAGACATAAAAAATAATAAAAATAAGAGATCGTAAGCTGACAAGGTCCTCACAATCTGTAAGGTCAATCAAGGGTTGCCTTGCCTAAAAAAAAAAAGAAAGAAACTACAGCTCAACCTGCTATATCTTCCTGAAAAGTCCATTTTAGTCACCGGTTTGGGGGGAAAATAATTTTTATATTCAAACAAACATGTATACATATAATGAATTAATATTAACATCTGCATACATTTTATATCATTAATAAATCATGCAAAATAATTACATGACTATAATGAGATGCTTACATACTCCAATTACTCTAGGTCTTTCTCTTCTTTTAGACATACTTTGAAAATAATGTCCAAGAAGTATCATACTATACCATTACATCTAAATGAATGGTTTATAGCTACTTAAGCAGAGGAAAAATTCTAAAACAGAAAGTTCTGTAACATAAGGAAACTGATCTACCCAAGTTACTATTGATATTGTCTTTATTTAATATATACGAGACTATATGAGATCTCATAAATATAATCCAGTGATAAAATACATGCCTATATGTTAAAGCAGCATTTGGTGTTTATTGGAAAAGTCACATTTAAAATCAAAATTGTCCCTGTTGTACTTGCAAATAAGATGAAAATGCCTTTTCAAACTTTTTATAATGGAGAGAGAGAGAGTAAGCAAGAACAAGGAAAAGGAGAAAAAAGTGAATCACTTCTCTTTGTGTGAAGGAAAAAAATATCACTACTTGTTTGTGTTTGGCACCCAATTTCTAGCCCAGCAATCTGAATCTATGAACTTAAGCCTTCACGGATGAGTGCATCAATTGGCTTTTGAATTAGAAGATAGCATTACTCGATTAACTTTGAGACTAACCCTTTCAAGAAATATTTTTAGCAATGGCCCACGATATTCAAATTCTGAAATGAGAATGTCAAATGTGAAACTAAATTTAAAATGTCAGTTTTTTTTCTCTCAGTCCCTCCCATACACTACAAATTTAAAGAATATGAACCCAGGAAGCATTTAAATAAACATGGTGTGCATTCTAGATTTTATGTCAGGTCTTATTACTTTAATTACTTGGAGCCTGTCAGAGTATAGGCTAACACACATAAGTAAGGAAATCTATGTCCTACGTGCCATGTTATGAGGGCTCGTCCCTGCTGGAACAAGAGAAGATGGAATGGGCTCAGAGACTGTGGCTCGACGCTTTGCAGGATCCCCACAGTGCTCACCAGGCTGAGCCATAAAGCTCCCTAAGCCAGCAAGCAAGCTCACTAGAAGACAGAACTACAAGGTAAAATTAGACAGAAGGAAAAAGAATCTTCCCAATACAAAAGAACATGTAAATACTGACACATGAATGTGTGCACACATGCACACACCACTCACATATTTTAACAGTGTTTCTTAGTAATTAATATATTTCTAAATTTTGCCTGCAATGACACGTCTATGGTCAACCCATCAACCAAAAAGTTCTGGTTAATGTTAAATTCTTTTTTAAACATAGAAAGCCTATCTATTAACTGGGCTTAAGAAACTGTCTACCAAACACCAGAAGCACTTTCAAAGTAAAGGTGTTAACTTATTGATGACACTAACATATTTCTGGCTGTTTTTCCAAGATCTCCAAGATATAAGCCATGAGAAGTGTCGTTATAATCATCAGTGGTCAAGCTGTAACTGACATTAACCAGACTTTTGATTTAAAAGAAAAAGAAAAACAAAGTATGTGTGTGTGTGTGTGTGTGTGTGTGTGTGTGTGTGTGTGTGTGTCTGTGCATGCATTAGGTAGCAATAGAGAATTTTTGTCTCATAAGCTTCCTGGCTTTTACTGACCAAAATACGCACAAGAATGTAAATACATCTTTGACTGTATGTTTCACTAAATAACTTATAAATTAAAATAAGCGTTACTCAAAAAATTACAATATAATCTAATTCTTGAGCATTTATAATGTACCAGGTGCTGTTCTAATAAAATTGTATGTAATAACTCATTCAATCCTAATAACAACTCTTAGAGATAGGCATTATTATATCCTTCCTATAGTTGAGGAAATTGAGAAGTAACTTGCCAAAGTTGCCAAGTTCACATAGCTAATAAAGTATAGATTTGGGAGTCAAATCTAATAGCTCGTGCTTTCAACTCCAGGCTATACTACTCTCTGTTAGCAAATGGAAAATATTTTGAGGTCTTATTTACCTCAAACTCCAATTTGGTAGTGAGTGTGGGAAAGTGGATGGGACAGTTAAGACTCGAGGCCTCTGAAGCAGTTCAGAAACACCCAAGTCAAATCGGAGACTCTGAGCCTCTGTCACTCCAAGATATCAAGCTGACTCCCCCAAGAATACTTCTCATGCTGGGCGTTTGGGGAGAAACAATTTGTTTGAACCCATTAGAAGTTCACATCCATTTTGGGGAAGCATATGAGTAAGCAAGGAGCTGCAGTTACATTCCAGCAGGTATAATTTCTTGCAGACTTAAAAGAACAAAAGTTACTAATATGACTGACATGGTCTGTACAGTAAAAAGGAGAACCTGCGGTACAAGGACTAGGCAGAGACATCATATATCCATATTAACAAAATCAGATCTAGATGAATTCTGTATTGCTATAGTCTGGTTTCAAAGTTAATAGATATGAAGCGTTCTTTAGTGGTTACTTTCACTGAACTACTGTTAAAGGTCTCAGAATTGTCTCCCATGGGTAAGTCAAACTGGTAGTATTTTTAAAAGTGAGGTGTGGTTACAAGGTCTCAGGAAAACAGCCTAATGTTGAAATAGGAAAACATCTGCGTACAAATGACAGACAAAAGG
>NW_011888997.1:3720464-3739110 GCF_000151845.1 Pteropus vampyrus | reverse complement strand
TTTTAAACATAGAAAGCCTATCTATTAACTGGGCTTAAGAAACTGTCTACCAAACACCAGAAGCACTTTCAAAGTAAAGGTGTTAACTTATTGATGACACTAACATATTTCTGGCTGTTTTTCCAAGATCTCCAAGATATAAGCCATGAGAAGTGTCGTTATAATCATCAGTGGTCAAGCTGTAACTGACATTAACCAGACTTTTGATTTAAAAGAAAAAGAAAAACAAAGTATGTGTGTGTGTGTGTGTGTGTGTGTGTGTGTGTGTGTGTGTGTGTCTGTGCATGCATTAGGTAGCAATAGAGAATTTTTGTCTCATAAGCTTCCTGGCTTTTACTGACCAAAATACGCACAAGAATGTAAATACATCTTTGACTGTATGTTTCACTAAATAACTTATAAATTAAAATAAGCGTTACTCAAAAAATTACAATATAATCTAATTCTTGAGCATTTATAATGTACCAGGTGCTGTTCTAATAAAATTGTATGTAATAACTCATTCAATCCTAATAACAACTCTTAGAGATAGGCATTATTATATCCTTCCTATAGTTGAGGAAATTGAGAAGTAACTTGCCAAAGTTGCCAAGTTCACATAGCTAATAAAGTATAGATTTGGGAGTCAAATCTAATAGCTCGTGCTTTCAACTCCAGGCTATACTACTCTCTGTTAGCAAATGGAAAATATTTTGAGGTCTTATTTACCTCAAACTCCAATTTGGTAGTGAGTGTGGGAAAGTGGATGGGACAGTTAAGACTCGAGGCCTCTGAAGCAGTTCAGAAACACCCAAGTCAAATCGGAGACTCTGAGCCTCTGTCACTCCAAGATATCAAGCTGACTCCCCCAAGAATACTTCTCATGCTGGGCGTTTGGGGAGAAACAATTTGTTTGAACCCATTAGAAGTTCACATCCATTTTGGGGAAGCATATGAGTAAGCAAGGAGCTGCAGTTACATTCCAGCAGGTATAATTTCTTGCAGACTTAAAAAAACAAAAGTTACTAATATGACTGACATGGTCTGTACAGTAAAAAGGAGAACCTGCGGTACAAGGACTAGGAAGAGACATCATATATCCATATTAACAAAATCAGATCTAGATGAATTCTGTATTGCTATAGTCTGGTTTCAAAGTTAATAGATATGAAGCGTTCTTTAGTGGTTACTTTCACTGAACTACTGTTAAAGGTCTCAGAATTGTCTCCCATGGGTAAGTCAAACTGGTAGTATTTTTAAAAGTGAGGTGTGGTTACAAGGTCTCAGGAAAACAGCCTAATGTTGAAATAGGAAAACATCTGCGTACAAATGACAGACAAAAGGCAATTGTTTGAAGGCATGTGTCTATCGTTGTCATTTTCACCTAAATGAAAATAACTACAAATGATAGAATGTATACAAGGTAGAGACACCTGTCCAAAGAAGATTGATTAATCAAGATGCAGAATTTTAGCATTAGCAAGGACCTTGGAGAACAAGTTCAACTTCTGCATTTTACGTAAAATAAAACCAAGGTCAGCAGAATTTGTACTCTGTGTGCAGGTGTTCTCTTCAGCCCTGGGGAGAGTGTATGAAGTGAGAAGACAAGAAAATGGTATGCAGAGCCTGGGAGCCCCGGTTCTTGAGAGGTGGGTCGATGAAGGGCAGCCTGTGAAGGCAGCTGGGTAGGGGCAATGGGGAGGGAGCAGGAAGCCAAGAAGCGTGATATCCTTCAAGCCTGGGAAGGATAGAGTTTTAGAGTAAGTGGTCGCGTTGAATGGTAACAGGTCTAAGAAGACCAGAGCTGGGAAATGTTCATTATGTTTGCTGGTTATCGATCGGCGGTGGTGACCTTACCAAAAGCAGTTTCTGTAGCATGATTGCAGTGGAAGATTGCCGTGTTTTAAGCAATAAATGGGAGGTTTAAAAAAAACATTGAGACAGTAAAGGCAGAGCCTACATTCAATAAGTACTTGGAGAAAAGAAAAAGATGGACCAGTTTTAGGGAAAATTGGTCAGTAGAGAATGAGAATAACTGAAACAAGAATTGAAACAATTTGAGGAAAGACAAAGGAAACTGGGGTGTAAGCTCAGGCTGATGGATCAACCTTGATAGAAGGTACACAGCTTGCACTGAGATAGTACAGATGGGAAAGGGGTGAATATATATATATATATATATATATACACACAGCTAAGTGGTTCTCCCAAATGAAATTTTATTTTTTGCTTATCAAACCATGTGTAGTTTGTGTTGGTAACTGATAGAAGGTTAAAAATCCCCCCTTCCTTCATTGCCTATGGTAAGTTTTGAATAAATGAATAATAACCAGTCAGCCCCAGGCCTAGACCCTTCAGTCATGAAGGACTTACATGAGCCATTGTTGGCAGCACAAGTCTTCCTACACACTCCCTTGCTTTCTTCTTGCATTCACTGGGACAGTTTCCTCATTCTCCAGATCATTCCACCAACTACAGAAATTAGGTTCTCACCATTGGGAAATGGCGAGATTAATGGGGAGGAGTTTAACTATCTTCAATCTCGTGAAGGCTGGCAGCTTCTCAGCCTTGCCAACTATCTATTTTCTTTGCTGGTTTCTGCCAGAGGCAAGAGCAAGCAGCAAGTGGAAGAACAGGGTAATGGCAAAAAAAGAGCACTCTTAAGAAAATTAAAAGAAAAAAAGAGAAAGACTTAAAATAGGAAAGATTTACTGCTGAAATTAAACCAGAGAGCAGGTTAGGAAGGAGAGGTTGCTCACAGAATTAAAAGCTGCTCATGTGAGTTGGTTTAAGTTAAGTGGAACACCTGTTGTGTTGGATGATCCCAAAGGGTTTCTCTCTACACGCACACACACTCCTAATAGATAGCTATCTGAGTTCTTTCCTAAGAACCAAAAGCTCCATGTGCAAAGTCAATTATGGGTCTTTCCTTCATTAAGAGATCAAGGCATGTTGCCCTGACATTTTAGCAACATCTGTTTTAGCATTCTTTAATTATAAAATCTGAGATATATTTTTCAAATTGGATTAGAAGCATCGTCACTTCTACCATTCCACCCTGAATTTTAAAGGTCTGCAAGCTTTTACTCAAGTGGGAAATAAAAAAAGCCTTTATTGCTTTGTGAGAATTACTAACATCAGCCAGGATTGGATAATGAAATTCACCCCGGAGATCCTGGCAATAGTTGTCTTGCTTGGTCTCTGCAAGTTTTCACCAGTCCTTCCCAATTTTAGAATTGTTGGACAATAACACAATTCTGTTTCTTGTAAAGATATGTTCATTCAATAAGCATTTATTAAGCACCTAACACATGCTTGATATTGGGCTAGTTGCTGAGAATATCAAGATGAATGACATATAAAATTGGCCCCTCAAGATCTCATGCATAGAAAAAAAGCAAATACATTTTTAATTTTCATAATCTGATTTCTTTGGAGGTTTGTTTAATATTCTTCCTCAGAATACAAAGACTTATGACATATTCATTGCTTTGTGTATTATCAACAGAGCCACTTTATCATAAGTAAGCAAAAGTACATAAAACTTGGTTATGCAAAATTAAAGTTCTAGATAAAGAGAAAGAGACTTCATTTAAAAGAGCTACACAGGAGAATATGAGAAATGCCAACCACTCTCCTGACCAATCCCAGGAGGCAGTAACAAAGACGCGCGCGCGCACACACACACACACACACACACACACATACACACACTCAAACAACCACAACAAAATTTACCTGACTTGCCCACGCCTGCTCTTCCAAATATTGCCAATTTGACCTCTGCACTTTTAGCCATGCTGGGTGTGAGTAGACAATTCACTGTCGTTCAAACTAAGGAGCCGAGAAAATCGTTTTGGTTCCAGCCTTTGGGTTCACCATATCATGGTAAATCTGCAGTCCTTAAATAAAAGACATTTGGGAATTCATAAGTGATTAGAGAAAAGAATTAATATTTATTAAGCATCTTCTATATGCCAGCCATCATTCAACTTTATCAACATTTTCCATTTTGATCTTCACCACAATCTTGAGATAGGGCAATAGTAATTTACTGCAAACTATTCAGCTAATTAAATGACAGATCAAGGACTTGAACTTAGATCTATTTTGGTTCCAAAACATCTGCATTTTCATACATAATAGTATTTTCTAAAGTATCTCTTTAAATAATTTTTTTATGAAGGCATTGTTTTTTTGTCAGTAATTGATAACAAATATTTGAAGTATGTGACTACATGCATTAACTATGTAAACATCCAATATACAAACACATGATGGAGAGAGTCACATTTTAAATTCTTTATTTTCCTTCGGACTGAATAATATACATTTATACTAGTCAACTCCAGACTGAATAATATACATTTATACTAGTCAACTCCAACGTAATGCAACTGAGTTTGCATTTCAAGATTTAAATTTTATCTCAGTTCACACTATATATGTCAAATCATGTGACAGATACGTATATTTCAGGAATTGATGTATAATATCTATATCATATTTTTATATTTTGGGGAGCACGATGCTCTGGTACAGAAAAGATAAATGCCATGCCTTGACTTCTGATTCCTTTTCTATGACAAGCTCACGTAAGTTAGTTTATGGTATTGTCTTAACATTTGTGAAATTACATTATATACAATGTAAGCACATTTTATATAGGTTGGTGCTTAAGGAATGAAAGGTTCTTAGTACCATGGAAATGTAGAGTTGGAAAGAGCCTTGGGGTCAACCAATGAATCCTCCAGCCATTGTAGGAATCTCTCCTTATGATCAGAAAATCATCCAAATACCATTCTGTGTCTAATTCACCACTTCTGGCGATGGGTTCCGGGGATGGGGCAGGGGGGGTAGAGCATTAAGTCAGTTTTTCTTTTCTTTCACTCAGAACCCTTCAAGTAGCCTAGCAGCTATGGGCCCTTTTGCCCCACTCTGGGCTCTACTTCCTAGGTAAGTGAGAGCCAGTATCTTCCCTTGTTCGTCATGGGACATATGGTCTCGTTTATATTTTTTTGACCTTCATCTTCTCTCTTCTCTATATGCAGCTCTCTCCTCTAGCACTTGCCATTTTAATCACTCTAAAAATGTGGCATCCACTGCGTTCACCACTTGAGGTGTGACCTGGCAAATTGACTCAGCAAAAGTTCACGGAGATTTTCTCTATTCTTTATCTGGGCACTGCGGTTGTATTACAGCAGAGCCACTCATGAAGGCTCACATCTTCCATGAGAACCACAGACCACCGCCCCCATTCTGAACTTCTGCGATCAATGTTTTAAACCTAAATCCAGACTTCATTTTTATCCTTTTAAAACTTAATCACATCAGTCTTCATTTCATCCATTTTTCCAGTCTGTAAAGATAATTTTGAGACACTTATCTTAACATATAAACTCTCCTGCTAATGTTTTGTCACCTACAGTATTTCAAAAACAGCATCTTGAGTGAAGAAGTAAAAATCCTTCTGAAAAAGTATTTTAAAGATATTAACACATAATTGTTTTCTTCATAATGTGTCTAAGCCATCTGCCTGTACCTCACAAATTTTGTATTTCCTGATTTCCAAAGTGCTAGAACACCCTCTGAAAGATGAAAAGGCCAACATTAACTTAGCTATTGTTTACTTCATTCTCAATAATGAAAAATCTTCTTAGTGGTCATTGACAGTACAAAAACCAGAAGCTTGAACATCTGTAATTTGTCCAGTCTCATATTTTGGCTAAAGATAAAAGAATTTTTTTATTTGTCATTTCATATGCATTCATTAAGGCCTCTATGTTTTAGTGCCTCATCACAGAAGTTTCACAGAAGCACAACATATAAAGATATATTCATTATACAAATTCTAAAAAAGAATGGCAAGCATTTTTTTGAAACATAGACCATGAAAGGGTCTGGAGCTTGTATAAACAATAATTTGTTATTTCATGCAAAATTGATCATTCCCATGCACATAAAATCTAAGTCATTATCTGTCTGATTGATGCTTCATGAAAGTAGTCACCAAAAGTGATATTTAAAAAAAAAAAAATTTGATAAAGTCAAATATTTCAGTAACTCCCAAATGGCCTCAAAGGCACAGGAATTTCATATAAGAAAGAGAAACTGTTTGGGTTATTTTTTTTCATTTATAACCCAATAAAGATACAGTTAGTTAGTGTCAATCTTATGTGATGTTTAGAAAAATCACTTAAAGACACAAACTAACTTATATTCTTCAACATTTTAGTTCTCAAATGAAAATGTGAAAAGTTACATTGATAAAGAGAAAACAAAGATAAATGTGTAAGTTGTAATGAGTGACCCGTTGCTAAATTTCTGATGTTCAAAATAATTCATAAACCGAGACCTTCCATAACATGAATCTAAAAAAAACCCACATCTGTTTTAATGTCGCTGTGAAAAAAAAATTCTGTCTGAGTCTAGAAGTTGCCATTTATTTTTTATGTGGACAGTGCTTTATTAGTACAAAGACTTCTGAGTTCCTATCACTCTTAAAGGTAAAATCACGCCTAGACATTTAAGAGATTAAAAATATGGTGATTTTTTCCCCTTAAACATAAAGGAACTAAAAGAAAGCTTAGAGAGAAGAAAAAAGAAGTTAGCTTCCAAATCCTATGTTATCATTAATTCATTAATTGATTCATTCCACACTTATGCTAAGCATATCCAAACAAAGTGGCTACCTTCCAGGACCTTACAATCTGTTAGACCTATGACATTTAGGTCACTAATAACCCGATTTTAAAAATTTGTCTAAAGAAAGGTTTCATTCATAATGAATTATTCCGAAGACTATACTTATCAAGAAGGCCCATGCTTTCCACTTCTTCTTGGGGATGGGGGTGGGGTGGGGGGGGGGAGAAGCAAGCATCTTTATAAGGTAATAGTTTTTCTAATGTCTGTATTTATCATTAAAATAAAGTGCAGCTGTTTAGGGAAGCAAAGAATCTAATCTGGTCGTGGGAATGAGATTCTCTTAGGGCCACCCTTTCTCTAGCTTTGAAATCAAGTTTTCTTCCTCTTATTACCAAAAATTCTCTCATCTTACAACGCAGCACCCACGGAGACGAGGATAATTGTACAAGACCCCTGGCTATGGCGTTGCTCCGAAAGCAACAGGTATCCTGGAATGATAAACAAGACCACAGTGGACCGCAGGTCACTTGCTCTCAACCTAGAGAGTTAATGCAGCCCAAGTCAAAAGGGCATTCTCGGTTCCAGCTCAGAAGGCGCTGTCAAACTCTAGGCGCCGGCGCTCACATCTTCCTCTCAGCGAACCCCAGAGCCTCCTTGGGGGACCCAGTCACCAGGAAGACCGACCTAGAAGCCGAGCGTTCAAGGGCACGGAAGGGTGTACAGGAGGTCGTCCCGAAAAAGCCACCAGGTCACGTGCGTGACACTCACCTGTTCATACTCTCCAGGCCTGGTAGAACCGCGATCCCCTGCAAGTTCGGAATGGGTCCCGCGGGAGCTGCGAAGCCCTCCCACGCTGCGCAGCCCAGGGTGCCGGGTGCGTTTCCGAGTTGCAGGGCTGCGATCGCCGGTAGGAGAGGTGGCGGCAGTGGCAGCAGCAGCAAGTGCGGGCGGACCGGCGCGGGGAGTCTTCTTGCTCGCGCTCGCTCCGTCTAGCGGCCGAGGGACTGCGGCAGGACGCGAGCTCAGCCCGGCCGAGGCCACAGCTCTCGGCCGCCAGGATGCTGCAGTGCGGCGCTTTGGCGCCCCCTACTGGAGCCGGGGACTCGCTCCTCCCGCGATGCTGTCTCCCTGGGGAGCGTGGAATAGCCTCCTTCTCTGTGCTGCCCCGGAGTCAGGCTTCCCTTTTCCCTTGCTCACTTCCCGATCTCTAGGTTCTCACGCGAGGACTTATTTTCTTAGTTAAAAGGTTGCACGTGAAAGCATCACTACGTGATGTTTTCTACTTCTGACTTCAAATGAGTCTCACCACATCCCTTTGAGGTATATTTAATTATCCCCATGATACCCAAGAGGAAAATGGATAGATAACTTGTCCAAGGCTAGTATCTTGTTGGAATGAAATCCAGGCCAGGCTGGAAGCTGAGAGATGCTAGGAGGGACATAAATACTGAATTCCATTGAAATTTATAGTTATATATTTGATAAAGTTCCAAAAGGTTCACATTCTCCTTACAAGATCAGCATGTATATTTGAAGTCATACTCCATCATGCTCAAAACCTAACGAAGATGATTAACATTCATGCTGTGCTAGACCGGGCTTTCATCTCTCATCTCATTTTATAGGTATACCTACTCTTGAGGCAAGCACTAGTATTGTAGTTATTAGCCTTTCACAGATAAAGTGAGTTTCAGAGACATTAAGTGATTTCCCAAAGACTATCAAAGAAGCAGGAACACCTAGGCTATTTTTTTCCCTTAAGAATCTGGGCATTCTTACCAAGATACCAGGTGGCCTGCAGAAAACTACTGTAATATAGAGCAGTCAGGAGCCTAGGGCTACATGCACAATTTGCAGTGTGTCCTTGATGGAAGAGATATAACCAGAGAGGCAGTTTCCAGGGTCAGTGCTGTTCTGGAAAGCCACTGCAACCACTAGTGGTGGGCCAGGCTGAATGCAGTAGCTGGATGTGTGGCAGGTGCTGAAACTGCACACCTCTAGCTGTGCAAGAGGTGTCCCGTTCATTCTTTGAGGAAGCTCACATTTTATCCTGTATGACTTTCCTGATCACAGTGCTATCTCCCTACCCCCCAAAACACTTCTGGATCAGATGACCTGATTCTATGTCTCATAGCACTCTTATCTATTATTGTATTTGCATTGTACTCATTTTTATTTCTCAGGCTTCTCCATTACCTGAACTTTCTGAATGTAGGGATATATAGTATGTATCTCTGTATTTCCAGCCTCTGCTATCATGCCTGACACACAGTTGGTGTTCAAAAAACAGTTGTTGAATGCATAAAGAGAAAGAACAAATAGTGACAGGGGATGTTTGGATTTCTTGTATGCTGAATTTGGGATAAAATAGCTAGTAAAATTGAACATATGGGACTGAAGTTCAGGAAAGAGGCTTGGAAAAGAGATTTCATGTCTCAGCATGTAGGAAATCTTTGAAGCCAAGAATATTGAGAAAATTCCCAGGTCGATTATGTAGAATTTTATATAAATCCAATTACATAGAGTTTTGTGGCATTAAGATGTTCAGGTCTCACATGTGACCTTCTTTCCCTAGCAAATCATGTATTTATGGGAGGATTTAATACAAAATATCTATGAATAGATAGGTAGATAGATAGACAAAAAGAAAGATCTCCTATTTATAGAGACTTAAGTTGAAATTCTGATTTTGTCATGCATCTCTAATTGGAACTACTGAAGAGAGCTCAAGCCAGTCCCCCTTTGCAGCAATTCTTTGAACCTTGTCCATGGAACCTGTTTCTCTCCATTTTCATTCTCAGCCCACATAGACCAGCACTCCTCTCTTGACTAGAGAAGAATTTGCGTTCACAACCTGAGTAGCTATTTTGGGGCCTGATAGCCAGTGCAATATCTTTAGTTCATGTCCTATATTCAATGGGAGTGTTTCCTTTGTCTCTGAAGCAGCAATAATGAGCCATTCTCCCTCATGTGGAAAGCTTCATGGATCAGTAAGAAGGAAAGAAAACACTTTGCACTTACGGCTCCACAATATTTGCTTTTTGGGCAGGAATTCCCCTCGGGAGAGGTCTTGTCACCCTTCAGTCTCTTAGCCTGGCTTTAACTTCTGACCCAAAACTAGTAGATGAAGAGTCAGTATAACCCCAAAACATTAAAAACTAGAATCATGTGTGTGTGCATGTGTGTGTCTATAATTACTAATCATGTTCATTGTAAATAGTTCAAGTAGAAAAAATACAAAGTAGGGAATCACCCCCAAAACCACACTATTCAGAAATAACCATTGTTCTAAGGAGAAGACCATTATTGCAGACACCGTAGAACATAGATGAATCGATAGGTATGTTAAAAGGCATATGGCTATGCTAAGCGCTATTATACTATTTTTAATAAATAAGTAAATGTTATTTTTAATTTAAAAATACACTTAATTAAGCAAAAATTAAAAAAATTAAAGTGAACCTGAAAAGATGACTGACCTTTAGGTCTTTATTCACTTCGTGAGGTATTTTACGCTAAAGAGTCTTCAAAAGTTAAATTTATTACATAAATGCAGATCTGAATTCGTTATGTTTAACCACATATTTGTTTATATTTATATGGTTATTTATATGTGTATATGGTTTATATAGTAAACCATATATTTGTTTTAGTCAATATCATCTGACTTCTTACTATTTAAAAAGGAAGAAATTAGCTCTCGTATTTTTGCCTCTCACTCCCCCTTTCTTTATCTTATACTTTTACTTCTGTATTATTCTTTCTTTATCAAGATTTATAATATTTGTGTCTGTTCTGTAATTCTAATTTCCAAAGTGATCTAAACTTAGCTATATATTTAATGGGATAAATTTCTTTAATAATTTTACTGCAATTTTTCTGTTACTGATTATTTTGATTAATCTCTTCGTTTCTTCATTAAGTAATGTTGTCAAGAATGTCTTATAGATGCTATATTGTATAATTGAGAATACTCATCTCTTCTTTTTCTTCTTGTTTTTAATTAATTTTGTTTATACCTTACTTTTGCTTACTATGATCCTTTCCTCCTTTTCCCCTACATATTTTGTATTTATTATGTCATTTATTTTTTAATCAGATATATTTTCTGTGATACACAATAAGTGGATTCTACTTGGCTCTGTTCCTACCTTATCTGAGAATTGTTTGTTGTCTATGAAGCAATGGTTTGAGGGCTGAGCATTTCACTCTGTCTACCATTCTGAGATGAGAAGATAAAGCAAAAAGGAAAGGTCATCTGAGCCTCTGAGCAGCCTCTCTCAAAGGTTACATGATCTGCTTTTCTCTGAGGTTTTATTAAAAACCATGCGCCAGGATCCAGTGCAGGCAGTCAGGATCAGACAACATTCCAAAGAAAAGATTCCCTCAGGCTTGAGATGGCTTCCCCCATTCATTCTTGGAACCCTAAACCATTTTCATTATAACTATTCCCTCTGTCCCCTCTTCCTCCCACAACAGGATAAGATAGCTGCTCAGTTTATTTCATTCTAAAGTTAGAGATATTCATTATTGGTAAGAAAGAATACTCAAAATTTGATGACTCACCAATTCTCTTCTGGAAGGCAGGGCAGTCTATACCATGACCTTTTATTTCCTTAGAGTTTTGTTTTTAAGTTTTATGGCAAGAAATCATACCCCTTTTCTTTTCTTTCTTTCTTTCTTTCATTCGTTCTCTCTCTCTTTCTTTCTTTTTTTGCTGCTGCTACTGATTATTTTTTGAGTTGAGGGGAGTTCTTTATTGTTGTTATCGTTAACTCAATATTAAGCAAGGACAAGTTTGATTTGGGCCATGATTGGACTTTCCGTATGATGGGAAACAACTATAAAAGCTAACCAAAATATACAAAATAGCTATTTGGAAGCACTGGAAAACAACCAAGGCAGGGCTGTAATGCCTGACAGAGGGAATGCGCTTGAGTTTAATCCCACATTTACCCATGTTTTCCTCTTGGGGTCATTTTAAGATCCCTGATCTGTGCAAGCTGAGTCCACACAACAGTAAGAGGATAGAGTTCAGGGCTACTAATGCAGCTGGGTTCAGAAGGTTAAAGTGTCTGCAGAAGAGAACCACAGAGAAGTAACTCCAGATATTTGCATAGAAATGCCCCTGGGACCTTGGTTATTTCCTGGGCTGTATGTTGTTTGGCAAGTCCCTGGGAAACCTAGTAGAAAAGTAGTTTCCTGGAGTTTGAAAGCTAAATGGAGATTTCAGAGATCTCAGAGTCCTGGGAAGATACTGGAGTTGAGTCTAGCCAGCATTCAGAGAACTTTGCGAACAGCCTGGACATTCAGTTGAGACCTCAGAAAGACCATATTCTAGGAGTGAGAACCATGCTTTAAGACTAAAGGCTATTTTCTAGGAGTAACTAGAATCTGAAATACACTTCCTCCTCCAAACGAAGACTAACATGATGCCTGGACAGGAACAAGTTAATCCACTGGTAAAAATAACTGCCTGCCAAAACAAAACTCAAAACTCCTGAAAAAGATAACATAATCCAGAGCTTCTGTAACTATCATCTATAATGTCAAGCATACTGTATTAGTTAGATTGGGCTGCCATTAAAGACTAGGTAACCAAAATGACAAAATTTATTTCCCACAGTTCTGGAAGCTGGGAATGTTATTTCCAAATATAATCGTGTTAAGGGTTAGGGCTTCAAAATATGAATTTTGGAGAGACATAAACATTCAGTCCATAACACATACAATAAAAACTACCGACTAGGAAAGAAGCATGAAAAGAAATACCAATAATAAAGAGTTAAAAATCAATAGAAGTAGACAAATAAATGATCTAGACACTGGAGTAAGAGGACAAGGACTCCAAAATTGCTAGAATTATTGTGCTAAAGACAATAGAGGCAATTATAGACAAAAGTAGATAAAATATTAAGTATTTATCATATTTTCATTGATTTGCATATTTCAACAGAGAAATAGAACCTATAAAAATTATAAAAAATAACTTTAGAATCATACAATATAATACCTGAAATTAAGAACTCATTTGATGTGTTTAATAGAAGATAAAAAGATTAGAAGACAAGATTAGAAAATGTAACGATATGCCAGTAGAAAACACCTGAAATGAACTACAGATGAGAAAAAAAACATAGAAAAATCAAAACAGCATGAGAAATATAGAGCATGGTCAAAGAGTCTAATACACATGAGTTCCAGAAAGAAAAAAAAAATGAGATATGAGCAATCATTGAAGAAATAATGGCTGAAAAATTTGCAGATTTGATGAGAAATAGTAATCCTCCAAATCAAGAAGCTCTTTGAATGCCAAGCAAGATAAATCAAAAGAAAAGAACATCTATGCACATGACAGTCAACTTACTAAAAACCAAGAGACAGAAATAATATTGAGAGTAGCCAGGAAGACAAAAGCACATGTTATCTTTAAGGAAAAAAAATAAAGATGAATAATAACCTCTCAACATATACTAGTAAAGATATATCAATGAAATAACATGTTTAAAGTGCCTAACTAGAATTCTGTATTTACTGAAATAAATCATTCTCAGACAAACAAAATTTGAGAGAGTTCATTGACAAAACAATGAAAAAAAATTATTTTAGATGGAAGTAAAAAGATTCAAGTATAATCAGCAACTTTAGATAGAGTAAAAGTATAGGTAAAAATAAATGAATATTGACCAATAAAAGCCACAAGCATTAAAGTATCCTGTGAAGGGTAAAATGATATCCAGAAGTAAAATATCTGACAATAACAAACAAGGTGGGAAAGCATAAATAAAGTTAAGTTTCTGCCATAGTTTGGGATGTGGCAAAATTACTAATTTAAGATAGACTAATAATTAAAAATGCATTTTGCCATTTCTAGGAAAACACTGAAAGATTCTCAAAATATAATAATAGAGGTTAAATGAAATAAAAGTACTTCATTAATAAAAAGAAGGCAAGAAAGGAAGAATAAAGGAAAACATGACACAAATTAACAGCAAATAAGATAGTAGAATTATATCCGACTATTTCAGTAATTATCTCAAATGTAAAGGTACTAAACACTCTAATTAAATGACAAACTCTGTTCAATTAAATGATGCAACTACATGATTTTTTTTTATAAAACATCCCCCAAGTGTAAAGATACAGATAGACTGAGAGTAAAAAATGGAAAAAGATATGCCATGAAAACAATAATTAAAGGGAAAGGGCAGTTCTGCAGTTGAGCTTCCCTCCATACCATTACATGCATAAAAGCCAGCCCAAACCCATGCTCTTAATCATTATGCTCCACTACTTTTATACAGATGGGTTCATTTCTCTTTGTTAGATGTCCTTACCCTGGTCATTCCCTCCACTCTCTTTTCCATTCTCAGTTCCTCAGGTGGTGTCATCCTGAGCATGACAACAAAAATACTAGGAACTAGCATGCTTAGAGGGAAATAGGCTATGGCCGATACTCTGATAATTCGTATCACTTTTGCACAGGTTTCTCACTCTGAATCGCCTCCCTGCCGTGGTAGGCAAGGTTATTGTAATGACATCCCCTTTTACTAGGAAAGGGAAAACACAGTGAATGCCCAAATGTGGCTACAAAAACAAGTTTTTAGTTTCAACAGATTTTTGAACCATTATCCCTGAACCAAATCTAGCTCTCAGGAGTCCATCTCTGTTTAAACTATTTTTCCAGACCACTGGAGCTTAAATTGTCCTAGTAGAATTGGAATTCTTTTTGAATTCTATCACTTTTGCCTTTACTGATTTCCGAGTGGGCAATAGAACAGTTTTAAGAGTAGTGCTGGTGTGTATGCATGTTAGTAGTATGAGAGAGAGAGAGAGAGAGAGAGAGAGAGAGAAAGACTAGATAGATGATAGATAGATGATAGATGATAGATAGATGATAGATAGGTAGATAGATAGATAATCTGCTTACAGTGAATGCAATTTAGTAACCACAATAGTTATATAAGCTAGACTCGAAGAAATTAATAAATCAAATTAAATTCTAAAAGATTTTATTGAGTATTAATACTGTCCAGATCATATAAGATGATCCTTACCTAATAAACTGGCAGGAAATTAAAAACATATTCATAAAATTCTGACAATTTGTGGGACCTGGAATAACATAGTAATAATAAAAATTGGCCTACCACAGAGTCAATAAGAAAAGCTAAATTAGGAAGGTCTATGGGTTTTCCACTCCCTCACTTCGCCTTGATACATGAAAACAATTCTGAACTGGAACATTTTCCGAACTTCACAAACTAGAATGAAATAATGAGACATATGATCTATGGTTAAGAAAGGTTTAAGAAGTCTAATGTATTGGGGTCATTTTCCTAGCTGTTCTGTTTCATATAGGGTTCAAAGAAGAATCTAGTCTTAAATGAAATGGTAATTTTATGAATAAGGTTGATACCATGGTCATGGACTGGAATGAGAAAACAGTGAAGTAGAAAGATGGGTGAGTAGGGGTTGAAGGTTTAAGAATATTTCATCAACTACTAGAAATTTTAAAGTTCAGTAATAGCCACCAACTGATTCAGATAAGCAGCTTATAGAAAACTATAGAATATGAAAAAATATTACAACTTTATTCACCATTTATCCACAGCTTTAGCATAACGAATTGGAACTCAATTCGTTTTCATTATTGTTAATCGAAATAAATAGAAGAAAGAAATGTATAACCTATGGATAGTTAAGCATATAATAAATACATAGTAATTTCTGGCTTAATATTTTATCTGGTTGACTGCCTAGCTAAGTCTCTCCAAAATTCCAACCAAAACAAGACATTAATAAAGATAAAAAGATAAAAAGATAAAAGCTCACACCAACACCAAAACCTAAAGCCAACACTAAAAAATCAACCACTTAACAGTTTAGGATATATCCTTCCACTCTTTTTTTATGTATTCATGCATGAACACACACACCCCAAAGCATACATTTAAAAAATTTGCATATTGTATTATAATCTACAAATTGTTCTTTTTTTCACTCACTATGTTTTAGAGATCTTTTTATGTCACTATATATGCAGGGCCTCACTGATTCCAACGGTCAGTGTAAAGGAACTATGATTTAAACACAATTTATTTAGTTTATTTAACCTTCTAAACAATATATTTTAAAATAAGAACTATAATTCATCATTTTTTTAAATGCAATAAATCCATGTATACTAACAAAAATATTTCCAACACGAAACAAGGTGTAATATATAAAATATGGCATCATTTATGTAAAAAACAATAACCTATAATTTCTATATGGACCCACACATATACACATGACTTCATAGTAAATGTATAAAGAATATAAAGTAATAAAATAAAAATAGTTACTTCTGGGAGGCATCTAAGTTTCGTGTTTGTAGACAAAGAGGTGTTAAGCTTATCTGTAATATTTTAGTTTGTTCTATTTAGTTTATCATATAATTAAAATATATGTATTATATTAGTTAGAAAATAAAAATTATGTTTTCCTTTAAAAAATAAAGAAAATATAAACTATAAAGTTAATAAATATATTCTGGAGATAGTTGGAAAAGCTTGTCAAGGAAAGTTGGTTCATCTGCAGCAAAATCATTAGTGCAAAAATGAATAAATGATTGGATTTCGCAGAGTTTTATCTCTTACATGAACACTGCCAAGATACCTCATACGCTTTTCCCTGGTGGCTATGAATAATATTTTAGCCAGCTTGCTCATGAAGGGTGATGACGGGAAGGCATGAAAGCAAATTGAAAGAAGTTGTCATTCACGTCAAACTCTGGGACTGGGAACAGGACCCATGCTGCTGTCAGTCCTGCTGGTCTGTGGCATATTAGAGCTACCCCAGGGTTGACTGCACAAAGGGCTCAGTTTTATAAAAGCCTGATTCCAGTGCAGTCACCATAAAGTACCCTTTTCTACATTTCACACACAGTTTGCCTTTATTCCTTTTTTTCCTTTAGCTACATGATACTATCAAAAGAGAGTATTGCTGGAGCTTATTGAAAAGCAAACTCCAAAATTTACAATTTACTTTGTAATATGCACAGAGCTCAGAATTTCAGAGGTGAGTCAAAGAAACAAATAAAAAGTTATTTCTGGGCGTTTACCAAAAACATTGGAAGAAAATGATTTCCTTCACATTTTAGTACCAAAGATCTGTAATTAAAGTGGACTTCTAACTAATAAAGAACTAAGTATTCTTTAATTCTGATACAAAGAAGTGATTGTTGCAGCTGAGAATGGAACAATAATAACCTAATACAGGCAGAAGAATCTGGAACCAAGAAGCAGAGAGCTGGTTCTCCTACGCAGGCAGCCACTAAAACTCTCTAACAGGAATAAATTGAAAAGTGATGTCAAAAGACTATTCTGCATTTTGCAAATGTATGTAATTATTTGTAAGTTCACAACATAAAACAGTCATTCTCAGATTACATGTGCTTGTTTTTCTCATAAAATCTCAAGTTAAAGAATGTCCTCAGAAGATCTAGACAAGGTAAAACCCCACTAACCATTCTGTTAAGATTCTGCAAATAATATAAACAGACCTCTTATTAAAACTATCATATTGTTATGGGTTATATAGTCTAATGAATGCACAGCAAGAGAGGCAAATTGGATATTTAGAGGCTGGTTGAAACAAAGAGGCATGAATACCTGAAAAGAAATCTTTATATTATAGCATGTATCTATTCTTAGAGCATTCGACAAAAAGCTGGGGAAACATTCACCTAATATTAACTGGTTCACCACTCCAGTAAGAGAACCTTGGCAAGAATTGGGGTTGCATAGAACAGGCAAGGCAAGACAAGGTAAAAATATGCAGATATTAAAGCCTGGGGAGTAGTCAAATGAAAGAGGGACAGAGAAGCAGGTTTTATTAAAGTCAAAATACAGAAGCAAGAATCTGGGACTCAGAGATAAGCAAAAACAAAAGCTGGTAAGAGCTAAATAAATAAAAGCATCCATTTGACAATTTTTTATTTTAGAAATTCTCTGTTCCACTTGCTCCCAGATGCCTAAGTCCACCATGTTCTCAGCTACAATATATCTTGAGTCTGTGTTCTCTGAGTAAAATACCTGCAAGTCACAGCTCCGTTTCTCCTCTTTCCTTAACTCATATGTCAATCAAATGTACCTGTCTGACGTCTCAATTTCTTAGCTCTTGGCTCAGAGACAGAGCACTTTGATAAATTAATTTCTGCCAGGTATTAATTGGGACAATAGCATCATGGACAAGATGAAGAACAGCATAGGTTGGGTTCCAGGCTTTGCCATTTAGCTGTGTGTCTGGGCTGTAGGTTGTTATGCCTGTAAATGAGGACAATAATGTTTGTTTTATAAGATTCTTATGAGGATTGCATGAGATAAGTTATGAAATAGGTTTCTGGATCGTGATCAAAATTCAATTATTTCTTGGAGGGATAGAAGCTGAAAATAACATTTAAAGTTGCTAATAGTTTTCTGTGACGACATCATTGGGGCAGATTCCTTCTGTTCTAGAAAGAACTACTTGAGAAGTCTTTTAGATTATTAGATAAAAACCAAGGCTTTGTTTTAGGGAAAGAATACAAGGGAAGGAGTTTGTTCATTTGTTTGTTGTAAGATTGCTTATTTTTACTTATCAAGAGCCCATAATTTAATTACCATCCTTAGGGATCATAAAGGTTGTCTCCCCTACAGGTCTCTTTGTATCTATGAATTTAGAATTGAGGTAAATGGAACCTTCAGAGAAGAATGGCATTATGAACTAGATCTCATTCCACATAAGTTCAAAGTTATTGAGTCCGACTGATTAATTTGGGTGACCTCAAAGAGGTCAAAGGTAAGTAAGGATCATCAGGCTCTTGCGAGGAAACACCATAAAGAACGAGACTTTCTGGACTGACTGCCTGAACGCAAAACCAGTTGTGAGAAAGGGGTGCTGCTTCAGGCAGTGTGCTAAATTCTAATAGACTGGGAACTGGGCAAGAATTGAGAAATCTCAAATGATGAAGTCACAGTTCTCAACCTTGAGAAGC
>NW_011888997.1:3709544-3719324 GCF_000151845.1 Pteropus vampyrus | reverse complement strand
TCACTTTTGCTAAACTGCGTCACCAAACCAAAACTTAATAACTAACTTAATTGGAGTTGCAAACTCTCCCAGTAATGGAATTTTAAACCAATCTGTCTAGAATTCCCTGATCAGTGCTAGTGAGGTAATCTGTGTGATAAAACCCCTGACATTTCTTTTCTCTAAAAGAAAATGACCTGGTCTAAAAATCACCTTTTATTTTCTTTTGCTAACAACTCCTCTGTCACACCCTTCGACCTATACAAAACTTCTATTTTGTAAAACCTCTCCAAGTACCCTTTTAGTTGCTAGATGGAATGTTCCTGATTCATGAATCACTTAATAAAGCCAATTAGATCTTCAAATTTTGTTCTTTAATAGTAATTATTGGATACTACTTAGTTACATTTCTTAAATATGAGATATGGATTTTGTTTTGTAAGATATATATTCGACCATGTAATCTTTTACTTGTAGGTTATTTGTATCATTTATTTATTTAACAAACATAATTTAGGCCCTAATATACCCAAGGTACTATGCTAGATTCTGAGGATTCTTTGGGGAATAATTCAGACACAGTTCATTTCTTATGGATTTTACAGTGTGTTGGAGGAAGACAGTTATTAAACGTTTCAATTCTTACAAAACATTTTCAAGTTTTCTTTGCACTTGTATTCGAGTTAGTCACAGATATTGTGTGTATCTTTCTACCTGCCTTTTGTGTCCTACAATGTACTGGTAGACAGAAATACATTGGACTTTAGGAGGGTGATAATTTCTGAAAGAACTAACTGATCAATGACATATAAAGAGGGATGATGGTATTCAGGAGACAGGGATTGGAATCAAGTATTCCAAAGGTTCAGAGAAATGCGTAGGCTCTAAAGCTGAGTTTGAATGCAGAGGCCTCGAGAAGTGAACACAAGCAAGAATACACATGGTGGGATTGTGCAAGGCAGGAAAGGGAAGAGGAGGCTGTTGTATGGACCAAATTTAGCATACGCAGGAGCAGAGTTCATACATCACATTCAATAGAAGAGGGTGAGAGATGGCCAAGAGAGGGTCGGAAGCAAAGGCCATAGTGAATCTCAAAAGGACAGGTGTGACATGGATGGTGGGCTGGCTGACAGACGTTGCCTTTTATGGGTTAACTCAAGGTTTCCCTTGAGAGCCTTTTCTGGTGCTGTCTATTTTAGTATGAAAGAGGAGAATATTTCCTCTAATCTCCTGAATGCAACTCGTCAAATGAGAAACCTCTTTATAATTCCAATAAATTAGGAGGGGGAGAAATGGGCCTCAGTTTTCTCAGCAGAAAAATCCCCTTCTAGGTAAAGACTCATATTTGTTGGGTGAATATTTTAATAATATGATTAGATAAGAGCTGAGAGTCTCAAAAGCCAAGTTGAGTAACAATGGGTTGTTGGTAAGTTGACTTTTAAGGAAGATGAGTCCTGTTACCTTGAGTAGTTCTTTAAATGAGGTCATTTAAGTTTCGGGTGGAATGTAAGTTTGTTGAGACATTAGTGAATAATTTAGAGATTTATTTGAAAAACATCAAGAAAAAAAAGACTATTGACTTGTACACCTGTTGGCTAAAGAATCACTTGTGGAGAAAAAAGGTCTGATGGAAATTATTAAGCTGTTTGCTATGAGGTATGCAATGTAAATTTACTCCTTTATTTCTTCGATTAAAATCTGCATTGCTTTTAACATTGTGAACTGCACTTAACATTGGAGCACGTGGCCAAGTATTGAGTCCTTATTAAAACTGGTACAGGAACAACTATAGGTTATTTGTATAGAGAGCCATATTAGGGTTATAATATTAATAATAGATGTTACTTAGCACTACAGTGCCTTAATGATTTTCTTATGTTATTTTATTGAATTTAATCTTTACACCAATGATATACTTTAGTGTATAGTGATGGTTTTAATTGCCTTGTCCTTGAATTGATGCATATTACTACTTCTCATCTTTCGTTGGCAAAACTTAGTTCCTTCGTAACCCCAGATATAAAGGGAGCTGGGAAATGTATCTCTGGCTGGACAGTCTCTTCCCAGAAATAACTCTGTACTTTGAAAGACCGAGCATTTATTTGATAGATAGCTAGCCACACTGGCCATGTTAGCCAGGTAGATAGTATCCCCATTATGTACATGAGAAAACTACAATTTAGAGAAACTGAGCAACTTCCTTAATGTCACACAAATAGAAGTGGAAGAGCCTGCTCTATGCTGAATGTTTTTCTAGATGCTTAATGCACACGATTTAATTTAAATAGAAGGCAAAGATTCTTCAAATGAAATGAGCTAGATGAAATAAAGTCAAGCCAACTAATAGAATTAAAAGAGAAAAATAATTAAATGAAATAAATAACCTCTTTATGCACTGATAAGGAATGAACTCCAAGATATGATGTTGAATAGAAAAGAAAGAGCAAACCAATATGATACAATTTGTATATTTTAATGTCTTTATACACACACAATGAGTACTCATGCATGCATATACTATCTCTGAAAGGAGGATACACAAGCTACTGGTACAGTGGTTTCTTCCAGGGAAGGATATTGAAGGCTTGGAGAGGTACTTAATCTTTCATTACATACCCTCCTCAAATTTATTGTTCTACTCTCCTGAGACTGAAAGTCTAGCCAGGCTTTCTGGGTGACTGGCCCCAGTGCTGCACACATGTAGAAAATTGCCAAAATAAGCTGAGCTGTACAATTGGTAAATGAGTGACTTGAGAACAAAGGATAATGGTGTTTCAAATGTGAATTCCTACGATTAAGAATTTTAAAGAAAACAAGAATCACTTTCTTCCATTCATGTTTATCAGAGCAAATCATTAGTGATTTTTATGACAGCTATCTAGTTAGGTCAAGCTTTACTGGGGCCAGAATTGATTTCATAAACGTGAAAGCAAATAACTTAAAAATAGTCTTGAATGGAAATAATTACTACTTTATATGATCAAGAAGTCATATCTTTGTTCCAGAAAGCCCCTTTTCTACTTGGCAAACTCTAATTATCCATGCTCAGAAAGGGAGTCGATGTGTCAGTTAAAATTTCTAGGTTCCAATGTTTAAAGTTGTTTACTAGAGTTTAGAAAAAGATAAAAATTATATTTTAGTCCAGTACGAAGTCACAGACAATAATTGTTATTTCAGCAATGTATAAAATATTGTTCAAGTTTTTTTGTCTTATTTTAGAGTCTTTTTTTTTTTTTACGGAGAGACTGCACATCTAAAAATTAATTCTTAATCCTAACAGCTAAACTTCTCTTTAAAATTCTATACACAATTGTTGTCATCACCAGAAGTTAAAATAATTTGAACTACAAAGTCAAAACAAAATTTATAATTACAGGCTTTTTAGAACACAGACTGTATTAGGATAGGTTATAGCGCATTCCCTGACTAGAACACGATGCCCTGCTTGGAATGCAGGTGAAGAGATCTTAATTTGACTTTCCATATGTTCTCAAATTTTTCATGTTTGGGGGATGATACTGTGGACAAAAAGGGGCACTGTAATAAATCTAACCAAAAGTAACCTCACGGGGTCATCTGAGCATAAATTCCTCACTAGGCAGATCACGGTAGGTAGTCAGGCTGCAGGCATATAACTATAGTTAAAAGTTTTCCTTTGCCTTAAGCAAGTTTTGTCCATTGTTTCTGCACATCTAAGTTATATCTTTGAAATGCCTTCTTTTCAGACTCCTTGGAAGCTCAACCACACTCAGGAGAGCAAATAATCATGGTAACTATTGTGTAATACAATTCGTACCTTGCTGTCTCCCACCTCCATGTAATCTTCCCTATTTTCTCTCCTTAATTTCAAAGGCATAAAAGAAACTGCAAACCGTCATTCTGGGAAGCATTGTTCTCAGTCTGCTGAGATCTTGCTTTCCAGAGTATCCTCTGTTTGGCTCAAATAAACTCCAATAAACTCATAAAATTCTTCTACAGGTATGTGTGTGCTTACGTCAACAGTACATATTATGTACTTTCTTTAATTCATTTATATATTCACTCGTGCCAGTCAAACATTTTTAAGATTATTCCTTTTAAATGTACTAGAATGGTAAAAAATATCAGTGTACAATATGCCTATTCTACTTCAGCCTAGAAATGGATATCTCAGCTCAAATGTCAACTTTTTAAAACCAAATAAAAGAGCCAGCTATTATGTTCTAGTATTTAGATATGAGAGTAAAAAATAAATACTGTCTGCTTTCCTAACGGTTTTTTGTTTGTTTGATTGATTGGTTTTGTTTTTATTTTCATTTTTGCTTTTTTATTTAAATTCTTCTCCTTGACCCACAAAACTTGAAAATGAAAATGTGCTCTCTGGTGCTTTCCATTGGTTAGATTTTGTTACTGATCAAACTAACTAAAAGCAATTTACTTCTATTTAAAAGGTCATGCTATTTGGGCTCGCCAATGATTTTAATCTTATTATAAACTACAATACATCCCAACATTGGCTAATGTATTTATGTCTGTCAAGGAACAACAGCAAAAGCAAACTTTATTTCCAATAGAGAAGGCTCTAGATGATAATCTTTGCCTTTTATTAAAATAATGTGATACTATTTTTTCTCTCATCTCTGTCTTCATCCCCTCCTAAAATCCTCTGCAGTTTCCTCCTCTACCTTACCTCTGACTATTGGTGATCCTTGATGGGCCCCTCTTTTTTCTGTCTCTCTTCCTAAATTTTCTCAATCAGTCTTCTAGTTTAAATGCTCTCTCTGTGCAGATGGCTCATGAATCTACACAACACTGTGCAAACTGTGAAGTTGCCCCAGAGGCTGTGAACAACACAATACTTTGCAAAGACCTCTATATCCTTGAGGAGAGACTAAATCATTTGGGGACTGTGAAACGAGCACTACCAGCATTAGTCCATCCCCTGCTTTCAGAATCTATTAAGGAAAGCAGCGGATCCATGGACATTTGCAGCGACCAACAGTATGCTTTTCTTTGGAGGACATTGTCAGTGTGCTATAGATTTCCTCCATGTTCTCCATGTAACCATTGCAGAGCGGCTACTCCCCTCTCATCTTAAACCACATGTCAGGACCTGTTAAAAATCATTTACGTTTAGCTAAACAACTTTTGAAACACAAGGACTACTATTAGACTCCCTCGAAGGACACAAGACGAGCTCTAGAGATAGAGAAAAGAAGGTTGCTGTGGGATGGGCTGCAAGCTCTCAGACTGAGGGTAAAGGTGTATATTTTCCAGCTGTCAAATGTGGACTTCACGAAGTGTCTTGAAATAGGTCCTTCTCAGGAAGACTTCCTGCCAAGAGTGAGGTGACATCTGCAGAAATTGGCCCAGTATACAGTAAGCTGTTCACTTCACTCTACCCAGAGGACATCAATGCTGCATTTCAATCACACCAGTTATTTCTCTTCTGTTACCCGAGCTCCTTGGATCCTTTGAGACCCACAACAATCATAAGTTACTGGAAGAGTTAAAAGCAGGCCTCAGTGTGAGGCTCAGAGTCTAAATATGGGACAGATTTCAAATGAGATGAATATCTGGAAACTTAATAACTCAGAAACTACAATAAATTTTTATGTAGCCTGATAGTGATCTGAAAAAACAAACGAACAAAAAAAAACAAAAACAAAAACCAAAAAACCCAACCAAACAAAAAACAAAAACTATGAGATTTCCTCATGCAGAGGGAAGGAAAGAACAATGCAACAGAAAGGAGTTAAGAAGACAGCGTAGGGAAAATATAAAGCTGCTTTTTACTTTCTGGAGAGAGGGAGGGAGGGAGAAAGGAAGGAAGGAAGGGAGGAGGGAGGGAAAGAATGAAAGTAGGAAGGAAGGAAGGGAAGAGGAAGGAAGGAAAGAAGGAAGGAAGTAAGTAAGGAAGTAAGGAAGTAAGTAAGGAAGTAAGGAAGGAAGGAAGGAAGGAAGGGAAGAGGAAGGAAGGAAGGAAAGAAGGCCAGGAGGAAGAGGAGGGGAGGGAAGGAGAAAGGAGGAAGAAAGATAAAAAAGCTGTCTTTTTACCATATATAGTTTAAGAATTATGTATATTATATATTCTCTATAAACTTCCTGAAATTTCTTATATAAAGTGGTAGAGGATAAAATAAGCACATAAACACCCAACTCCACAACTTTGATTCTCTCACCTGATAATTTGTCCTCCCTCTCACTGATGTTCTCTTTCCCTCACCATCCAACCATATGTACCTACACTTTTATCCACCTACTTGGCCAATTTCCTCATCACCATACTGCCAACTAACACAGCTTTCTTCAATTGTGTTGCTCGATATGCTATTTTAACTAAAATGAACACATATTATAGTTCCTAAATAAACATGCTCATGTGTCCCAAAACAGATCATGATCTTCAATAAAAATTTTTTTATGTCCTATTAACTTGTGCCTAAATTTCTTTACAGTTTATAATAAAATTGCATTTCTATGTTCTTATGCCAAACATTTCATAGGTTATATAAGACCTCTTTGTTTAAGATATTGTTTAGAAAGATTAGTGAATCAACTTGCATTAGGAAAAGCAAATATTAAGAGAAACAAGGAATAAGATGTTTATATAATGATGTTACAAATTTTTCTGAGCACAATCTGTTGGAAATTCTCCTTCTAATTAAAAAAATAAAGATAAGCAAATTAAAATCAGTTGGGTTTATCTCAGTTTGTTTGTGGTTCGATACATACCAACAAGAAAATGCTTTGTTAAGGATCAGGTAAAGGACTGCCTTTCCCTCAACCACATTTGGCTTTTGGTCGATGTTAGTTTGGAGTTAGTTTTCTCTTCCACATGGAGAAAGTATGCTGATATATCTGTCTACAAGATAATAAAACAAGATCCAGAAACATTCGGGTCTTTATATTTGGATTTCTCATCCATTTGGTTAAAGACTTAGTTAAAACCCAAAGCATAGAAGATAGAGAATGCATTTGGAATTCTACAAGTGAAGAATTCATATTGTATTCTATTACTCAGTTTAATGTTCTGAAATATATTATAGTAAAACTATGAATACTTAATCCAGTTGAAAGAGTCTAGAAATCGGGGAAGATACAGATAACAGTGTAACGGAAGATATGAACAAGGATTCTGGGGTGTGTGTGTGTGTATGTGTGTGTGTGTGTGTGCGTGTGTGTGTGTAGCAGAAGAAACACAAGGCAGAAGAGAAGGGCTGGAGAGGGAAAAGAAAGGCTACAGAAAGAGACAGCTTAAAGTTTTTTCCAAAAGTTTTAGAGAGGTTAAAATATTCTTCATTTCCTCTTTCTCTAATTTTACAACATTTCCCATTTTCTCCACTTCCCCTTTGCCCCTTATCATTTATCACCTGAAAAAACCTTGCTGAAGGAAGAAATGTAAGCAAGCTTTCCAACTCACTGCTGTTGTAGCAGCAGCATTCTAGGATTTTAGTAGCAAATAACTGGACACAAAAACTCTCTCTGACCTTCCCATTCCCTCTCGTATGCTCACGTTCTGTCACTTTGAAATCCTTCCTTTTCTGCTCCCCATGCGTCATAACCTAAAAAAAAACAAGAAAAGAAAAAAGAAAAAAAGAAAAAAAAAAAAGAAGAAGGAGTAAAGACACTTAAAAGGGAGCTATAGTAAAAGTTATTGTGAGGAAATTAACAAAAACACACAGCTTTTGAATCAAATAGTATTGCCATAGAGAGCCCAGAACTGGTCTATAAGATATCTCTATCTCAATCTCAACAAGCATTTATAGAAAATCTAATACACTGGACTTGCAGTGTTCTTCCTTTCTCTACCTTGCAATTGTGGCAGTTTATCTTCCCCTGCCTCCAAGCTGGTAGTCTGTAATTGAACTGGTGGATGGTAGAAATTTCATGAGGGCAATCAGTCTTGCGTTTTAAAAAAGACTAGACTCATTAAAGAGATTGTTATATGTTTCCAAAATGTAGAGGGAAGAAGTATCTTTGGGAGAGAGGGCAAGCATGAGAAGAGAGAACCCAATGTCCCCGCCCCCCGCCGCCCCACTCCCCCCAGGATGGAAAGATGATTGAGCACAGTAAACGAGACGAATGGAAACTCACTGCTTTCTGGCAGTGCCTTGGGGCTCCACGGAGCTCCTTGGGGCTCTGTGCTGTAACCTGTAAGGCGCATCAGTGCTCTGGACTTCAAAGGACCATGAGGGTTTGTAAACAATGGGTATCTGAACAGGAACCAGAGTGGATCCCATACTGTAAGTGCCTTCTCAAATATTTGCTTTCCACAAAACCCCAGGACCTATGTACAATCCTGGAGGTCTATTCAGGGTTTAGTGAGAGAGATTGGTAGTATAGGAGCTTAGAATTAGATTTAAATTAATTTCAGGAAAAGAAAAAAATGTGACATGAAACTCATGCTCACTCTACAAGTTCTGTGACTATAAAGAGAAACACATAGAAAAAATACATAATCGTATGATGTATGTTTATATGTATGTATATATGATTATAGAATCCACGTAAAAGCTATGTCTGTGTACTGCATGTGGACATTTAGGAACCCTTTCAAATAAATGTCTCTCTCCCCTCGAGTGTCATGAATATCACACATGGCCAAGAATTCTTCCTGAACTTGTGTGCTTGCAGACTTCTAATACCCGCTCTCCAAGTCTCCAACTATTTTGAAGCCGAAGAGAGCTCTTTTAATTTCAGGTCTCTTACCCCACTCATAATACAATTCCCCTGAAATGTTTCTACCTTGGTTCTCACTGGTGGGCTATAAGCCTATATCACGTCGTGAGGTCTAAGTACCTCACATCTCAACACCTGGGAACCTGTAAGGTGAGGCAGGCCCTCGACATGTACGTCGCTAAAATTTTTTATTCTCCTTATTTAGTAGAGTGTGTATATCTGACTGAGGGTAATTCTGTTTATTTTTCTATAGCATTATCATTTACCATTTTTAAACATTTTTCCTCATGTTACTGACCTCTTCATTCCAGGAATAAATGGTTTTTTCTCTCTGTGCTAGAGGATAACAACACAAAAACTTAGCCAGTAATTTTACTTGGTGGTCTGACAGACTCTCATAAATGCCTTGTTTGCAACCTAAGAACATAACTGCATATTTACACATATCTCTGGCAAACATCTCTTCCATATCTGATGGCCATTAATTTGGATTTAACTAGCTTCTTATAAAAATAAATTGCATGCGGCCAAGGAAGAATATTGTGGTTGAATAACTTCCTCTGTCTGCTATAAACATTAAATTAAATTTATATGCTAGTCATGACAATAATGGCCCTTTGGATGATTCTACACTACAAGCATCAATTGAAATGAGGTCCCCAGTTGTCACTGAGAAAATCAAAAGGATCTTGGTTTGAGGAATAACTATGCGATTATGATTATGTGTGAATTGTGATTATATTCTTTAATAAAGAAAACATGCTGGGATTTACAACTCTCCTCTGAGAAACAATCAATGAATTAACACATATTGAACACCCACAGAGTTCCTAGAGCTGAACAAACAAATTACTTCATCAACCTGCAAAATAGCTAGTGGACTGAGATGTACAATGAACCAGCTGAGCATGGCCCTGAGAAGAACCAATAAGCAGGCAGAATTTATTTTCATGGTAAATAGCATCTGCATCGTGCATCCTAGAACAGTTTAGACTAGAGATCTGAACTGGATTCCCTTCCCAGCTCTGTCACTTGCTAACTGCATAGTAATATCCAAGATACTTCACCTTCTTGAGATTTAATTTCCTAATTATGAAAAGGAAAATCATTACCCTGTCTTACGCAGTTTCAAAGGAAACA
>NW_011888997.1:3688457-3709494 GCF_000151845.1 Pteropus vampyrus | reverse complement strand
TTTATTTTTCTATAGCATTATCATTTACCATTTTTAAACATTTTTCCTCATGTTACTGACCTCTTCATTCCAGGAATAAATGGTTTTTTCTCTCTGTGCTAGAGGATAACAACACAAAAACTTAGCCAGTAATTTTACTTGGTGGTCTGACAGACTCTCATAAATGCCTTGTTTGCAACCTAAGAACATAACTGCATATTTACACATATCTCTGGCAAACATCTCTTCCATATCTGATGGCCATTAATTTGGATTTAACTAGCTTCTTATAAAAATAAATTGCATGCGGCCAAGGAAGAATATTGTGGTTGAATAACTTCCTCTGTCTGCTATAAACATTAAATTAAATTTATATGCTAGTCATGACAATAATGGCCCTTTGGATGATTCTACACTACAAGCATCAATTGAAATGAGGTCCCCAGTTGTCACTGAGAAAATCAAAAGGATCTTGGTTTGAGGAATAACTATGCGATTATGATTATGTGTGAATTATGATTATATTCTTTAATAAAGAAAACATGCTGGGATTTACAACTCTCCTCTGAGAAACAATCAATGAATTAACACATATTGAACACCCACAGAGTTCCTAGAGCTGAACAAACAAATTACTTCATCAACCTGCAAAATAGCTAGTGGACTGAGATGTACAATGAACCAGCTGAGCATGGCCCTGAGAAGAACCAATAAGCAGGCAGAATTTATTTTCATGGTAAATAGCATCTGCATCGTGCATCCTAGAACAGTTTAGACTAGAGATCTGAACTGGATTCCCTTCCCAGCTCTGTCACCTGCTAACTGCATAGTAATATCCAAGATACTTCACCTTCTTGAGATTTAATTTCCTAATTATGAAAAGGAAAATCATTACCCTGTCTTACGCAGTTTCAAAGGAAACAAGAAGTGAAAAATTACTTTGAAGATTATTAAACACTCAACCACAAAATATTATTTCTCTGCTTCATTTTTTTTTCTCGAGCTCTCCAAGGCATTGTTTGTTCTCATGATCAATCTTTAGCCAGAAATGAGTCACTTGGCCACCCCTAATTGAGTCTGAGAGGGTAAAAATGCAACAACAATGGCAACAATGAGATTCTGTTTAAGGAGAAAGAAGAAAATATGTATTTGGTAAGGAGTTAGCGGTGTCTGCCACACATGTGCTATTCATCTTTTGAAATACTTGAGCACAATTACAGTCTTAAAGGTATATATTTTCTTTTCATACAACAATGTGCATAAACGAAAGCCAACTATTTCATCTGGTGGTCAACCAAAAATAAAGATTGGTCTCGAAACTTGAAGTAGAAATTTGCTACATTGAACATACTGACAATTAATCTGTCAGTGGTTAACTTGATTCATTTCTAAAGGATTTTCAAGAGAAAGTATGCATACTTTAAAACTAATCCCTGTGAGACGGATGTAGACTACCCTGCTTTGTGGATTTAGCTTTTCCCCAACTTGGCATTGTGCTCTGGAGGATGGCGGCCCCCGAAGTATTTCCTGGCTTTGCTGAAATCCTGAGGATATATAATGGGCTTATACTTTTCAGGATTTGTCATTGAATTTTCATTCGTTGCCCATTCTTTTTCTAAGTTCCAGAGGTTTCTGGTAATTCACATTCAGTAGATTATCTGAGCCAACGCTTATCCACAATCATCTTCTCCCGAGTATCATTCTGTCTGAAGCCTCATGGGAAGTCTGCTGCATGGGGCTCCTTGGAAAACTTCGCTTTCTTTGTACACAGGGACCTTCTCTTTATACGGGATTCGGTAGAGATGCTGGCAGGTGTTGCCTTCCACTATGAAGCAGCAAGCATGAGGACTAAAGAAAACATACCCAAGTTTTTGTGGAGCAAAAACTTGGACCAAACTGTGGTTTCTATCAGTACTGCTGCATTAGCTTGGGAATGTCTACCTCTGGGCTCCTGACATCACATACCGGCAATTGCAGAGGCTATACTTCTAAGATCAAGTATTTCCAAAATATCGAATCCCCAAAAATATTTTTCACTCAGTCTACAAGGAGATAAATAGAAACCATTGTTGTAGAGCTCCATCTAGAATCTATGTTATATAGATCACTGGCCAACAGTCATTTGAAATTTGGTTTAAAATCAGAAATATACCTGGATAAAAGATGATAACTTCAAAAACAATTTTGAAATAAACTCTTAGTGAACAATAAAATCCTAATGTCTCATATTTTTCAAAAAAGCAGGTGAAAAACTAAAACTAAGCATAGATGCTAGGAATGAAGAGGCCTTCCAATGCCAAAGAAATAACACTGGTTTGGGAGCAGATGTTTCTGAAATTCATTCTTAAATTTTTTCCTTTTTTTTTTTTTTACTTTGAGAAGACTTAACATCTAGTCTCAGTTACCTCTTCTGTTAAATTAGTTAATAATAACTTCCATGCAATATTTTCGTTATACATGGAAACAGCAGTTCCAGTCCTGGTACATGGTACTTATTCAAAACATATTAATCATCACTGAAGTTCATAAAATAAAGTCATTTTCTACGGTCACTAGTTGTGTGAATTTGAGGTTACTAATTCTTCTTCTATAAAATAAGGCAAAAATTGGCCCTATCATTAAACCACATCACACACAGTGAAGCTTCAGAGAAAGAGAATGATCCCTGGGTTCTATTTCATCTTTGTCCTTGTCCAGCTAATTCACCTTCGGTAAGTCAACTGAAGAAACTCAGCATTCCTTCTGTGTAAAACTGCGACATTGAGTGACTCTTATCTCTGACAATGTCTGATAGTTTGGGTTCAGATAAAATTTTCTGGTACTTTTGGTTATTGTGGGCAAATAGACAACATGAAAATGAAAACGGAAGTGAATTGAAAGTTAGAGAAATTCATTTGGCAGTCACCAAACTCCATAACCAACTGCTAGGAGTCGACCGAAGACTCAAACTTGCATATCTTGACTCCAGTGTCCATTGTCAAGAGCTCAATTTGAGACGAACGTAATTTCCTTGACCTAGAATGAAGAGAAAGTTCCAATGAAGTGAACATCAATGAAATGAGTGTAAAGTGGGGATGAGTGAGATGCATAAATTATAAAAATGAAAAGAGATATAACCTCAGTACAAGAAAGAAGTTCTGAATTCCCCAGTGAGGATATCACATAACGATAAAAGAAAAGAGATCGTAAACCCGAGGATTTAAAAATACTCTTTGAATTTAGGGAAGGCAATGGGTCTCAATTATATAAATGTAAGTAACTAGTCAATTTCAGAGGAAAAGACAGAATTTTAGAAAGTTCTTGCTCACATCACATTCAAAACTGCGACAATGTGGAAAAACCCACAGCTTCGCTGACTTAGTCCTGTTAGTAGGGAATCATTATGATGCTGTGTGTAGTCTGAGTCTCAAGCTATTTGAAATGCTTAGAAGAATTCAATCTACTATATTCATAAGTGTGATTTATTTATTTATGAGTTCAGTACTTAGTATGATGGTGTTAGATATGTACTTGGGTATTTCAATAAAATCAGTATGCTTGGGAATTATACATTTAAGATAATACAGATGTATTAAAATTATCATTGTAGTTTAACATGTCCAGGGCAATTTGATTAAATATTTAATGATATTAGATGTTTGGAAAAGAATTTGATCTGATATGTCAAATTAAAACAAACAAACAAACAAACAAAAAAACCATTTTCTCCAAATTACTACATATTAAAAATAAAGTAAGATCTGCAATATAAATTTAAAATCTTAAAAAAGTTTAATTAAAATGCTAAATTTAATAAAGAAATATTGAATAAAACCCAAGCATTAGATAGAATTCCTGTTTCTGCACAAAATCCCCACATGTATTACTCCCTTCAGTATTTTTCTTCCACTAGCTCAGGCTAACTCAGGCCAAGTCTCACAGAAAAGATAAATGAATTCACTTCTAAGCAGGGAGGGGCAAATCTCTGAAACAATGTCATATGCCAATGCCTGCATTTGTAGTGCCATCTACTGTTAGAGAGTAGTATAACATTTTCAGAAGTCAAACAAGGGTGGGGCCATGAAGCTCATTTTAATGATGCTATTATCAATGTTTAAGTGGTTAAGGCAGGAAACTTGTGGAAATTATGGTGCCTAAAGTATTTTTTCCCCTTGATAGTTTTACGGAATTTTGTGTTTCCTTTTTATATTCCCATAGACCATTCATTTGTATTACTGAGCATGTGTCTTAGCTTTGGGGGTTAGAAAAATTTCTGTCTTCAGAGAGCTGGGATTCCAGTCGAATTTTTATTTCTGTCATTGTATTTATCACAGTTGGTTCATATTGGAATCATTTACATATGTCTGCCTCTCTTACTGCCCTTGAGTCTGAGTCCTTCAAAGTGCATCATTACTAAAAGGCTTTGCATAAAGTCAGTGTTCAAAAGACATGTGGAATTAAATAGATGTGCAAAAAAGAATGTTAAGCGTAATTTATGAATCAACTCATTTTACAGTTTTAATGAGCTGCTTTTCTCTTCAGATCTTTGATCAGCAATTATTCTTCTCTTCTATGCTGGAAATCGCCCTGTTGCATACTTTCTGACTAGCTTAAGACATAAAATAATAGAATGTCTCTTCCTTTGTATGAAAATGATGATATGCTCATAAAAGAGAATTTTAAAGTCGATTTAAAAAATAATTTGTTATTAAGTCAACCTTTCCGTTGTATTGTATCCCTTAATTTATCAAAGGTAATAATATATCAAGTGAGAAAAAGTGTTCAGGTACTATGTCTATCAAACATTATCTTTGTAGGTGCCAGGCCCAGCTGAATCCAAAGTCTGGCTGGTTCAAGGTCTGGCTGGTCCAAGGTCTGACTGTGATCCAGGGTCCTGGCTAGGAATAGGACCTCAGATTTAGAATGTTACATTAGTGTAGTAGGGCGCCTGCGCCTAAAATACGTAAACATACTTCAGCTTATTGTATCACACATGTGTGGGTGAATATCACCATTGTACTCTGCTATATGTAGAGCCATGCAGTCCCCTGGAGAGCAGAAGGGGAGCACAAGAAAGGGGAGCAGAAGAAGTGCATGCAATGCTGAGCTCCCCCCACCAATAGAACTGTACTTCTAGAAACAGAAGTGCGCTCCCCACAATAAAGTTAGTGCCTACCTTTTCGTTCTTATGTCTGCCTCTTGTGCATTCTTCCACTGGGCGTCTCACCATCGAACCTTCCCTTCTCCATCAGCTTGACGCTAACTATCTTCCACAAACATTATGTCCCACTTTTCATAAATGCCAATTAAGAATCTCAAGCTTGTATACAAATGATTAAAAGAAATTATAATATTTTTTAAAGGATAGTTAACACTGAATGACCTGGGGTAGAAATAAAGAGAAAGTAGAACCTTTTATTTGATCCCCAAAGTCCTGATATCATATCTTCCATTTTTAGGAATCTCACTCAGTAGTCTTAAAAATATTTTTTAAAATCTTAGCTAGATTCATTACGAAGAAACTGGTCTGTATAATTTTTATGTATTTGGAGCTCATGCAAGTATAAAATGTGATAACACTTTATGGTGTTTTGGCTCTCAAAATAATGTCTGCGTCCTAACCCTTGCAGTCTGTGAATATGTTATATTATCTTCCAAATGGGAATTAAAAGATTGTTTATCAACTGACCTTAAAATAAGATTATCCTGGATTATCCAGGTGGGCCCAGTGGAATCACAAGTGTCCTTAATAGTGAAAGAGAAAATCAGAAGAGAGAACCAGAGAGCTGACAGCACGAGAAGGACTCGGGGTGACTTTGCTGGCTTTGAAGGTGGAAGAAGGGGCCCAGGAGTGCAGGAGTGAGGGCAGACTCTGAACACTGAAACACTGAAAAAGGCCAGAAAACCGATTCTCCCCAAGAGCCTTTAGAAAAGAACACAGCCTTGCCGATATCTTGATTTTATATCTTGATTTGTCAGACTTCTAATCTAGAGAACAGTAAGATAATAAATCTGTATTGTTTTATGCCACTAAATCTGTGCTAATTTGTTATAGTAGCAGTATGAAACTAACACATACCTAGACCCTGCCAGCAAATAATGATATTCCCTTTGTTATAAGAACATTCCATTAGATGTTAATATTGTCTATACTGGTATTAGAATAAGACTTCAATAGTCAAGTAAGGAACCCAGGTACAGCTATCAAACTCAGACATTCGTTAGCAATACCTGGAGGAGCTCATTGACTTGGGATTTGCTAGAATAAAAATAGTGATGTACTGAGAAAGATCAAGCCCCTATTATGAAAGGAGAGTTATATTCATTTTTAGGTATCTATACATTATATATATACACACATATATATTATATATCATATATTATATATGCAAACATATATATGCAATTTATTTCAAATTCTCACTGCAGATATATCTATATCTATATATAGATATAGATACAGATATAGATATAGATATCTTAACTCTCTTACTGCTCCAAGCTTTGTTTCCTCCAAAGTGCTTCATTACTAAAAGGCTTTGCATAGATTTAGTGTTTAAAAAATTCATGTAGAATTAAATAGATGTGCAAAAAAGAATGTTGAGCATAATATATAAGTACTTTATTTCAAAACCTCACTATATCTATATATACATATATATACATATATATATAGTGAGGTTTTGAAATAAAGTATTCACTCCTGATAAATCAGAAATGAATAAAAACATAATGTAGTAGAAAGACCTCAGTTACTCAGTTACTCACCAATTTGCATTTTTTTTTTCTCTTTGCTTTCTAAGTGATATTGAATTTTCTCCAGATTTCCTAGGGTGTTCTCATTTGGTCTGTGTTGCCATATCATTTTCTCATATCAGAACCTCTACCACAATTTGTAAAAGAGTCTCAGTATGTAAAATTTTAATGGCTTCAAGACTTTGTCATCAATAACTTTATAAGGCTTTGCTCCCTCCGGTAGGGTCTGAAAAATGTGAACTTTTTGCTTCGCCTATTATCCCAGAATGGCTTTGCTTTCATCTCTCTCAGTGCTTTAGCTCTGTGATGAGCTCTGATCTCTGTGCTTCAGTCTTGTTTCCATATGCACTCATAATAAAGTTGGGAGAGCCAAGTTAAATCCTTCAAAATAATGTCCCGTCAGGAGCATGATCTTCTGTTTTCACATCACTCAGAACTTTTGGATATCCCCCCAACTGTACAGGATCTTAAGCTATCCCTTTATAAACAAAGCTTCTTCCTCTGCTTTATCATTTGAAATGGCTTCCTAGGCTACGGTTAACAAATAAGATTAGAATACATTCATCAGCGTTAGTGTGTAAGCTGTGAATGATGAAGAAAGGGTTTTCAGACTTGTTAGTGGTCCCGTGCATTCAAAGAAGTGGATATTAGGTTTTCCCATGCTGTTCACCAACTCAGGAGTAGGAACGGGTATGAAAAGCGAACTTGTCTTTTAGGAGCTCACATTTCTCTGGCAGGAGGAAGAGTGATGGTAGTTGCCACAGTCTGTGGTCCTCTAAAATGTTTCCGTGTGTTTGCCCTAACTGAGCTTAACATGAGTCTCTGCCCTTCCTCTATATCTGTTACTTTCTGGGTAATCAGTTTCTTCACTCTTGAAAAGTGACTCTAAATGTAATAATTTTGAAAGAGTAGGATATTTGGCACAACTTAAATGAACATTTTAAATGTAAACATTTTTATTCAATACATATTGAATTCTCAACAAGTGAGAAACACTCTGCTGGCCACTGGGTAAATAAAAATGAATTAAACAAGGTCCTTGACATGTTTGCAGTCTTGTGTAGGAAACAGACATGTATCTAGATAAAATTCTAATAAATTCAGTCAACGCTACCGTGGAAGTATGTGTTAATATTACTTGGAAATATAAGGAGATTGAGTTACCATGTGTATGGATCCAAGTGCTGACATGGTATTGTCAAGATTCTCTTCATCTCTTACTTTTGCTTTTTTTCCCTACATTGACCTTATTTTCAGGCAAGCTTTCTTTTCATGGTAACAAGATGACTAGCAATATCTCCATCTTCTCAGCAAACATAGTAGAAAAAAAGTACTTTTTTACAGAGTGCGTCGGTCAAAGTCCCAGGATTAGTTCTGGCGACACTGATGTAGGATAGAGCCTTGTCTACAAACTCGTCACTATGTCCAGGGGAAGATGAGACCCTTGTCGGACAGGCTGGTTCAGGAGGAGAATCAGCTTCATCATAAACACCATGTGGACTTAGAGAAAAGTCTCTGGAAAGATCCATTGGTAGAGTGTTATGATCATTCTTTTCCCTGTGAGGAAAGAATAGGGTCCCCCTTCCCTGCCACACCATCACAAGTCAATGGGAAAAATGACTGCAGAGAATGGGGGTCATTGAAAGAAGTTCCCAGCCGCAGAGATTTTAGGTTTGCTTTTGTCTGACACCGGAATGGAGCTTCATGAGAGAGTTCTTGAGAAAAACTGGCCTGTATTCCCTTGATTACAGGTCAAAAAAGAGAGCGGTACCAACCTCTTGCCTAGAAGTAGGAGGCTGATGGACTCTCTGTGATGACAGGAAAGTACGAGAGGGAACGACACATGGTCAAATTGCTTTTCAACCATTGTAAGGCAAGGAGGTCATATTTTCCCAAAGGATGTCTTGGAAGATAAATAAGACCCCAGATGAAAACATATCCTGCTAGAACAAGACGATAACGGAGAGGGGCTGAGGGAGTCCTGCTGGCGGCTGAGAACCTACAGAGTGTGCATGGCCTCACTCAGACTCCTCAGAGACTAGTTCAGTTGGAATTGGGCACGACGAGTACAGAGCATTCAAAAATTTCATTGAAGCACCGCACAAAAAAGCAGCACTTAAACTTATGAGACGCAGAGGGCACTTTTAGCTGAATTACATGAGTTGCATTTTTTCTGAAAAAACAGGATTCACTTTTCCTACTCCTTAGGGGAGCCAGAAGTAAAAGAGAAATCGGAGGAGGAGTAAAAGAGCAAGGACAAATAATGAGAAAAAAAAACAAATACATCTAACACTGCCCCAGTCAGCTGCATAGATAGCGCACAAAGGTGACTGGGCAGGCAGCCCAAGCAATGGCTAAAATCTAGCCAACTCTGCTCTTAACCCACCCTGACTGGGGACTGCCTCAAAAGGATCACCTTTAAAAATTCACCTTAAGATTTCGTGTGTGTGTGTGCTAGATGTGACCCCAATCACATCCCTTTCCCCACTGTGGGTCCCCAAGCCATGAGTCAGAGCTGAGTTGGGAGGAGGAAACAAGCTTTGAACTAAAGGTGAGATTACAGGTTTTTTTTTTAGATTTGACTGGGCATGTTTATACCTGAAACATAATAATGTTCATATAATACCTAAAAGTAACTAGAAAACTATGGAATCACCCAAGACAGCACTAAGAGATGAGGAAGAACGATAAGACAGAGCAAACCTGAAGGCGGTAGCTGGAATAAAAATAGAAAGCAATGTTCAGGCTGTGCCTTTAAAGTTCAGCTCCTTCGTTAAACTGATTAGCTGTAGGCATTATGATCTCTTTACATCATTGTTAGATTTACTAGCTTGTATAAATAATATATTCATCACGGGGCACACAGCAGAAGAAAAATTTTCTTTTTTCTGAAAAACTGAAAAGAGAGGCCCAAGAAGGAAGCCGATATTTATCAACATGTATTGTGAATTAGGCAGAAATCCTCTTGATCTCTTTTAATTTCCACAACAATCCGAAGGCATGGTATCGCTCTACAGTTGAGGAAATGGAAGGTTCTAGATGATGAGTGATTAGGTCCAGGTCAAAACAATAGTAAATGGCAGAGAGAAGATTCAAATTTAGTTCTGTTTTGACTAAAAGGTCCTTTAATTTCTCAGATTCCTTCCTGTGAAAATCATAGAAATTGTAAGACTGGCTCCATCTGCATCTCCGTGGACATTTAGCCCTTAGATTGGAGCCTACACGTTGGTTCTTTAAACCTTAGTTAGCCTGGAATTACCACAGAGCCTTGACCTAGGTCACCGTGAACTAAACCTGAAGATGTAGTTATGTAGTCTGGTTTCTAATCCAAACAGTTGAAGGGCAGGGAATGTGCTTGCTTGCTGAACCATAAATCAGTGAACTTCGTTAACACTTACCCTTTCAAATGAAAACAGCGAATTTCTTTCACAGATGTGGAGAAAAGCTTTTTTAAAGTTAAAATTAATGTATTCAAATTCCATCCTCATTTCTGGGGAATGTGTCCCTTCATTCCTATATATGCATTTCCCTTTTGATCTCTTGGAAGAGTTCTTTCCTGATATTTAAAAAAGGACTCTCCAATGTCTTCTTTATTTGCCTCTTGATGGTTATGAAATGTTTTCTAGGAGATAGGAGTTAATATTTCTTCAAAAAATTTCATCTTCTACTCCAAACATACTGTCAAATTTCCTCTAGTAATTGGGCACTAGAATTTTTTTCTCAGTTTTAAAGTAAACAATATTTTTTTGGTTCGTACTTCAATTAGTTTAGTTCTTTGCTAATTTATGTCAATTTTTAGGCCACATTTAGTCAGAATTACAGGACGTTAGAAGAGAAGCTTAGAAATCTTCTAGACTATCTCATTTAATAGATGAGGAAACAGGGAAGTTAACTGCTATGTCCCATATTACATAGCTAATGAGTGATGCTGCCTGCAATGCTGTGTTAAGAATCATTCTGAAATCATGTGTAGACATTGCTGAAAAGAGTGCCATGACTTGACAGAATATCTGCCACGAGTGTGGCATAGCGTACCTGTTCTAGCCTCACTGCATCATGCTGTCTCCCAAAGCAATGTTTTCCAAATTTCGATGTGCATACAGATGATAAAAGGCAGAGTCTGATTCCTAGACCTAGGGTGGCTCTTGACCATCTACATTAACCTGGAGACAAGCGGTCAGCAAACTCCAGCGCACAGGCCAAATCCAGCCAACTGCCTGTTATTGTAAATAAAGTTGTTTTTTATTAAATTTATTGGGGGTGACACTGGTTAATAAAATTATGTAGGTTTTAATTGTACAATTCAATAATACGTCATATGTATATTGCATAGTGTGTTCACCACCCGAAGTTAAATTTCCTTTCGTCATCACATGTTGGACCCCTTTACCCTTATTTACCTGCCCCCGCTCCCAAACTCCTTTCCTCTGCCAACCACTAAACTGTTGTTCTTGTCCATGAGTTCCTGTTTGTCTTGTTCATTTTGTTGCAGAGCAGGGCAAGTTTCCCCCAGTGGGGAGAGACAAGCCCTGCACCCCGAGAAGATGGAGGAGAGTGAAGAAAGAATTCAACGCACAGTGAAGAAAGAATTCAACGCACTCTCCTCTTTGGAGGAGAGTGAAGAAAGAATTCACTGCACAGGCCAAACTTAAAGTCCAAAGGAGAGTTTATTAGAAAAGGGGTAACACTTCACAGACAGGAGTGTGGTCTCCTCTCCAAGGCAGAGTGAGAGGGACCCCGAGTGTTCAGGGAATTTAGTTTATGTATCATTCTTTAACTTCCCATTTCTTTTGATATGGGCATACAGTGAGGAAGGGGAAGGGGTAGAGTGTGTAGCCTAAAAGGCCTGCTGGCAGTTCTCAGCCTTAAATCCATAGATGCCCCTTGGTTTTAGCCATAGGGAATGAACAATTTTGCGTAGGGCGGACACTTAAAGACTCTTTTGTTCCTGTTTCCCCTTAACAGGTGTGGGAAATGGGTTGTTAGGATCCCAGCAGAAATCTTGCTTTGTTCTGCAGGTGTCCTCCTGGCCTGGCTGCAGGGCTGATCAGCATATTGCAGTCTCTGAATGTAGCTTGATTAACATTTTAATTCTCTCACCTCCTCCCTACATTAGTTTATTGCTTTCTGTTTTATATCCCACATATGAGGTTGTATAAATAAAGTTTTATTGGAACACAGTCCACACCCATGTGTTTACATGTGATCTAACGCTGCCTTCAAGCTACTACAGTAGAGTGGAGTAGCTGTGGCAGAGACCACATGGCCTGCAAAGCCTAAATTATTTACTATCTGGCTCTTTATGGAAAAAAGAAAAGAATTGCCAATCCCTGTCCTAGAGCATTGGCTGTCAACTTGGTTTAAGTTACAATCACCTGGGGAGCTTTTAAAAATCTGAATGCCCAAGCTACACTCCAGGTCATCCAGGTCAATTAATTCAGAATTTCAGGGGTAAGACCAGGCATCATTTTTGAAAAATCACTTTTAAAAAACTCTAGAAAGTTGGAAACTACTGTTTTAGAGCAAGAGTTCTCAAATACTGGTGAGCACAAGAATCACCTTCCCTGACTTGAAAATGCAAAGTCCAGGGCCACATTCCCAGAGTCAGATCTTACAGATCTGGCCTGGGGCCTAGGAATCTGTGTAAACACACCAGTGCTCCTGACACGAGAACCTCACTTCAGAAGTAACAAAGTATATCTTCTAATGTCATAGGAACTATCCTTCTTGAAAGTTCTGCATCAACTCAGGTGTTTACAGAATGATGAGTCACAAGCGTGAGTCATTAGTATAAAGTACAACCAGTACCAGTCGCTGGACTTCTTACTAAGAAAAATGATCTTGCCCACAAAATATGTTTCACTGGCAACCTGATTTTGCCTAACCTCTGAGTGTCATCAGTATAAATTATAAAAGAAAAAGACAAGTTTCCCCAGAACGATTCCCAATCTCTATAATTGCGTTTAAGAGTTTGCTTTCATTAGTGTGGAAAAGACACGTGAATAACTGCTACTAAATAATTTGAATCACCTAGAAGGATTTTGATTCCTCTGACCAGGTTTAGGGCTGTTTTAAAGACTAGCAGGATAAATAGCTCTCTTCCACTCAATTATAATATTTAAAATATTAACAACAATGCAATTTCTAGGTATCAGCAAAGCGAACTAAATCTCTAGTCAAATTATAATAAATGTATGCTAGACTCACTGCGTTTGCAGGGAACCTAGTCATTGTACACTCTGCTTACTGACAGGGACTCCAAATCAATGGTTCCTGCATCCCCTTCATTTTCTACATTAACAAGGGAATGTGGGGCAGTGGCTTTCAGTGAAAAGTTCCTCTTGTTTAGGGGCCTTACTAGGAAAACAAGATTAAAGCAGCAGGGAGATTCCTGATAAACCTGGCTTTCGTATCTCCTGAGATGCAAGAGAGTCATTTCACCTACGTCTTCCTCAGTCTCACTGCAGAATCTCCGCCTCATCACTTATTTATCTTTCATTTACCCTCTTTTTACTAACGGTTTGTTGTGTTTGGAAATGTTTCAACTGAGAGTGTAACCAGACAAAGGAAAGAGAAGTGAAGGAAAGCACATGTGAGAAATTCATTGCCTCCTTTTGTTTCCAAGGATCGGAAGAAACCAAAATATCTTATATGTCGGTTTTTTTTGGAGGAAAAAGAAAAAAAGCCTAGCATATTCCTTCTGGCAGCAAGATTTATTTGAGTACATGGATTGAAGATCTAGTCCTCCATAGGAAAAACATAATTTTGAAAAAAGTAAAATCTCTCTCTCTCTTTTTTTTTTTTTTTTTTCTGAAAAGTTGCTAAGCCTCAAAGGGTGGAGGTGGAAGGAAATAGGCTAGTGTGCCCTGCATCGTGGTGAAGAATGATTCTAAAGTAGGCAGTTTACAGTAACTTGATGTTTAGAATGTAGAAAAATCAACAAATGTCATGTCTCTTTTGGCCACAAGATGGCAAGATTTCAGCACATTTCTGCAGACAAAAGGCATCCTCTCTCTACCAGAGTTAATGGAGGGTAGTAATTCCCGCAGGACTCTCTCCTCTCAAGAGATTTCGCACTCTCATAAATGAAATACAAATATGATTCAAGGACTTATGTTTTATAGTTTTAAAATGTCAAGAGTCAGCCATGCACGTCATATAGTTGGCATCCACAAATGGAAAGCTATGGAAAAGGCTCTAATTTGATGTATTAATGGGTCTCTCAACTCTCATTGGATGAGGTCTGGGGAACTCCCTGGATGCTGTTTGCCTTTGCTAAGGCTTTTTCATAAGGGGCAAATAATGCTGCCGCTGTAGACACGTGACTTTTGCAGCTTCCGCAAGACAACATGGGGAGGCGAACTTTGATGGTAGAGATAAAGAAAAAGGTTGTGGGAGAGGGGAGAGTGTTTACATTTGGGGGCGATGAAGGGTAAGCCACAAAGCGGGTCCAGCTTGGTGAAAACCATGAAATGGTACAGCTCTACCACATTTATTCACTCACTTATCCATCTAATATTTATTCAAAATTTTTACTAGGCAGTGTGGTATTCCTTAAGAATGGAAAGATGAACAAGGCATGAGTCAACTGTCAAAGAGCTAGTCCATTAGACTATACCTAGAAAATTTCCACATGATGACTAGACTAGAACAAAACAAAACAAACTACAGAATAATTGGGAAATAAATTGGCCAAATTGTAAATAGGTGAGGAATAAAGAGGGCAGCAGGCAAGGATTAACAACAAGGAAGAAGAGGGAACTCTGAGATAAAATAAAGGATTAGGAAATAGACTCACCCTGGGGACTTACGAGTTTAACATTTATAAGCCAGTTGGGCCAGGAACACAGAGACAGGATTAAAACACAAAAGCAACAAGGTACTGTATACTTGAAACTAATAATAAAATAAAATTAAAAAAAACAAAACTATATAACCACCACAACAAAACAGTTGGGTTTTAACAGTGACTCCAGGACTGGCTAGCTGTGTGACCTTTTGCAATCGGTCAAATCTTTCTAAGCCCCAATGTCTTCATCTGTGCAGTGGAGGCTGCAATGACTAACTCAGGGAGTGAGTACAGATACTAAAGGTGAAGCATAAGTGAGTGTGCCTGGCGTGCAATTGCTGATTATAGAACAACCGATGCTTTACTCCTCTGTCAAAGGCTTTATGAAAAGTTAGCAGAAAATATAAGGGGGGCGAGGGTCCCCCATGCTAGGCACCTTAAGCAGACACTCGTTCACTTCAGGCCCCCGGCTCTTCCTCAGGACAGTAGCAAGGGTAACGGTGACATCCTGGGATCAGCAATCCTGAGAAAGACAGAAGCATTTCCCCAAAGAGGCACGGAAACGGGCTGTCTGCTTGTTTTACCAACATAACATGAATACATGCACCTTGTGATAGGTACATATGAAGAAACACAGAATGACTGAGTTTAAACTGTGAACCTTCCTGACTTCATAATCTCATGCCCCTTTTCCAAAAGTAACTACATGATGGTGTTAGGTGTGTTCTTTCAACTTTCGGGGTGTGTGTTTGTGTGTGTGTGTGTGTGTGTGTCCCCACACGTAAATCTCCTCATATACCTGTACGTATAACTCAGATGGGGCTGTCTCCAAGTAAAGACCATCTCTTCACCTTTCAAACCTGGAAGCTGAATGCTTCTATAGTCTACACAAAGGAAATTCACTCGACTAATAATTCATGGTTATGGAGAGAATTCATCGACTTAGATTTTAGAGGCCTTCAATTGCTTAGATAGAGGCTTTATATAAATAATATAAAATATATAAGTTATATAAGTAATATAACTTTCATTATATTAAGAGAACTCAATGAAAGTTATATTACTTATATAGCTAATAATGAAGATTGCTAATACTTCGGTAGCATTTTTCTATGTATCAGGAACTATTTCTAACCATTTGTATGTATAGTAGCAATAATCTACTATGAAGTAGATTATTCTCATTTTATAGATGATCATTCTGAAATGTGGGAAAGTAAGTAAATTGCTCAAGATAACACAGCCAATAAGCGACATTGCCAAAGCACAATGAGTCTGGCTCTAGAGTCTGTGCTGTTAATCACTAAACCATGTAGCATTATGTCCAACAGGAAATACTCTGTACAGGCTTAGCCACTGGGGATCCAAACTGGCTGTCATTGACCAAATGTACTAAACATTTTCATTCCCAGAAGATCCTGGCATGGAATTCTCTGTGCTGCTCTAAATTAGGCAGCAGGGTCGAAAGGAGACAAGCAGCACCCATTAAGAACAAAATGAGGCTGAGTGAAATAAGTCAGACAGAGAAAGACAAATGTCGTATTATTTCACTCATAAGTAGAATCAAAAACACAATAAATGAACAAAGAAAACAGAAACAAACTGATAGATACAGAGAACAAATTGATGGTCCCCAGACAGGAGGGGAGGTGGGGGGATGGGTGAAAGGTTGAAGGGATTAGGAAGTACAAATTGCCAGTTATAAAAATAGTCATGGGAATTTAAAGTATGGCATGGGAAATATAGTCAATAATATCATAATAATTATGTATGATGTCAGACAAGTACTAGATATATCATGGTGATTACTTTGTAAGTTATATAAATGTCTAATCATTATGTTGTACACTTGAAAATAATATAATATTGTATGCCAACTGTAATTGAAAAAAACTTTTTTAAATTAAAAAGTAAAAGAACAAAGTGGAGCAAGGTCTGCTGAGCCAGGCATGCCGCGGAGGGAAAAGTCAGAAGAAAAAGAAGCTAATAGGAAGTGAATGAATGAATGCAGAAGAATACTGCCAGGCACCTGGCCCAGCCGAGAAAGCCTCTGAGGTGAGCATGCCAAACCTCAGTGCTTCGAGCCTAAGCACCCAGAATAGCTACAATGAGGAACACTGCCAGCGAGTCACTCATTACAGCCAGAGCTGGGAGCACTTAATCAGATGCATCCGGTTTGTGTTCACAAGATATGAAGTGGAAATATGTGGTCAACTGCAATGAATTGGCCAGCCCTGAAGTGGGCCAGGCATTGCCGGAAGCCAGGTCTTTTGCAAGTTGAAACCTAATCTTTTCTCCTCTGAGTGACTGCCACACATCTAATTTGTTCTACACATTTTATCCCTATATAATAGACTCTCTAATGCAGGGGATATATTTCTTTCTTGTGATGACTGAACAGGGATTCAGAGTATAAGCTAACAGGGCCATATCTATGAAGCACTCGGGCCAGGTACCCATTAGAGAAGGCCAGTCCCCTACTTATGGCATATTACAATACTGCCTTCAGACCCAGGGAGGTTGGCACAGAAAACATGGCACCAGCATGGAGAGGGTCAAGATGACCCTGAGAGTTTATAAGCTTCTTTTTTTTTGTCAGTAATCCCCACAAACGGTATGCTGTCATTGTTGCCAGTTGGCTTCAAGATCTTCCTGGAGCTAAGTCAATGAACTTTGGGCGTTTACTATTGTCTTGAGTATTTTTTTTCTCTTGAGTAAAATTGTGTGGCAGATGCTCTTAGTATTCCCTCCCGATTCCATTTAGAGAGCAAGTGTGTCTGTCTTCCAATTTCTGTGACTGGCTACTTTCTTCTCCAGAGGATTGTTACCTCACCAGGAAGGAGATGCCGGGGAAAATTATGCTGTTCTCTCAAGTGGCCTATGGCCAATGACAGACTAAAGTAGGGTTATAACACCTGTCTCCTTGTCTCTGGGCAGGGCAATTTTTGTTGTGTCTACACACCAAATTTCCTTGTACGGTCAGTCTAAAGCTAAACTTCTCCTAAAATTGTGATTTTGCCCAGCTTCTTCTCCTACCCTATTCTATTCCCTTGTTTCCTTATGGGTTTCTTTTGAAAGCATCATCGGTAAGTCATCTGTACCAAAATTCCTGCCTCAGGCTCTGCTTCCTGAGAACCCAGCCTAAAACAGCATGTAAGATCTTTGTCAGCAAAGACCATAAGTTATACACATGGCGCAGTAATGAAATGTTTCTCAAACCTCAGCTATTTACATACCACCTGCATTATTTTCCATATTTGCATATTACTTATGCAATTATTTAACTAACAGTTGTTTTTAAAGTTTTCAAACTAAACCCTTTCTTTTTTTTAAAAAAAGCTAACCAACTACCTTACTCTTAAAAAGAGTATTTCTGAAACCATGAATTTGAAGTGCCAATTAAAATTTTAATACATAATAATATATATACTCATCTTAATATCTATCATTCCATCAACCACCATGTGTCATATGCATATGGGTACATCTTTAAAAACAAGATAAAATGAAAAGTATGTTTCTGTCTGATTTGTAAACTCTTTATTGCATTATACTACTGTAGAGTTGTGCTCATATTGGACATGGAATAAATTTCTGTTGATATCTACAAGTTCAATAATTATTTTCTTATTTCCTCTTAGCCTCAGATCTTGCCAAGAGTCCTAAGGGAGATTCTCATGACATGGAGTAAAAAGAGGAGAGAAGTATCAGTTTTTTAAAAAAGCACAAATAATTCAAAATCCCTTGGTATTTATATTTTATCTTTAATGTTTGAATTTTTCTAGGATTATCTGACAACATGTTTCTGTCACATAGAAACATCTCAATAATTAAACTGAGGTTTAAATGTAAAGAATGGAGAGCTTCTGGAAACTTGAAACTCTTATTGCCAGGATGATTAGCTGACATCATGAAGCTCAAATGCTTTTCTCAGAGGAGAAAGAGGCATCAGTGGCCATCTGCTTAAGTTGGCACAATGCACATTCTTGAGATCATGTACCTTTTTTCTCTGAGCTGTGGCAGTGCAATTAGAATGTGTGCTTGGAGCCATGATCCTCACAGGTGAAGACTGATGTCAAAGACACAATCTTCAAAATGAGACATGCACTAAGGACCACTTTATCACAGGTGTGGGTGATCAAAGACATACAAATAACACAGGGCCTGAGATGGTGGGTCTTCCTACTGACTTCTCCTATTTTGACTGCATTGACTTTTTTTGTTTTTTAGTTAATTAATTTTTTAGTTAAATTTATTGGAGTAACATTGGGTAATAAAATTATATTGGTTTCAAGTGTACAATTCAATAAAACATTACCAGTATATTGCATTGCGTATTCACTACCCAAAGTCAAATCTCCTTTCATCACCGTATTTTTGATCTCCTTTACTTTATCTACCTTCTCCCCATTTCCCTCTCGCAACCACTAAACTGTTGTCTGTGTCTATGAGTTTTTGTTTGTTTGTTTGTCTTATTTGTTTATTGCTTTCAGTTTTTTTTTTTTAATGGCTCCTTTGAGAATCACAGAGTATTTCGATGTGAAAAGTGAAGAGCCAATTGTCAACAAAATATTTCGGGGTCAGAATTTTTCATCTTATCTCTAGCATAATGGTCTTTCTTCACCACTCATCTTTCACACATTCCTTCTGAAATAATAATCTAGAACAGAGGGGATGAAAGCTTAAGGTCCACGGTCCACTATATCTTAAGAAGTAAGTTTTGTATACTTACAAGGATTATCAAAATCATACATCTTGAGCCTGATGGAACAAGTTTAAAATTCGAGACTGAAAAAAAGTAGCACCTATAGGTAAAGGGAAAGTGCAGCCTGCATACAAGTTTATATTTAATTGAATCTTTAAATTCTTTTCACAATAAAAACCTATAAAAAATGTACTACTTAGTGTTTTTACCCACCAGTGCATGCCTTATTGAAATGATAAGCTCTGTTGACAGCCAAACTTGAGCTCCATCAATATGTCCATTAATCTCTTTGGCTGTGGATTTTTCTGGTGCACAAAAGTACATCATCTTGCTTTCATCTTGAAGTGGCAAGTTTTCTTTTACAAGGGATTTTTTTTTTCCAGTAGCTTAATAAGCTTAATATTTTCAGCATGATCTCTGTTTTGGTTCATTTCCAGAAATGTCCTCTTTATTAAGGTTTCGGTCTTGGGTGGATTTTTTTCTCGTAAGCTCCTAATTGGTGTAGTAGTGGCTCAAGTGGTCTGCCTTTGCTTTCCTCACTCAATAGCTTTGGCATTAGGAACCTAATTCTCTCCTTTCTTGTAGCCCTCTAATTTAGCCAAGTAAACACCATATCATAAAGCCAACCCAGTCTTCTCTGGGATGTGAAATGCAGATTAAAATGCCACAACTTTTAACTATATATATTAAATTATAAAATAGGAAATTAAGCTTTGCTAACATGTCTCATATGGATAGATACAGGTGCCCTAACCTACACTGTATGTAAGAAGGGCATGTGTCACACGTGGTAACTAAGACATTCTGGGGGAAGGGTAGAGTTCCAAGTGCAGAGAAGGTGATAGTAATGATTTCATGCCATCCTATTAAAAAAAAAAAAAAAACTTGGCCTAAACATAGCACCAATAATTCATAGGTAAACATTAAAAATTGGCAGACATTTCTGTTCCTAGTTTGAGCTCTTTACTATCAAGCACATCAAGAGGTAGAAACAAGGAGGATGTAATCAGATACACATGAGGGGAGTCAAAATAATTCAGAATTATCCAGGCTATTTTAATCACACATTAGGTGTGTTTTCTGCCTTGAAATGTTAGCTAATGATAATGTGGAACCATCACAATTAATAAGACATTTAGAATTTAAGCATCTAGAAAATGCAGACAAACATTTACAATTTTTTCCACTAATGTTTCAAGCCCCACGAAACCAAATTTGCTGACCTTTTCAGTGAGAACAAGTGATTCTCAGTAATATGCTGCCCATAAGATATGTTTCCCAAAATAAATAGACTTAATCTGTTTCTTCAAGGTAAAGGTGAGATTTTAACAAAGAGTGAGAAGCTACCTGCTTGTAAAAATAGTTCCTTGTCATGCAGAGCACATTTTGAGAACTGCTATCTGCTAATGTTTGCATCACTATGTGATTTTGTTGCTGAAAATGATGTGTCGTCTGGGAAAACTCCCATATCTACACACTTAAAATATGACCACAGTTTTATTTAAACTGTTCCAAATATTTTCAAATAAATAGATTTGATGGATTTTGAATCATTTTTTAAAATATAAAAACCCAACATATTTCCACTTATTTTAAAGAACAATGAATAGGCATCTGGGAAGGTAGAAATACAATAGCTACATTTCAACAAAAAACTTTTGTGTAATTGATGGATGTAATAGAAAAATCAATATCATAATATAATAAACATGGACAACTGTGTACTTCATTCATTTGTATCTATTTATTTGAAGGGATCTTTTTCAGATGTGACAGCCATTCAAATCAATTTTCAAAATAAACTGAATTTAGGAACTTCACTTTCTGCC
>NW_011888997.1:3680901-3686932 GCF_000151845.1 Pteropus vampyrus | reverse complement strand
TACACTTTGGGGCCTTGGGTCTACATCTCTCTGAAGTTGCTTAGTGTCAATTGACTTTCATTTCTTCCTCACCAACATCATTGATAGGCCTTCACCATATAAAGTGCCTGGGATGATCATTCTACTTAGTTCTGTTGTTAAGGAGACTTGGGAACTTGATTTTAATTACATCGAGAGGACTATAATTATATCTAGAGAAAAAAGAATTGTTTAGATCCAAGTTTCCAGGACCCCCAATATTACCAAGCACTGAGGTATGATACATCACCCACAATTAAAACTAAGTCCATTTCAACAACCTGACTGGAACAATGTAGAAAATTTTTTAAAATATTTATTTATTTTTAAAGAAAACTTGGCTAAATTACACTTGTTTCTAAGCTGCATACATGCTCTCAATTCTCAGCAACAATTTCTGAACTCCTTTGTTAATTATTTAGAAACATTTTACATAAAATATGGAGATGCCAAAGTACTTTAAATTCTGTCTGATATGATTTGAGGGTAGATATAAATGAATAACTCTTTTTCTGTGTGATGGAATAAATTATCGTGTTCTGAGATTCAGAACATCAGAAAAGACGAGTGACAAAAAAAAAAAATGCCCTAGAGTAAAAATGTGTGCTTGTATGAATCAGAAATATAAACGATGTTTTATTCCTGTATGTTTTAAAATCAAATTATGTATAGATTTGGGTGTGTGTGTGTGTGTGAAAAAAAAAAACCAAACAACCCAGATGTGTTTCTTGTTTTCCTATTCTTATCTCTGTTAACCATGATAAGATAGTGTAGACATCTTCCTGTCTCCATTATTTTGATAGAGTTAGATGTCACTAACTTCTCTGAGATATTTTTAATCGTTGTTAGTTTCTAATGAATTTCATAATCCTGAGGGAAAGTTAAACTCACTGAGGAATCTTTCTGGCTTATTGCAGACCACTATGCAGTACGAATGTCTCATACTGGCATAATTAATAAGATTGCATCGAAAGAAATTTGTTTCAAAGGAGGACTGACCAAAAATTAAATGTATTAGATACCAACTCCAATGTAATATTCTGCAACCATATTTTTTTTAAACATAGCAGAGAATAGCTTATTCACAACTCAAAAATTCATAGTCATTGTTATACTTGTATTTCGTTATAGCTTCTGAAGTAGAATTGGCCAACTAAGATCATGGCATTGTTCTTAGTAATGTGGAGCTAGTTTGAGGGGCTTTTTTTCTATAGATGTTTATTCTGATAATATATGATTAAACTTTTAATATTTGTTTTAAATGTATTTATTGTGTCCCCACTTATATCTCCAATATTTCCATGTTTTAGTAAGTAATTCATCCATCCATTTTAAAGTTAATCTGTAATGTTGCAAATCTTTTCTTTAAAATTTGTGGCCTTTCTGAATATTATTATTTTCTGTAAAGTTTTTACATACAATGTAAATTTTTTTCAGCATTATAAAAAGCACGAAGAATCAATGTGAAAATTTCCCTGTGTAACCAACCACTCATTTCTGCCTCTTCAGAAATCAATACACCTGGAAGGTTTTCCTATCCACTATACAAATTCATAATTTTGCACACGAGTGGGATTACATCATACATATTATTCTACAATTTGTTCTTCGCCTTAACAATATGTTCGAAATCTTTGCCTTTTGTTACATTTAAGAGCAGGTCATTCTTTTCAACAAATTACTGTAGTAATATGAGATATTCTACTAAGTATCTGATCATTTCCCAGGGATGAAATTTGAGTCGCTTTCCATATGGATTGCTTTTGTGGGGTCAGGGTCAAAAAATAATTTCCCTTCCACCTTTCTAAATTCTTCTGGCTGAGCTGATAATCAGATAAATGTGAGACAGATTAACAAAAAAAAAAAAATCCAAATTTTATTATGAATGTAATATGGGGGTGCCATAAGAATATGAGACCCAAGGATGCATTGAGCAGTTGAGGTTTACATGTCATTCTGGAGCTAAGGAGAAAAGGGGGCTTGTGGTTTGGGACTTCAAAAGGCAGGAAGGCAATTCACATGGAGATGGAAATCAAGCGTTTGACAAGTAAATGTTTGTTGAGCCACTTTTAACAATGAGACACAGAGAGGACTTTGAACAAATGGACTTTGCTATGTTCCTCTCTGCCTATCAGATACTAGTTTATATTAAACTGTAGTTGTCTATGATGATATATTACTTCTTGTAATAGGTCCTCTATCTAAATTCCTTTTTAGGCAGGTAAAGGAGGAGGGTCAAAGATTCTTTCTGAGTCTTTTGTTTCTTAAAAGTAACCAAGTTCAAATAGTCAAATCCCAAAAAGGAATATTTTGGATGGCAAACTCTGCTCTCCTTCACTTTCACAATCTACTATTACAAGCAACACTGCTGAGACCATTTCTTTCCATCCGTCTTGTGTACCTGTAGAGAATCTTCAGGATAGGTTCATAAATGTAAATTAGCTGAGGCAAAGAGTGCAGATATATCATATTTTGATCAATTCCTCTAATTGGCCCCCAAATTTACACTATAGCTAATAGTTTATAAGTTTTTTTACACCCCGAGAAATACCAGATAACATTTAAATTAATGAGATATATAACATATACCTGATTTTTATAATTAGCATTTTCCTGATTACCAAAGAAGTTGAACAGCTTTTTTTCCCAATGTTTACTTCACCTTGCATTTATCATCCTAAACATGACTATAAGTAACACTGAGGTTTTATTTTTAAGCAAATGAAAACAATAAGAATTGTTAATATTAAGGATAAGCCAGTGTGTTTAGTTTAGGATTGAGAGCTCAGTAGTAGTTGATATGGATCAGTGGAGACTGGCAAGAATTAGTAGCTTTAAGAGTAAAGCACTGAGATTCCCAGGACATCCTTTAGCTCTTCAAGGTCATTGCCAAAAGACTCCATGACTCTGATATTTAATTGGCTTCTTAAATTCAAAGTAACTTATTTGGCTTCATAAAATCTTTGGGTGTACTAGTAGTGAGATTCTTAAAAAATCATTTTTACAACAAAGTTTTACAACAAAGAATTTTGTTAATATTTGTGTGGTTATAAAACAGAATAAATAAATGTATGTATGTTTGATTTTTGTATATCTATTTTCAACTCTCTAAAAAATTTTTCACACTTGCTTTCTGCTTAAAAATCCAAATGAGAGTTTTTAAAAACCAACAGAAAAGAAAAAAAATAAAATGAACAATGTTTTTAGCTATGGGACCTAGCCAGAAATACTCGATATGTAGATACTTAATAAATACCTATTAAATAAAAGAATAAATGAATGAATGAGAGATTTTGTCTAATTAAGAATTATCTAGTGATAAAATAAATACTAAGCCAAATAAGACTGAAAATACTATTGGCAAATATTTAATAAATCACATACACATGTAAAAAGTTTTATTTTGGCACTTATCTATTTGTACACATTTAGATTGCTCCATTAAGGTAGATTATGATATTTACTTTATAAACTGATTGTACTATCATATAGCTACTAAAGAGAAGCTCCTCTGTAGAAGTGGACAATTTGTCTTCATCCTGATGGAGGGGAGAAAGGAGGAATTTTTATCTCTTGTCTAAAGCCAGAAGACGAAAATCAGACTCAGTCTTCAGATTTTTTTTTTTTTCTGTCTTCTGTATCTACACTCTCCCATGGTGATCTCGGACAGTTTCAGTTTTAAATACCATTTTATATACTAAAGATGCCTAAATGTATTTCTTCAGTCCAAACTGGAGTAATCTCATTTCTAAAATGATTTCTCTAATTCTTATTAAACGTCTCTACTTAGGTGTCTAATAAAAATTCAAAATTAACATGTCCAAAAACAAAGCTCCTAATCATCCCTCTCATCCTGCACTACCTCAGTCTTTCTTTTTTCAAACAATGGCAAGACCATCCTTTTGGTCTAGGCCGAAAACCTGGGTGTCATCTTGATTCCTCTCTGTTACTCACTCTATCAAATTCATATATAATTCATGAGGAAATCTTGTTTTCCCTCCTACAAAAACTTACCTACACTTATATTTCTCGGCATGTCCACTACACATTATTTCTTACCTGCGTTATCCAATAATCTTCTAACTGGTCTTCTAACCTTACTTCCAAGGATATATTTCTACCATGGAAACCAGTGAACCTCTAAATTAGATAACATCACTCTTCTGATCAAAACTCTAAATTGGTTTCCTCTCTCTCAAGTTAAAAGCCAAAGTCCTTACAATGATATGCACAGTCTTACTCAGTCTTCTCCCAAAATCCCCCACTCGCATCACCAATGAGCCCATATATGTTCCATTCTAAACACATTGGCCTCCTTGCTCTTCTTTAAACACATCAGGGACATCGCTGCTTTCTAGGTCCTGCTCCTCCTGCTTAACTGCTCCTGTGGATTCTGAGCACCAGAACATGGCCTGACACATAGTAAGTGTACAATAAATATTTGTCAAATAATTTAATGAATTATAATTTAAGACCTACTTTAATCGAATTAGTTTTATCAAAAAGACAGATTTTTAAATTATGCATATAGGACCAGAACTTAAGAATATGCTCAAAGATCAATGGGGTCCTATAAAAATGACTCAGAAGCAATATTGAAGAGGCTTATACAGCCTAAATGGAAACAATGGAAACAATGAAAACATCAAAAAGTATAATTATAGTAATTGATAATAAAATTTTAAATGGATAAACTATAGAAGACCTCTTGGTAATGAGTTTTTAGATATAACATCAAAAGCACAAGCTATGAAAGAAAAATTTTATAATTTGGACTTTATTAAAATTAGACACTTCTGCTCTGTAAAATACACTATAAAGAGAACAAAAAGATAAGCCACAGATCAGGAGAAAATAATTTCAAAATACTTATCTTATAAAGGATTACTTTATGAAATATACAAAGAATTCTTAAAACTGAACTATAAGAAAGCAAACAACCCAGTTTAATAGTGCGCCAAAGACTTTAACAGACACCTCACCAAAGAAGATATATAGATGACAATTATGTGTATGAAAAGATGCTCAACATCTTACATTATTAAATAATTGCAAAATATAAAATGACAATGAGATATCAATACATACCTAGCAGAATGGACAAAATCTAACACACTAACAATACTAAATGCCAGCGAGGATGTGGAGCAACAGGAGCTCTCATTTCTTGCAGGTGGCAATGCACAAATGGTACGGCCAGTTTGGAAGACAGTTGGCAGTTTCTTATCAAGATAAACATACTCTTACCCTATCATCTAGCAATCATATTTATAGCTATTTATCTATTTGGTTTGAAAACTTATGTTCACATACAGATCTTCTCCTGAATGTGTACAGCAACTTTATTTCTCCCTGAACGACTCTTAGACAAGGGCTTTGCTGGGTTTTGGGAGTTGAGTGAGGGATGGGATTGGATTGTGGCTGCAGGGCATGGAGTTCCAGGGAACATGAACCGAGTGGGTAGAAGTGAAACAGCAATGGAGGGAAAACCAGCAGACAAACAAAATGAGTGATAGTGTGAAGGTGATGAGGAGGTATAAGACAAATTACAACCTCAACAGAGCAAGTAGATTCTAGAGGCATGAGGTGAAATCTTGGTGCCAACATGTGACCAGAGTGTTGTGTATGGCCTGGCTCATGGATGTTACTAAGTTGTTAAGGGCTCAGAAAGGTTTGAGCCTGTCCTTACCTCCACAGATCTTATTTTTCTTCTGTGTTCAATTGCTTCCTTTCCCAATATGACTATCATTTTAATTCTACTTTTACTAGAACTTTTAATCTCTTGATCTTTTTTTTTTCCAATCTACTTTTCTAAAAAATTTACTCAGACCAGTTTTTCTAAAGGATCCAGTCCTGATCACGTCACTCCTGTGTTTTAAATAGTTCAGGAGACCCAGTTCTCTTACCTTGGACTTTAATGATGATCTCCTGATCTAAATAGACTCTTCCAATTTTCAGATTATGGTCTCAAGTAGGTTGGCTGATGTTCTCTTGCAGATGCCCAGATATCAAG
>NW_011888997.1:3617259-3679549 GCF_000151845.1 Pteropus vampyrus | reverse complement strand
TAATATAAATATTTCATATTTCAATATTTGATAAAATAATTATCACTGATAATTATGCCGCATTATTCATTCAATCAGTACTTTCTGAGTACCTACTTTATTTCTGGAACTGACTTAAAGGCTCTGTAGAAAATGGCAAGCAAATATTTGACATAATTCCTGCGCTTGCAGAGTTTATAGTCTAATGAAGGAGACGACAGTAAGTAAATAGTGATAAAAATAAAATATCAATAATAAAAATACTAGATGGGCTATGAAAACTTAAACTATGGGGTAAGAGTGAGGAAGTTAAGTTTGAGCAGAGATCAGGGAGAGGAGAGGAGAAGAGTTCCAGGGAAAGAGAACAGCAGAAATCTCAGTGTCAGGAAGAAACCTGAGTGTCAGAAGTTCAGAGAGCAAAGGAGATAAAGGTATGACAAGAAACTTGAGTTACAGATAAGGAATTGATGGCCTTATGGGCCATACTGAGGATTTTATCGCTATTCTAGAAGTATTTGAAAGCCATTGGTTTTTTATGTAAGAGAATCAGAGTGCTCAGATTTGCGTTTCAAAAACTGGTTCCAACTGGCTGCAGATGGAAATACCTTTCTGTTGTGCTTCAGGGTGGAATAGAAGGAGCTATAGAGGACATAGGTAGATTTGCAATTGAGAAGATATTGTAATAGTTCAAGCAAAAAATAATGGTAATTTGAACTAGGAGGTGATTGGGATAGAAAGAAGTGAATTGATATAAGAATTATTTCAGAGGTAAAATGACAGGACATTGAATTAAATTGAATATGGTGCCATTGAGAGATGGGGAGGGGGAGCCATTGAGGATGACTTTTCAGTTTCTGGCTTGTGCAGATGGTTTGGTGTTAGTGTCATTTTTTAAGTAAAAGATTATGAGGCAATTATTATGAGTTCAATTTCAGACCTTCAAAGTTTGAGCCATTTAAACATTCAAATGGAGAGTTAAGTGTACCCTTCGTTATCTTATATGGATCTGCATGGGTGAAAAGAGTATTCTCTGAAGGCTACTGATATAATTTGTGGATCATCTGCATAGGTAGAGATTAAAGATATTGCTGTAGATTAGATTGGATAGGGTAGGAACACAGAAGAAAGTAGGGGTGTTTAGGATTAAGCATTGAAAATTGCAACATTATAAAGACAGGAAGGAGAGAATGACCTAGCAAGGGAGATTTCAAAAGAACAGCCAGACATACTGAAGAAAAACCAGGGATGTGCAAGGTTATGGAAAGTCAGAGCTAACAGTCAGAAAAGAAGGCGTAGCCAACATAGCATATGCTCCCAAGAGGGTCTCAGTGACCTTAGTGAGAGCAGTGCAGGTGAGATGATGGAAGTAGAAGCCAGACTAGAGTGGTCTGAAGAATAAGTACGTAGTGAAAAATGACAAAGACAGAGAGTCTACACAACACTTTGGAAAATATTGCCGTGAGGGGAAAGTGGTGGAGAGAAAGACAAGATAGCAGCCAAGGACATGAGCGATTCAGCAAAGGTTTTCTTTCCTTTGATTGTAAAGATATGAACATGAGTAAAAAGCCAAGGGATAAAATACCTTAAAAGGGAGAGGTTAAAAATAAGAATTCAGGGAACACTGGGAAAAATGGGACCTAGAAAGTAGGTGGTAGAATTAGTCTTTGATGGTTATTGAGAGAGAGAGCAATTTGTTTTTTACAAGAAAGATAGAAACAGATATGAGTATTCTGTTCACCATCTGAAAAAATATAAAAGAGGTCACTTGGTGGCTTCTATTTCCTTTGTAAGGCAGAAGGTAAAGCCAAAGCACTAAAGGAGTCTGCAGGGCAGAGGCCTGGAGGTTTGAGCTGAGTAGAAAAGGTTGGAAATAGTTGTCATAGCATTAAAAAGAAGGTTAACAGAGAATGGCCATGGGCTTGACATACATTGATCCCTGATTGTATTTCCTTCAAATCATACTGTACACATATGTTAAATAGTTGCCTTTGTAATTTTTCTGCAATATCATATTACCAAACAAAACAGAGTCTCTACATTCGACTCCCTCTCCCAAATTGCCCCACTTATAGATATCCACACTATAAAGCATATCTAGAAATGTACAGCTTCTCAATTATGCATTTTCTTCACATTCTTTTATGAAGAGGATGGTCTTTCCTTGAACACTGGAATTTCCTCCAGAGCACTAGTGCCTTCCTCAAAATTTTTCCTCTAGATTCTTCTGCTGAGACAAATAATGACATTAATTTATCAACGACATGTCCTGCCCCTTTCAGATTGTAGACATCGTCACCACTTCTCTCACAGAGTTGAGAATATTATAAACTTTGTCATTTTTAACATGAAAATTGATTTGGTGTGATTGATTTAAAGTAAAATTGTCAGTGCAAAGTTATTATGCCTATTCGTAAAAGTATTAGCAGTTAAGGCAGTGCATTTTCAAAATATGTGATTAATGTTTTCATAGTTTCTACATAGCACTTGAAATCGCCATGACCAATTTTTCCATAATTATACATTTGAAACCACTTTTTAAGTGACATATATGTAGACTCTGTGTGTAACACATAGTAGACAAAAAATCCTGCATTACATTTTTTAATTTGAAGGGAAATAAAGAAGGAAGAGAAGGAAGGCTGAGCAGACACCATTTCCACTTAGCAAAGAATATGTCTTGTTTTTTTGATAAATTATATACAAGTTCCAGTTATGCTGTTTTGCCAGGCTAAAGTGAATCCTTCCCATGCAGGATGTTAATGTTTTAAATTATAATTAGTCAAGAAACCTAGTTATGAAGAAAACCTAGGTGAGCGGATGATAACAACGTCTGGAATGGCTCAGAAAAAAATTATTATAAAGTCCATTAGCTAATCCATTAGGCATAAACAAAATATGAGATAAAACTGCATAACTTAAGGCTATTTAATGTCTTTAATCTTTTAATTATTAAGGAAATTAACAACAAACAATAATCCTAGTATAGAACTGAAAAAGGGAATAGTATCTAAAAATAGCAGTCTGCTTTCCTAATTTAACATAGTTCATCCTGTAGTTTGCAGTTTATGTCCAATCATAAATATCTGCTCAAGTTTTCCATATAGATTTTCTTATTCCTTTTTTGAGCAGACAATTTTATGTCATAAAACTTATGCCCTGTAATATAATATTCTTAATTGATTTTCCTTACAACTATGTAAGAGTCAAGTTAAAGAAAAAACAGATAGATCCTGTAATAGGAATTACTTAGGAAGAAAAAAGAGGCAATGGGAAAAGAATCTCCAAAATAAAAAATGACCTTCTGTAGTGAATTTCACTGTTTTTTAAGTATGGCAAGAATAATATGTCTTGGCAGCTGAAACATACTCTTCACCTGAGAGCTGTCAATCATTCCCACTTTGAAAGTCACAGAATTTATGAATTGTCAACACATCTTTTAGGTGAGAACCCAGTGTTCATCGAGAGAAAACTAAAACAAATGCTCAAGTAAATTGAAAATCAAAATGCTGCCTCATCATCTGATTTTAAGAATAGATTACACATAATCTAGAGTTCATACATGATAAGAATTGTAATATGTAAGATACAAATGACAAACAGCATGGCTGTCACTGTGCTTTTCAAGTGGTCTATAGTCTGGAGATCAATGGCTTGAGTTTTTTTCTGCATTCCATGTAAAGTAAATTATTTGTCATTGAGCAATCCCCATAAATAGAATTCTCTAATATTGAAACTGCTGACAGCCTTATAGGAGATTTCAGTAGTGGAAGCCCAGACTAAATACACCAACTACATTAGAGTTGGTCCCTGGAGGACAGAATTGAGCTTCATTGGCAAGGGCACTGTAAGAGTTCCATTTGACTCCTCATTAAACCTCTCATAGGGATTAAAGCTCCTGTTCTGTGGCTGTTATTGTTTCTCTTCCCATAGAGGAGATGGGTGTGACCTACATAGGCATGGGTAAATTTTTAGGTATTTAAGAAAAGATTGCTTTTCCTAACAAAAACAAAGCCTCCTACAGATTTAAAAAAGATCTATCAGTCTCTTGATCATTAAAAACCTTATTATTATTTCTAAAGAAATAGAGAGCTTTATTTCAATTTGTGAGAATTCACTTTTAAACGCCTGTCTTGGGCATCTAAGAGATTCTGTTTGTTTGTTTGCTTTCTTCTGCATTTATCTTTTCTCCAGGAGAATGAGCATTATGGGGAAAATAGTTAGTGATAATTATCTCAGCCTCTTTCTAATAGTGTTGTTGGGATAACGAAATCGGAATAAACATTTTGAAACAATTGGTGAAGCATACATTACTATACGCACTATATGTTGCCCGTGGCCATTCTTGTTGATTTGGAATCTTGAAAATAGCATAATAAGATTTGCCATATGTTTAAATTATTGTATCAGAAAGCCAGTCAATAGTTCAAAGAAACACACAGCACACTCTGTGGATTGAAAACTCCCACACTGCTGATGATAACAGCGTTCACGTACTTCTAGGAGTCTCTCCTAGAAAGATTCACAAGACTGTTATTGTTTTAAGTGCAATAAAAACAAATGAAACTAGTTTATCCAGCAGCAGCTAAGTAAAATGCTTTATTTGAAGAGAAAACTTTGTGATTTTGAAATAATACCTTGAGTCATCAGCCGTTTAATTATAGTGTTACTTAATGGAGTATTAATAATGCTAATTACTAATACTTTACTGAGGAATGATTTATTGCTGATTTTTACTGTTATTATTCCCCAAAGTGGTCCATATGTACATATACACAAGGCGTAAAGAGCTAAGAAAATTTTGATATAAGCGATAAAGAAAATATAGAAAGACAACATAGCAAAATATAATTATATAAAAATATGCATCATAGTGAAAGTTGTTTTTCTGTTTACAAGATGAATGTATGATTAATAGAATTGCTTCCTGATGTCCTACATACATCATTTAAGCCTACATCCATGCATCTATACGCATGCATATACACGAAATATGAATATTTTCATATAAGTCTATAATCTACACCACACACTTTAAAATGAAACTCTATTCAAAGAGGAATTGTTGGCAACTTGTATGTATGATTTTGCCACTGGTCTAAACATAGCTTTAGTCTTAGACATTAGATGACTTTAGTGCCAATTTGGGGAGTGGGTGGGAATAGCATGTTGCTTTCAGGAGCTTCAAAATAAGAGGAAAAAATATATCAAACCAAAGTCCATACGAGTGCAGTCCCAAGGATCAAATTTTCAGATATTCTATGAGTCTGACCCAGAGGTAGGGAGAAACTGACAATATTTTCCCAAGAGAAAGAGAAGGTCCTGGCCAACAAAGCATGGGAGTCAGTGCACTAAAGTGAGCAAATGACAAGGAAGGAGGTAACTGAAAAAGAAGCTTCTAAAATAAGACATCAGAGGCAATATTCTCATGTAATTTCAGACTGTTATTTTATACTTATGCACATGAGGATTCAATATACATATACATTCATGTAAAGATATTCAATCTAAACCTTTCCCAGATACACATGTACATAAAATGATTAGGATTTGGTCACTGCTCATCTAGCAAAAGGCCAAATGAACATAGCTCTGCGTCCTTTCCAGGCCACTATCTGTGTGACAGACAAAGTTGTTGCCTAAACTCCTGTATTCATGACCAGGCTTACCTTGCCAGTCTCATGGTGCCCAAGCAAGTCTCAGAGACAAATAAGAAGTTCCATTATTGGCAAGACATAGAAAGGACAATCTATACGACATTAAGGAATGATTTATACTTGAACAGTATACCTCATAGTTTATTTTAACGGACCTCTTTCAAAAATACACATAGCAGCCGAGGGGACATAAATAGTTTGGGGATATATAACTTGGAAGTAGTTGCCTGAACTTCTAAAAAGTCACATATTAGTTATTGATGAATAATTCACATGTGTTAAAAAGTAGATGGGCGAAGGTGGACAAAAGGTACAAATTTCCAGTTATAAAATAAATAAGTCATGGAAATGCAATGCACAGCATAGTGATTATAGTTAATAATATTGTGTTGTATATTTGAAAGTTGCTAAGAGAATAAATCTCAAAAGTTCACATCACAAGAAAAAATTTTGTAACTACGTGTGGCGATGGGTGTTCAATAGACTTACTGTGGTGATCACTTCGCCATAGTTAATATATTTGAAAGTTGCTAAGAGAATAAATCTCAAAAGTTCACATCACAAGAAAAAATTTTGTAACTATGGTGATATAATCTAAACAAATATTGAATCATTATGTTGTACACCTGAAACTAATATGTTATATGTCAATTATATCTCAATTAAAAAATAATACAGAAAAGTCTCATGCACCCTTCACCAGTTTCCTCCAAAGTGAACATCTTACGTACCTATAGAACAGTATCAAAACCGGGAAATTGACATTGGTATAGCTCACAGACCTTATTCAGATTTCACCAGTTTTACATGGACTCATTTGTGTGTGTGTGTGTGTGTGTGTGCATGCACGCTTCTGTGAAATTTTATCTTCTTGGTAGATTTAACTGCTACCACAATCAAGGTATAGAACTCTTTCATCATCACAAAGATCCCTAACATTACTGCTTTTTTAATTACACAACCTCCTTTTTCCCTACCCCCCTTCATGCATTGCTGGTGGGAATGTAAAATGACATAACCACTCTGGAAACGTTTAACAGTTTCTTTAATAAATAAACATTTTTTTAAAAAGCGTATCTGTTTATAAAGATATGTATATATCGTGATTCCCCCCCATATTTCACTTCTAGCGACCTGACATTTTGATATCAAAGGATAGCCCTTGAAATTTACAAGAACTGATTTCAAGTGGAAAATCATATATAATATAATTGTGCTCTTTCCTCCTTGGTGATTGTGGGATGAAGAGAATGGGAGTGTTTAAATGGGATGGAGAGAATAGAAGAGGGGACACACACACACACACACACACACACACACACACACACACACACACACACACACCCAGCACTCCATCACTACTGTCACACCACCAGTCTCTTCCAAGTGTTACTGGTCCTTCATAATTGCAACTGAGAGCAGATTTAGGAAGATTAAGAGGGCTCTGGGACCTGGTCCTCGAGTACTCAAGAGGAGTCGGGGAAACCCCACAGAACTCCTGAGTCCCGGAGACTGGAAAGGGTTGGGGCGGAGCCTGGAGAGCGGCTGTCCAGCGATCAGAGACGGCGGGCGGACTCTGGTGAAAGGGCCGGGAGACTGCTGTCACTTCATGAGTCCGCAGCCCAGAGGAGAAAAGCCCTGCTGCCAGAGGGCCGCAACGGGCTGGGCGCAGTGTCTCCGCCTCTCGCTCACCACGCGGACCCCCCGAGCCTCCTCCGGCAGCCGCGGTGGCCGCGGCGGCAGAGCCTCGCCCACTCCAATCCCCACCCTCTCCATCCTTTAGCTGTTAGAGAACAGCAGCCCCTAGCACATTCCTGGAGGACTCCGGGCGCAAAACAGGAAAGGGAGCAGGCGCAGGGAGACTGAAAAGGCACCATGAGCCCGCCAGGAGCACCCTCGGCGCCCAAGGTCTGAGGCTGCAGCCCCAGTTCGCCTTTGTGAGCCGCCACCGGGGGAGCCCGCTGGCACCACCGTCCCTCCGGGTCCGCGTCCACACCGTGATGGGGCACCTGCCCAAAGGGACGCGCGGCAGCCGCCGCCTCCTGCCTCTACTCGGACTCTTTGTGCTGCTCAAGGTAGGAAGCCCCACACCCCACCCGGGCGGTTCTGCCTGCGTCCGCGCTCCGGCGCCCTCGCTCTGCCGCCCGGGAACGCGCGTCCCGGGGCGCAGTGGCCCGGTCGCTGGCACGTCTGGCAGTGCAGCCGGGCGCACGCTTTGTTGTCCTTGCGTGTGCGTGTTCCCGGTGATCTAAAGGGATGGGGTGGAAGAATAGGGAAGTTCGCTCCCTCCAGCTTTCACCCTTTGTGCTCTTTTACCACCGCTGGTATCCACATCAGAGGTGGGCTTCTTGGGTAATGCTTCCTTGGGCAAAATGAGCTCACTTTCTCTTCTGGTCGCTACGTACTGCACCCCAGTGCCGCTTAACCTTTTCGCCCTTCCCCAAAGCAGACTGTGATCCTGCTTTGTCTTAATTTACCTTCTGCTGGAATTATACACCGGAGCTCCCTGGCCGCCAATGGAATGCTGTGGGGGTGGGTCGTGAGCATGATTTTCTTTGAAAAAGGAATGTCAGCTTGAGCCTGGAGTCCTAGGACTTCTCTCCCTTTCCAAGTCCTCCTCTCCAACCTGAGAACAACCTTAACAAAGTCTCTAGACTTTTCCCCACTCTCTTTACAGAGGATGCTACCTCTAAATCTCAATGGCAGTAAAATCTGTGTCATTAACTTTTTCGTGTCTTCTTTGGAGTATCCTATCTTGCTTCAGGGTTTTACTTTGAGGAAAAGGAAAAGGAAACGGGCTGCTTTAAAAAGAAATCCTAGTTTGACAACTATCTTGACAACAATGCATAAAAAAATTTAAATTTAAGATAGATGTTTCCTTGGAAAGTGGGGTGAAGTTATGAGGTAATTGTCTACCGCTTGTGTCTTCAGTGCGTCTACTTCAGTTTTGTCATCGGTCCTTCCTTTGCATTCTTCTCAAAGCAAACTCAAGTATGTCGACTGGTTACAGGGAGCTATTCTTTCAGCACCACTGACATCTTCCTCAGAAATGGATGAAACATTAATGGATGCAAATGTTTTCTTATCAAAGAGTCGCTTTTTGCTTACATGCGCCATTAATTATGAATGCTTGACAAGGAGATTGTGGAACAGAACCAATGGATTGAGAACAGCGTCAATTTTATATGTCCCGTATTTTCATTTATCTTAATGGAAAACAGGAAAAATAGTTTCAGAGAGAAACAGCAACAGAGTGCATAAAGAAGATTCTAATTTATATTTAATGTATTTTTACATTTTTAAAGTTATAAATAATATTTTTATTTAAAATCAGGTAAATAATAAGCTTGGTCATATGTTTTCACTCTGGGAGGTAGCTCTTCTTTTAGCACACACCGCAATGTATTAGACTTATTAAGTTTCCCATTAACGTTTCTATTGTCAAATTCTGTCGTGACTGTTTTTATATACAACATTTGTGATAAATCCAAAGTGACAAATCGAATCACCATACATTTTACTAAGTAATAGCTAAGACTTACATGTATGACATCTGATCCAAACCCAAGCTTTGGGACAACTGTAGGTTTTTATTGAATTCTTCATAATGGGTGAGAATTCCAAAATGGACGAATAATGAATTTGGAGTTGGAGGAAGAGTGGTGCAATTAAAATGTGAAAACTGTGACAAAGTTCTAATAAAAACTTGATACTGGAATGAGAAATACAGTCAATGATGGCTTAATGATATCCTCATTGCCTGTAACATACATATAGGTGTATTCTTGCACATTTGCAGATTAGTGTCAATTGTGGGAAACTGCATCACATAGGAAATACATTGATAAAGCATGTCACTTAAATAAATATTATAATGAGACAAATAATTTTGTAAAGGAAATCTTTACTCTTCATTTTATGTAATTGCAGTGTTTTATGTCATTTGAATGTAAAGTAGACCAGAGGAAGGGGGAAAAAATATATATGTATGTATGCTGAATACCCACTATGTGCTAGTCAGTCTTCCAGGTATTTCACATATGCTATTTCATTTAATCCTATTTTGTTACATTTGACAAGAGATGTTCAAAGTGACAAATTAGGCAATAAGATAATGCATTTACATTTTGGGAATAGTATATTACATTATAAATTTGGTACATAGTATAATCTCTTTATAATTTAAGGTACTTTTGCATTCAAGGTCCTGAGTAAGTGTCAGCAAAATAGACCTAATATGCAGGCGGTGATAGGAACATGGGAAAAAATCCCATTATTAAATAAGAAAATGTTGATTGAATCTCAATGATAAAATATAAAAAGGTCTGTGTCTGCTGAGTCAGAAACAAATTGTTCCCCCAACCTCTCCAGTAATCTTTATAGTTCTCATTATATAAATAAATCTTTCACTACTCCATGTGAAGTATTCCCCATACAACACTAAAAATCCCTAAAATCATAAAGTTACAGAAACTCAAATATGAGGCTTAATTTATAGTTTTATCTTTTTCACAAATCAGAATTAAGTAGCTTGATATAAGTGCTGGGAAAGTCTGAAAATTTGAATTTGTAGGATCAACTACAATCACTTCACCGAGGCAGTCAAATGTGCCTGGTCATGGATGTCTTTGTGCGTCATTTCTCATCCATGGCTTTGTGATGGGCACATTTAATCAGGCATCTTGGATTGTCTAAATAGTCCACTGTATGTTGTGAGGTGACTATCTGAGTAACTGATGTTGCATATGCACAATGTTGGTTATAAAAATTTTAATTTAATAATCAATATTGATTACATATATTAGAAAGCAAAAGTGGAACTCTAGTATCAAACATGCTGGGAGCTTACCAGTCTCAAAGTCTTCTACCTACTTACGAATGTAAATGGAGTATTTAATTTATCTGGTGAGTCTTGCCTCTTGTGTGTCTTCCCATAATTCCCTATGAAAACAATGGAATTCCTCTCAACTATTTTATCTTTATCAAACCTTTCCCTAAAAATTGCTTTCTGTATCAGTTCACTATCTATTAGTAATTTGTTGACTAAGATACAAATTGTAAAATATAACATCATAGGAATTTAAATTCTGCCTTCCCTGAAATTATACTCATCAGTAGCCCACTGGAATGTTTCCCTAAACTTGTAGGCTTGGCATGAATCTCTTCTTTCTTAACTTTCTCTCTATATTTCCTTCCATTTTTGCTCTTATCTGACTTATAATCAAAGAACATTAAATGCGAAAAAAAAAGCCTTAATTATATTTTCTGAAGAGGTTTATGTTTAATTCTATAAAGCATAAGTGTTATGATGCTGGCCATAATACTCTTATTCAGGATAAACATCCACTTTCCAAAGTCTGTCTGCCTTTGCCCACTTCCCTGTGTCCCTCTATCTCCTTATTTCCCCATTCCCTCCCTCTCCCTTTCTCTCTCCTCTTCTTCCCCTCTCCCCTCTTCCCCCGCCTCCACACACAGAGTTTCACTTTCCTCATTGACGGTTTATCCTCATTATATATTATATAATGCTGGCAGATGAACCATATCTTTTCATCTTTCTGAGCAGCCTAGACCATCCTCCCAGCAATAAAGTTTGCTCCTCTGTCAACTGACTCCTTTGATAAATGTTGTTGCCAACGTTTGAGAGAAACTCTTTTACATGTGACATCACCAACAAGTTAGAAAAGGTGCACTTGGCTGGACTTCTACAGGAGATTGGTGATAATCCTTCTCACTGTACACATGTGTTTGTTCTTTGTTCTGTGAAAGATTATATAGTGGGAAAGAATAGAAAGTTCATACCTCTGCCTCATTTTGGCCTGTAAAAAATACACAGTTGTATACCTAGGCAATTAAAAGCAATATATGAGTTGTACTTTATTTTTAAACATAGCATTATTTCTAGCATCTAAATATCCAACTAAAGGTATTTAAACTTATAAGCACAGAGACCTGAGTCTTATAAATATATTTCTCACTTGAGTCTTGAAGGCGTGCAAGACTTTAGTTGTACCATTACAAAACATTGTAATAGGCAACAGCATGGCAAAATAAAAATTTTAACAGCAATGACCACAGATATTTATTTTTCATTTTCTTCCTAAATTAATACCTTTAGGTACATACTTCCAATGCTGATGCAGTTTTGGGAGCATAGCCCCAATACAATGTTGAGTTTTACTAGGAAGAACTTAGTGTCTTCATTTAATTACTCCAGATACGTTGTAAATATTTTTGAAATAAAGAAATATTTATCGTAACTTTTTTTTTGTCTCTCGCTGTATCTGGTATGTGGCATTTGGCATATAATAGAAGATTAATAAACAAGATTCAAATTTTTGTCATTATATAATTTCTGACAGAAATGTTAAATATAATAATATTGACTTGTGAACACATCTTTAAGGAAAACATGAGAAAATTATTGTTATGTGAATTAAGTCTTTATAATTACAATGCAATCATTAAACTAAAAAAGTTACCAGTTCCTTATATTAAGAACTATTAAAATCATAAATCAAAATACTGATGTTATTTTTCCAAAAAAAGTAATACTCCTAATTGCTCATTTATTCATCAGTGTTACCTCAACTGCTATTTACTGTCATCAGTTAAAAAGTAGAGTTGAAATACTAGGGGAAACGCTCTCCTTACTTCTATACGTGACCTGCAACTTTAGCCAGGTAATATTTTTGTTTCCTCTTCCATATCATCCTTCTTCTGTGACCACTGCCAATCAGAACTGACAAAACTTTCTGCACTACTTTAATTGAAATTCCTTTAATTTTTTACCAGAACTTTGCCCTTAAGAGATGAAACCTTTTCTATACCTTGGTCTGCGTCGTATCTGTGGTGATATTTAATTCAGGGCATAACCCAATGCCTTAAAGAACTCCTCTGTGGTGGCCTTAGAGACCCATTGGTATCAGCTCTTTCCACTTAAATAAATATGTGAGAGACTTCTTTGTGCACTCATGTCATTGATTTGAGTAGCTGAAACAAGATTAATGTGACACAAGTAGAGTAAGCAAGAGAGTGAATGGGGTGGGATGAAACTAGAGACAGAACACAAGGCTCTTGTCGTCTTCTCTCCTGGTGCTATTGACTTCAGCAGGTTCTACCAGTCATTCAGAAGAATATGTGAGTGACTTTCTTAAACACCTTGCATGGAATCTATGATTACTAATTACTCCTAATTAGTCAGCTTGTTCTTTTGCAAGCTTGTCCTATGTTTTCAGAGTGCCAATCCTTAGTTTTTGTTTGTTTGTTATTTGTTTTTAACTCTGAACTTTGTGTCTTCAAATTTATTTCTATAAGCAGAGCCATATCTTATTCCTGTGTCAGAAAATCATCTTCGATTTATTCATTCAGAGTCTAATGAATGACTCTGTAGGCACTCTGGTTACCTAAAAAGCCAACTTCTGAACATATTAAAATCACCAACCAGAGGGTGTTTGAAACATGGTTGTAGAGATTTCTTGATTTAAAAAAAGATTTTTTCTTTGCTTTTTGTTAAAAAATTGATGTGAAAGAGAGAAAAATGATACACACTTGGAAAAATACTTCAGAAACAGAGAATCAGAATTGAAAGGACTCTGAATCTGAGATTTGTATTACAAATTATAAATATACGTGGTAATTTCTGTAAGAAAATGAAAATAGTGAAAATCAGAGAATCAAATGAAAAAAGTTTGATGAAAACAAATGTATTGCTATTCTACTATTTATATGCAAATAAATGTATTTCCTTATCAAACACTTTATTTATTTGGTTTTTCACTTTTTCTAAATAGAAATGTTGTACAGTTTATTTTCCTAACAAAACTGTTCCTATCATAAAGTAAATTAAAACCAAATGAACCTGGTTATTTTTGTACTTTTACTAGCAAATAAAAAAAATAGGGATGAAATTACAATGTAGGAGTCCAAAATCAGAATTACGTGTTTTTAATACTAATGGATATGTGATTTAAATGATGAATGTTTCCTTTTTTTATATCATCTCATTTAACTATTTTTTAGATAATTGATACTTTTGTTATTTTTTTCTCCTTCTGCTCACCGAGTTTTTAAAAATGATGTTTATGTGTGAGAAAATATCATCATGAGTCTACCTTAATCCTCTTCCTTCATTCTGACCCTCTTGTTGACCAAATCAAGTGCAGTGGAATTTCTGTCCTTTGCCTCAAACTCATACCAGAGACCAACTACAGTCTTGTGTACTGGTCCCAGTGGTGATTCTCTCTTGGTTCCACCCATAGGAGCTCGTGATTGGCACATACAAACCAGCTGTTAGAGCATTCCACAGAATCTTCAGTGCCCTTTGTGGTCCTGTCTGGGTCTGGCTCCTAACTGCTTGTATCTTACTTTCTGAATCAGGATTCTATTTCGATGAACTCTAGCATTCCTGCTTTTTGATCCTGGTTTTAATTTCTAATTAATCTCTCTGTGTCTTTTGATCTTCTTGAGCATCCTAGAAACTTTCTTGACTGACGAGTCTTTTTCCAAAGTCAGAATGGCCACGTTGAGAAGTTACTTTTTTTCTTCAATACTAAGTCTGTCTTTTGGATCCCAGGATAATGATTCATTGCCCAATTCCATTCCATTAGTCAAACATTTTATTGAGCTTCTATTGTGTACCAGGAATTCTATTAGATAGTGTAAGTATAGGAATGAAATCAGTTGAATTCTCACAAATGATATAATGGGAAAATAAACATAGAAAAAGAAAATGTCATTAAAACGCAGTCATGTTTGTTGCTGTTTTAATAAAAGAAAATATGGGATGACAGAAGAGAGACACTTAACTCTATTTTATGGTGTGGGAAATGATTTCTTATAAGTTGACACTTGAGCTGAGTTTTTAAGCATAGATATGAGTTAGTAAAAATATGGACATACAGGCAGAGAAAACTGCATGAGCAAAAATGCAATGCTCTGTGTCAGCACCGAACTGATCGAGAAGGGAAGGTTTGATGGTGAGACACCAAGTTGGAAGAATGTACAAGAGGCTGACATGAGAATGAAATGGCAGATATCAACTTTATTGTGGGGAGTGAACTTCTGTTGCGGGGAGTGCAGTTCTATTGCGGGGAGCAGGCTTCTGCTTCTGTTCTTCTGCTCCCCTTCTTGTGCTCCCCTTCTGCTCCCCAGGGGACAGCATGGCTCCACATATATCAGAGTACAATAGTGGCATTCAGCCACACATGCGTGATACAATAAGCTGAATTATGTTTACATATTTTAAGCGCAGGTGCCCTACTACACTAATGTAATATTCTAAATTCGGAGTCCTATTCCTAGCCGCGAGTCTGAATCACAGCTAGACCTGGGACCAGCCAAGCTTGGGACCCACACTGTGAAAACATGGCAGGAAAATATAAATGTTTACAGAATGAAATGAAACAATAGAAGCCAGACCAGGGAGACTCCTATATGCTGCACCAGAAAGCAGAGTCTTTATTCTCTAGGTGAAGAAGATTATTGAAGGATTTAATCAATATTTAATGGGATAAGAATTGCATTTTTAATGGAGCTTTTGGCTGTAAGGAAGGCTATCCCGAAGGTGGAGCAGGCCTGGAAGCAGTTACACTGCTAGAAGGTTATTAGAATTGTCCAATTAAGAGGTGACAAACACTAACACTAGAGTGATGAGGAAAGAGAGGGGATGTTTAAAATAACTAAACTGACAAGACTGATTAAATGTGGGAAACTGGGGAGAAAGGATTCGAGAGCAATTTCCAGATAATGGGCACCTTTGCCTGGGATGTTGCAGCTTTATGAAAGCATGTATAGTGGGTAGTGTCCATTCCCCTCCAGATTAGCTTACCCCCTTCTCCACCCTGCTCAATGCCAGGAAGCTTCCTTGTAGAGACTATTTCTTCAGGATCTTTTGCCCTTTGGCCTTTAGTGAGTTTGACTAATAGGACGCACTAGCAGAAGATTACTGGGAGGAGAGAGAAAGCAGAGCACGCATTCCCCGTCTCCGCCTTGACTGGCCCCTTGTTAAGCAGTGGCTTCATTTCTTCTTCTAACCCAGCCCAGCACTTCTTATAAGGAAAAGTTTTGGTCGAGTTTTAGAAACAACTTCCTCTCCTTGTCTCTTTAGTGTAATAGTTTCTCACTGCTGTTTGTTCCTGGATACTTTTCCATCCCTCCTCAGTACCATTATTCCTGCTCCATATATTTATTATAGTCCCTTGATTAAACCATCTAGGATTTCCACTGAGTGTTCTGCTGTGACCCCAACTGACATAGCACATGAGGAGTTGAATGTCTAAGAGAGAGGGCAGACCTGGAGATGTGAATGGCGATGTCCCAGCAGAAGGCAAAGGAGAAAAGAGCAGTGGACCAGGATGGAACCTGGAAGAGCACCAGCTTTTCATAAGGAAGCTAAAAAGATGAAGGAGAAACAACCAGAGGGGAACAAGAGGAAAGCGTGATCAAGGAAACCTGGGGTCTAGGAAATTCCAAGTGTGAGGGATGGGCCAACATCAAATGCAACAGAGAGGTCCAATAGACTAAGATCTAGAAGATATTCTTGGACTGAGATATAGGTAGGCTGTTGGTCCCTGTGGAGCATAGGAGGTTTTGGGAATCGAAGAGTAAAGAACTAGCTGCTTATTTGTTAGAAGCATAGGTGTCAGGTCGGAGAGATCTGATTTCAATCTCAGGTCTTAGCTGTGGCACTTACCAGCAGCAGTATGTGGGGAAAGTTATTTCACCTCTCTGGGGCCCCTTTGTTGATCTATTGTATTTATCTCAGAGGATTATTGTCAGGAATAAGTGGGATAACAACCATAAAGTACTTTAAACAGTGCCTAGAATACAGTAAGCACTCAATAAGTATTACATACAAAGAATAAAAAGAGAAGGGAAGAAATAGGATAATAATAATTGCCAAAGCAAAATCAACAGAAAGGACAATAAAAATGTATATAGAGCTATAGAGCAGCATCTTCCAAAATGTGCTCCATGCAACATTAGAGACTTGCAAGTTAGCAGATGTTATTAAAAATAAACACCTCTGCAGTAACATAAATTGGGGCAATAATTTTTTAAACTTTGTTTAAACCAGTATTAATTCATTTGTTATTATTTTTGTACCATGATTTCTTGGAAGGTTTAGTATGTTAATATACATTATTTCATCCAAAAGGGAATTACGGTTTATAGAGTTTTCCAGGTTTGACTATAGAATCTTTTTTCTAAAAGTGATTCATGGAAATAGTGAATACACTCTAAGAAACAATATCTATGCTTGTACACTAGATACTTTTTTCCTTTATCTTTCTTCTTTAAATGATAAATATAACCTTAATGATAAAGAAAACATAATAGCAAGATCAATTATAATTTAAATCTCAGAATCAGAAGAATTTTCATGAAGGAGAGTAGCCATTCCAAACTTTCTTATCAAGGATCGATGTTCAAGAAACTCTCTTAGAAGAAAAAAAATGTACATATTCTCCTTATTTCATGGATTGTGTCAACTCTGGGTTTGATAATTGTACATACAAAATATTCCTTTGGATTTTGACTATTAAAAAGATGGAAAATTCATTTAACACTATTTTCAAATATGATTATCTTAATATATGACACAAGAACAATATGTTTCATTTAGTACATTTCATTGAATCATAAAACTACACTTTTTGAAGATTATCTGGTTCGAAACTTAAGCCTTACTTAGATCTCATCTGTAATATTATGCCAACTGGTCATAAATGGTGAGATTACTATTAGCTGAGAGATGGCTGTTCCATGCTTGGACAACTGTTCCATGCTTGGTTTGGCTTGGTCTTGAGATGAACCTATTTCTGGTTGTAGCTTTCACATATTACTTCTATCTCTGTTTCATTTTAGCAGACATTATGCTGTAATGGTTCTTGCTTTCTTACATGCTATGAATAACTGTTTGGACAACACATCCAACAGGTTATAAAGATCAAATGTGAAAAAGTTGTCATCTCACTGTCCTGTCCTTAGCCTTCCATCACACCTCTTTAAAATGTTTATACCATCCCATGTTTTCTGCCTACTGCTCTTTCTTCTCTTTCATGGCCACAATAACTAGCTGGGTAGAAGATAATCTCATTCTACCATGATGAATCATGGTAAGGGGTTGAGAGTGCAAGTGTGAGAAAAATGCTTTGCACATCGTAAGCATTCTATAAATGCAGATTTTATTTTATTCTAGTCTGCTGAAGGGCATTTCCTCAACGTATCTTCCCTGAACAGCCAACCTAAAATCACCTTTATCATTCTCAAATTTTTCTTTTACGCAGGTTTATTTTCTTCAGAGAATATATCACTTGCTACATGACATTGTATTAGGTCTTTATTATTACTTAGCTCCTCTGTGAGATATTGTAGGTTCCATGGGAGCAAGGACTTTATCCATTTTGTTTACTGTTATATCCCTACTGCTGAAAGAGTGCCACAGTAGATGCTCAGTTTGTTGAATATTTGTTGAGTGAATGTTGAATGAATAAATGGGTGAGAGAAGTCATACAGAAGGTATGGGACAGACTCAAGACGGAGGAAGAGCAGAATGCAAGCATGCAAGTACAGGGAATGAAGTCGATGCACAGTGAAAGAAACTAGGAGGGAAGGCCTAACAGATGGTCAATGTTTAGTGGGACTTGGGGAAGGAGTGCAGTCAGAATGGGGAGATGATCTAGAAATGCTATTTTGTTGATCTTGTGGAGGGAGCAGAGGTTCTGTCAGCACAAGTGAAAACGAACTCTTATCTAAATGAACTTCATGTCTGTGAAGATAAGGTTCATGAGGACACACATTGTTTTCTTCTTGCTAGTTTACTAGGTCAGAATAATCTGCCAAGGACAAATAACACGTGTCCAAGTAAACAGATTCTCTCTTATGACAAATTCTCATATGTAATGAAATAAAAACTCAGTTTTTCTGATCATTTCTCTATATTATTCATTGACTATGCATATAATTTATTTTAACTTCTAAGACAAAGTATTTTTCTGAATTTTTATAATCTAAAAATGTGTTTTTTTTTCTTGGCTCTGCAATTTGAAAATATCAAAATAAAAAGAATTTTTAAAATAATTTTATTCCTCATTTTTTTCTCACTATGTATGTTGATACATTCAGATTGGTTCTAGACCTCTAAAGACATTTCTGGGAACTCACACAAATAACTGAAGCTCAGATGATCAATTATTAGTTTTTTTCAACACTTAAAACTTCTGATTTCATTTATTCCTGGAAAACATATTTTTAATAAAAAAATGTATATGGGTACCACATAGAAGTTTTAAAAATAAATTTTAGAAAATTAATGGGTTTTTTTTTGTATAAGGTTCCAACAGGTAACAAATGACCATTTTTATACTCAGTTGAATATGAGATAATAAATATTTTATTTAAATGGGCAGTTAATTAAGTGGGCTGATTAAATTAGCATTATATTCACTCAAATGTTTGTATACATACACCAAAAACCCAATTGTCAAGATTTTCAAGCGACTAAAATATAAATACATATGCTTAAAACAAAAGCTATGACTTACGTAATTCAGTATTTCACTAGAGAATTGAAAAGTATTATATTATATTGTAATATACTAGTGTGTATCCATAATTTTATACTGTACTAGTAAAATTAGAAGTTTGGGTTAGCTGTAATTTTTTCTGTGACTTGTTGATAAATCAATATATACTCTAGAGCCAAAAACAGGGGGAAATTGTGATCAGATTATTTATACACTCACATATGTAGCTAAAAGAAGGTTCTCCCTCCATTAATGTATGATAAGGAGAAGTGCATCTAAAGAACATAAAATAACAATAATTTGTGATTATTAAAATATTTTTCTTAAATTTAACATTTTTTAATATCAAATAAAAATTTCTGGAAATCTCTAGGAACACATTTATATGATTCTCTTTCTGTCTCTTGAGTTGTGTCAGAATTAAGTTAATTGTCATCTATCACCCTTTCTCTCAGATAAACCAGGAATTTTATGTTTAAGTTAAGTTGGTGGTCCATAGAATAGATATTTGAGTGATATTGTTATGGAATTTCTATTTACTTTGATATTGTACTGAAAACTAAATTGTAATCATAAAATGGAAGTGTTCTTGCCAAATACACAAAGTTTAAGCACCATATTTACAATAAGTGCCAACACCATTACCACAAGAAATACCTTATTATTTGGATGTACTTAAAATGCCTAGATTTTATCTAGAAAGAAAAATTGCCTTCTTAAGTTCCTGAATGTTAAGTTGATTAATAAAGTGAATAATAAAAGGCCAAGGGAATTGTATATTGTCTGTGATGTATTATTCAACGGTGATGAGTCTTTTGGTTCTCCCTCAAAGGATTATAGAAAAAAAGACTGATTATAAAATGGATTGATACAATAGAGTTATTTACATATAAATATGGTGTGATTCAGCCAATTTTATTTTGCATCATCACAGGGAATTTCCTCTACAATTTCTCCTAACTAAATTATACTTTTTAGTCAGTCTCTCAGAAATTACTATAAGCTCACTCAAAATGATGTGATTCTTGGGACTTGTAATATGGAAATTCTGGTATTGTCAAAACTGTGCTAAAATGACTTAGAATTAAGAACTTTATTCTAAAAACTTAGCTTATAATTTTCTTCTTTTTAATTAGCTAAAACTGTTAAATCTGCCAAAAATCAACCACTTTTTAGAGGTGCTCCAGGTTGCTTTCTTTACTTCACTTTTGTATACAGTTGACCCTTGAATAATGAAGGAGGGATCTCTTCTCCTCAGTCAAAATTCCATATATAACTTTTGACTCCCCAATAACTTAACTACTAGTAGCCGTCTATTGACCAAATGCCTTACTGACTGATAACATACACAGTCAGTTAACACATATTTTGTATTTTACATGTATTACATAAAGTATTTTTATAATAAAGTAAGATAGAGAAAAGAAAATGTCAAGAAAATCATAAAGAAGAGAAAATGCATTTATAGTTATTATTTTAAAAGTCTGCTTATCAGTAGACCCACACAATTCAATCTGTGTTGTTCAAGGTTCAACTGTATTTGCAACTAACAAGAGACAACTATGTCTTTAAAGTCATTTTTCATCTGACTGATGCAACATCTTTTTATTTTATTTTTTTAAAGGTTAATCAGGAACCTAATGAGAATCTTTCTATTAAAATTCTTGTTGCTTCGCTGAGGCTTTTAATTAGTGTTTTACTGTGTGTCTTCTTATGGTTCTAAAGTAGGGAGTTCTTAATTTGAAATCTTTAAGTAAGTCTGAATCAGGCATGTGTCACCATACATGAGAACTTTATAATAATGTATTTAGAAATAGAAAACTAATACATGTTCAGTGTGGAAATGCATAAAATACAACAGTCAGAAAAAGAAGAAAGTAGTCATTCCTATGCACTCCATTCCAGTATAACTACCACCTGGTGATTTATCATTCCAAATTTTTTCCTATGTCTGTATATCCGAGTGCATATGTAAAAAGGGGGGAAAACAGTATTAGACTGTCCTACTCTGTTAACATGCTCTTTTTACTTAAATGTATTATAGTGTTATGATAATTTTTTTAAGACCTGAACATTTTCAGTCCTCTGCAATTCGACATTAAGCCATAATTCTATAGGTAAATTATATCCAATACCTAATTTTATTTGTACCAATGACAGATATAAATATTGATCATAATCTTGAAGTGTTGGGGGCAATCACTTATATGTGTTTCCCATTCATGTGATTATTTATTATATAGAAAAACTTAAGATGCTGTATTGACAGGCATTTCTTTCTTTTTTCTCTACAGCTAAATACTGTGCAAAAAAAAAAAAAAGAAAGAAAACATCTTAAAAATATAAGCTTTCTAGTCAAAAGATATAGAATTGACTTCTATCTATATTCCTTGCTAGATGTGTGGCATTTGGCAGTGTACTGATTTCTTCAGAAGGCACAAATTACAGTAGCTGCCCAGATCACCAATTCAGTGGTGCCATCTTCTCCACCACCTTTTTTCTATCTTTAGAAGAAATCTCTTCTTTTTGATCCATATGGTCTGAAAGGGAGATACCATCCTCCTGCTTCATTTCAATGCCCTGGACAGAGTGGTCACTCGAAGCATGAATTGTGACCTAAGCTAAGCCTATTTTGGGATTGCACCTCACTGACCACTGTCTTTGAGATTGGCAAATGACCCAAGCCAGACAATCGGAATCCGTCCCTGTAATTGCATTCAAACTGGCAATGGTGGGGAAGAGTACTTTCCTTTCCAGTTGTAGAGCTAAAACATGAGTAGTTTGAAAATTGTCCCCAACCATAAAACTGACTCACAAGAAAAAAAATTTTCTCGCAGAAAAGGAGGAGATAGGAACAGTAGAGACTTCAGCAAGACTAACTTTTATTTCAGGAAGACTACCTAATTTCTCAGACTCCAGAGAATCACTTCATAGGTACTCAGGAAGATTACAAAACAGTAACCTACCAAAATTCAATTCAATTGATCATAGCTGAGAAAGCATATCAGCAATGCTTCAATCTTTAAGTAATCTGAATTAGAGTGATTATATAATTTATCATACCAACCAGGGCACTTTCGAGAGTGAAGAAATCATGCTAGAACAACAGACATAAATCGGCCTGTTCTCTAAAAACAAGGGCAGATGGTTACTCTTTCCTGAATATAACAAACATGCTTAATGTAGCATGTAGCCACTAGCTCCTCACCCATCCCACCCATCTCTGAAAACCTCTGTTCCAAACAAGATGAATTAGCCATATTAGATGAATCGTAATTATCTTTATCAAAAACTAAAACCTGTGTGAGACTGTTCATATTAGCTTTGTTGATTAACCAAACACTGAAAATAACCAAAATATCCTTCAATAAGTGAATGGTTAAACAAACTGGTACTTCATACCATGTAATACTACTTAGCAATGAAAAGAAATTAACTGTTGATATACACAGCAACTTAAATGATTCTCAAGAAAGATATGCTGAGTGGAAGGAAGGAGGGAGGGAGGGAGGGAGGGAGGGCAGGCAGGCAGGCAGGCAGGAAGGAAGGAAGGAAGGAAGGAAGAGAGGAAGGAAGAGAGGAAGGAAGGAAGGAAAAAAGAAGCCTGAGGGAGCTTTGAGGTAATGGAACAGTTGTGTATCTTGATTGTACTGGTGGCTACATGAAGTTATACATGTGATAAAAGTATATAGAGCTATACATACACACACAAATGAGCACATATATAACTGATGAAATCTGAATAAATTCTGTGGATTATAGCAATGTTAATTTTATAGTTGGGATATTTCCTTGTTTTGGATATTTTCTCGCTTTGATATGCAACATGTCAACATCGTGGGAGGCAGGGTGGAGAGTATATGGGACCTTCCTATACATTTCTTTGAAACTTTCTATAAATTTATAATTGTCTCAAAAAACAAAGGTTTAAAGGTTTATTACATTTATTTTGTTTTGTTTTGTTAAGTTTCGTTTTTGTGTCTGACACTCTGCTAAGTATTTTAACTGACTAATTGACAGATATAGCCTCTGTCTTATGAGGACTGTTTCCAAAAGATAATAATTACATTTGCAGGGAAAGTAAGGATATCTAAGCAAATGTGGAAGAATTCAGGACAATACACACAAAAAGACCTAATAAAACCTCATCAGCTGCAAATTCAAATGCATTATGAGGAAGGTTGCATTATGAGGAAGGTTGCATATTGAACTATATTCTTATGAGATTTATCTACTGAGCCCTGGAAATGACTAAATGTTAAGGCATTCCCATTTATAATTCCCATAACACCAAAGTTAAAATATTTTAATGACTCTTCAGAGTATCGATTAAAAATGGAGTCATCAAAATTACCATTGCAGGAGGTAAGGACAAAATATTTTATTGGTTGATGAAATAATGTCATTCTTTTATTCTTTTAGCAATTATTAAGTAACATCTGGAATAGTATAAATAAATTAGAATGAAGTGGAATATATAAGACAAGCTTAAGAGACTTGATTCCACAGGGGAGATGAATGGAAGATATATGACAGTGAATATATGTTTAAATATTTCAACCATTCAATTATCAAACATGTATTAAACTGGACCTGTAAGGAAGGCTCTGTGTTCATGATTTTTAAAACTATAAAACAAAGTTATGCCATCAGGAAGTCTGTAATATTAGGAAAAATAACAAACACTGTTAAAGGACAATATATGACGATACTGTAGCAAAAGCCTGAAATAGTAGTATATCAATTTGCAAATGAATGAGATAAACAACTATATTCAACTAAGTGCTCTTGCATTCAGATAAGGAAGGAGGCACTTAGACATAAAGGAGAAATGGTTTCATTAAAGAAGAAAATTTCAGTCTGAATCTTGTCTGATAGAGTTCAGATAGATGGTTAAGAAAAACATACGAGATTAGAGAAACAGAGGATCGAAAGTAGTAACATGAAAAAATGTACGTTATGTTTAGGAGGCTTGAGTAAAACACTGAACATGAATAAATTCGGATCCTGAAGAGGATGTGTGGTTGGAAATGATGTGGAAAAGGTAGTTTTGCCTGGCCATGAACTTCTATTCATAACCTTCTGTTCAATAGTGCTACAAAGGCAAACATTTGAATGAGCATTAGCTCAGCAGTGGTATGCAGGAAAAAATTATCATACCTCATTTTAGCTTTAATTGCTTTTATAATTCTGAATTTGCTGTTAAATGCAAATGCTTAATTCTAAGTACGTGTGCTCTGTCTTAATTAGATAAAATAATCCTCTGTTGCTTGAGTAGTTCAGTAAATTAGTCCCTAGATTTCAACTCCCCTGGATCATGTTGTTTATGCATGAATCTGAATGCGCTCTTAGAAATAAATAAAAAATAAATGGATTTTTTTCAGAGACAAGTTGTAACTGTCGGCATACTTTCAAATTTATATCCCCTGCATGTGACCAAAAATTAGCCATGTCTCTTATAGTAATTATAATTCCTGTATATATATCCCTACACTTGTAAAATTTCTCCTACAGTTTTACATTTTATTCAAAACTATAAGCTAAAATTACAATTTGCTAGCCAAAACTAAATAGAAGATCTAAACCTTTCTGTTATATACATAAACATCCTACCAACTCAGCAAATAGGGTCCTACAGGTAGTGCCATATTTGTATATAAGGTATGTCCCAGAGGAAACAACTGATACAAGTATCTTAGGCAGAAATTAGAAGGTAAGTTCTTCCAAACCTTACTGCTTTGGAGATGATGATGACGATACTGACAATGACTACTGTTTATTGAGTGGCTACTGTTTATCAGGGACTGTCCCAGAGACTTTACGTACATGATCTTATTCCATTATTATATATTTCTGTATATAATTATCACCATTTCAATAACAGGGAAACTGAGTTTCAGTGGTGCTGAAGGAGTTAGGAATGAAACTGAACACAGAACCCGCACAAACTATATCATATTGTCTTGTGTGAAAACACTGACATGACTTTTATTTCCCATTCACTAATGCACTGCTGCCTCTTCCTCTCATTCTAGAAATATCCTGAAACACGGGGGAATGAATCAGTTTCTAAGTCCTTGGTGGGGACTATGATTTGGTCAGAAATGTGGTATGGGTTACTCCTGAGGATAGTTGATTTCTACTCATAAAAAATCTTTTTTTGTAGTTTCTCCTTCTGTCAGTCTGTCAGTCACATAGTCCCAGATAAAAGTCTGCTTACTGTCAGAGGGTTCTTATAAATTCACAAGTGTCAGATTTATACCTTTGTTTATCACCTTCTTCCATTTAAAAGATCTGGGGCTTTAGCACTTCGTTAGATAATTGCACATAGTTGAATGTAATGTGATGTGCTGACACGGTGAGCCTGTGCTTCAATTTTTATATGTCCAGAACTTTTATGGTCAATGACCTAAGTACCCAGGAAGATTTTTGCCCTGGCTTAAGAAGCCTGCATGAGATTTTGTGGTTTTCTGGTTTTATGTGACATTTATACCTCAGACATGCCTTTCTTTCCATGAAAGATGCCACCTGGACAAAAACAATTTCAACACTAATGTCTTCCTTTTGATTGCATTAGATTTGCAAATTAAACAGATTAATGGTAGTGTTCTGCGTTTCTCTCAGCTCTTCTGTTTAATGCTCTTATCTGACAAAGTGTAAATAGAAGACATAATTAATTACTCATGACTTGCATGTCAAGTTGCATAAAAAATTACATCCCCGAGGCCCTCTTATTACATATCTGACTGTTCTGTGAAATTAGTTTTGCAAAGAAAAAACATACCTGAAGATAAGAGTTTTATTTGTTTTCCTTTTCTTTTTATTTAATTTATTCAAGTATCTGTAAAGAGATTTAAAAAAAAAACATTAACTATTAACACATTTTTAAGGAGCTTACTTCATTTACTTGAGGGTATGTTATTTTTCCTTTAAAAATATTTTTCTGTTTGTTCATTAGATAGTAAATTATAACTTATATATAAAACTCATAAAAATGATGATGATTCTGCAAAGGTAGGCCCCAGAATGTGACTATTTATTACCGCTTCAAGACATATCTTACTGGGAAAGTTATTAGCCAAGCACACTATGCCATTCCATCCCTTCTCTAAATTGTCTTAATCTTGAACTGGGAAGAGTACTACTGTGACTGAAAAAAAATAGAATAACTGTTCAGCTATTTCTTCTTTCTGATCTGTCTGGAGTTGATCTGAATGAAATGAAGTCTCTGCTTTAACTAGAGAGCTCAGCATTTCATATTTAGCTCTCAATCTGTTTCATGATAATTTTTGAAGGAACAGACGGCTCATGACAAAACGTGCTGTTATTAAAGGTGTACTGCCTTTGTAGGTATCTATCATTCTGAAGCAAGATGATGGCTGGGAAGAATTTTTGAATGAGCATATTTTCTAACTTTTAAATAGATATTTAACAAAATGCCTCAGGTTAGAAAAAAACAAGTATCTGATGAGAAAAGGATGTTAGAGTTATCAATGAAACAAGACAGCATAGAAGAAAGACTACTTGCCCACAGTCACTCAGTCACTTCACCTGTAACAATAGGATCATAATCACTCCTACCTCACAGGATTACTGTGCAGTGTAAATGTGATTATCTTTGAAAGCACTCTATAAACTGTAAAGCACAATTTAAATATATATCATCTTATTAAAAATGACTGCATTCCCCATTTCATTTGCTCTGGTATGGAGGTATTTTCTTTCTCCACATTTATGTGTATCTGTCCATGTGTGTAGTGTGTCACAGAGAGCTATAATTAATACTACGGTACATTCCTTTTTTAAAAAAAAAATAGTTTACCATACTCACATTAACTTTGGATCATCTGTAATCACGGCCTGATTACATGACTATAATGATTTAATATATAATATTTATAAAATATTTGGGTCTGATGGAGAAGTACTTTCAGTTCAGCTCCACCTGTTATCTACTGATCAGATCATTCCCATAAAAAATGATTTTCACTTGACTTCATACATATGACTGTTATGAATTCTAGTCATACAGTCTATGATGACTAGTCATCTTTCATACGTTATTTTTAACCACAGTTCATTCATATCTTCAAGGAACATTTATCGAGTAACAGTTGTATTCCAAGTACTGTGCTAATCTGATTCTTTGAGTTTTACTCATTTTTGGTATAAATGGGTACATATTTACAGTAATAACCCCAGTTGTAGAGTAGTTGGCCCCATCAGTACACACGAGGCATCAGCTGTCTTCCTATAAAGTGCCCACTCAGGTGCTTTCTCAGATTGCCCCGAGGGACATTTGCCGTGGAACCCCAGGTCCTCTGGGTGCCACCTTTGTCCTTCCAGGCCTTATGTTTCTGTTTGACATCCCCCACTGCACCAGGTACTGCTGCTGCCAATCCTAACACCTTCCTCTACGCACTTGAAAATTTCCCTGTACTTGATAACTAAAGCTTTTTACTGGGTCAAGATTATATTTTGTTGTTTGTTTGTTTTTTCCCTAGGAGCTTGTCAGCTATGAGCCAATGGATTTCTGGAATTCTTGTCTCACTAATTTTTCAAGCATGTCTGAATTCCACTCAGACAGAAGCAGGGATCCCCAACTCCCTTCATCTTATTAACAGTAGCAAAAAATACTTATCTAATTTGATTTTCCTCCATTTACCTTGTTCATTTTCTAGTGAAGTTGAATAGATGAGTGAACAGTAAAATAATCTGTTTGATAGTATGCAGCAAGATTAAAAAAAACATGAAAACAACCTAACTAAAAAGAAAGAAAAAAGCCTATGTTAAATACATTCCGTTTAATAATCTGTATAAAGTTTGACATATTATTTGAATGTGAAAATAAATATAAAGTCAAAAGTTTATTTATATTTGATGCTTTGCCCCCAGGGATTTATTTCAAAATTCCACAGTCATAGAACTATTATAAACTATTAAAAGCCCTATTTATCACAAAAGTATTTTCATTTTTACATTAGATGTCCCAAATAAGTAACCATTTTACATGAATTCAGTTAAAATTTAAAAATCTTTATTTTCCTAAGTTGAGGAAGAATTTTAATTTGAGTCTATATAATTATTATCATGTTCTAATTAAAATAGAAGGTAAATATGAAAAACAGTTTTTATGTCTTGAAAAAAACATGAGATAATAATAATAAACTTGTGTCATTTCAAAATTCCCACTTTTAAACATTGTTAATGTTAAAAATCAGAATTATGGGGAAATGGGAAATATGCCATACTGTGAGCGCAATGCTTGCTGATTACATTATTTTCAGAATCATTGGTGGTGAACGTAATCCAAATGGTTCTGGAATACATTTATTTGGAAGTTTAAATTCAAATTGCTGATTATCTTCAAGTAATAAAATGTATTTCACAGACACAGCACTTTTTAGAGCTTGCTTTTTCCAAAAGAATAATTCAGGGTAGTCAAATTCTACTAGATCTCCTTCTACAGATGTCTTATAAAATTTAGGTATATGCAAATAAATCAATGAAAATAATATCAATTTCTTCCTCCTAACTCAGTAACTTAAGATTAATAAAACAACTATCAAAAGAGGTGAAAGAAAATGTGGTATATATTATTGAAATAGTTCCATATTGTAAACTAAAACTTTTATATGTGATCTTTCAGGTCATGTAAAATTTATATAAAATTTTCTAAATGAAGTTTTCAAAATACTATATGGAAAAAAAGGTTTTAAGTTTGTGATTTCATGGCTCTTTTGATATGCTGATCTCAGTTCAATATCAAGTCTCCCTCTTTTCACAAACCATCTGGGAGACTGACAAGTTGCATCTCACCAGATGGCCTCACATACCAACCTCTCACTTCCATGGCACCATACCTCCATGATAAATCCTGAAATGCTTTATACCATGTTCCTACCTAGGAAGAATTCCATAGCTCATGGCATGAAAGGTCAGTTCATCATTAGCCACTTTATTTCCCAAGGTTGAAATGAGATATGATTTCAACTGGGTGCTAAATTGTTTTAGGGCACAGAAGAATTAAGTGATTCCAGCTGTGTACACCCACCAGCCTCCTATCATCCTATCTTTGTACAATTTCTCTTCTGTCCCATCTTTCCTCTCTACTCCCTGGTCTATATTTTTATTATTTACACTTTATATAGAGTGAGTCATTTCTTCTTTCTTCCTCTGTTTTGTCTCATATATAAATCATTGGAATATACATATTATTAACACATCAGAAACTACCTACACAGTTATTATTCTCACATGGAGAATAATATTTGCCTGAATTTAGCATGCAGTCTTGGTTATATCTTGAACAAGAAATTTAATTGCCTGTGACAATTACTTTATAGAATAACTACATATTTAAAACTTACTATGTGTTAGGAGGCTCTTAAAGCCCTTCTGCCTTCATTTTTTTTTTTTTAATTTTCGGGGGGGCCTTGGGGAGTTGGGGGGGACCAGGGCCTTGGAAGGGCTTTTTTTTTTTCCAATTTTGCCTTGATTTTTTTCCCCCATTCCCTACCCTTCTTCTACCCCCTGAACTCCTCTCATACGTTTTATAAATTCTTCCAGCCATTTAGTGTTTAAGAACAAAGCGTGAATCAGAAACTTTCACAAATATGATAGGTCTCATTTCTCTGGTGCCTTGAGCATTTTTCTTTTTAATCTATTGGATTTTAGCTTCTAAATTTTTTATTTATTTTCCCGGTTTTGACTTTCAGGCTTTAGCGCCTCTCTGTATTCTCTGACAAACATATAAACTGCCCATATCCTCAAACCATGTTTTGAATACCAAGTCTAAGTACCTGCTGGGTCTTTCTTCTCATTTAGCAGTAATTGACTGTCATAAATGTGCTACCACTAAAAGGACAAACTGTATCACATATAGCTTTGCCTCCAGAAACTTTATTTCAAATCTCTTTTTCACTTAAGTTTTCAAAATGTTATCATGTGAGTTATTTTGTTTTTCCCGTTGCATCCTCAACTTGGATATAATGAGCGTACCTGCAGCATTTTTACATGTGGAGACTTGCTTCTCATGCTCTCCGATATGGAGCCATGGGAAGTTGTCCACAGCTTGTCAGAGACAGAAGGAGCATGAGGGAACAAGCTCTGCTCAACTCAATCTGTTATTGATCCCAGAGAAGCTTAATGCTTCCCTCAGGTGTGATATTATAGACCAGAAGATCATCAGCCAACCTTTTCCAAGAATCCTGAATGTTCTATTTGTTGCATAAAAAAAGAAAAATGAGATGATCGATGAAAGAAATCTCGATATAAAAAGTGGTAATGAGGGAGCTACCAGCTAATTCAGTTAGTCAAAGAATAATTGAATTGAGCAAGATAAAGTCTGTCATCTCATTTCCCTACATTAGACACATAAATGGCTTTCCATGATGTTTTGGATAAAATCCACACTCCTTCATGGTCTTAGCATTCTTTCTTGATCTGGTTTACAACTATTCCTCTAGCATCATTTCTTCCCCCTTCCTCACTTTTTATGCTGTGTTCACTCTCAACTTTTCTCAGTTTCTCAAACTTGATACTCATTCTCACCATCCTCCTGTCCTTTGTATATGCCATTCTACCAGTTTTCTGGCTTGAATTATTAGAATAAAGGTGGTGCAATTAGATAAAGAGGCCATAGTAGGAATTCTGGGTTGGGGTTGGGTGAGATAAAAGTTAAGTTTTGGATGAATTCAAAGTATGAATCGTTACCCAAGTAAAAATGTTCAGAAGCCAGTTATATGCCAGTCTGGAGTTTAGAACTGAGAAATGGGTTAAAGATGAGGATTTGAAAGTCACCTACCTATAGGTAACTTTCATCACCTTGAACACTTCATATAAAAACCTTGGCGAAATCTTGTATTTCTAGGGAAATAGTGTATGAGTCTATATTTAACTCTGCTCTGAAATTCTCATCTGAGCTTAACATCAATGTGCTGAATTACAAACTGGGGCTGCTGGCAGAATGGCAGATGACCAAGGGACCCTAAATCCTATCTGTGTGTCCTGCCTAATGGGGCCAGAGCCCTGTTCCCATAGAAGACTCTCTATGTATGCAATGCAGCTTTTGTAGTATTGGCAGCCAGTGTGAATGGAAACACATTGCTTTAGATAACTTTGTAACCTCTTAAGGAACATATTGACTTCCCCCCACTCCCACCCCCAGTTAGCTGATTGACAGCACAGCCAAGGGAACAGTGAAGGCTGCTTTTGCAAAGAACTGTTAAACCTGGCTTGAGTTTGCTAGTGGAAAATGAGAAATTTAGGGCAAATACTGCTCCATTTTCCCTAGCCAAAATTTTTTAAGTGAAATCATTGCCATAAAATATTCTGGTATAGAATTTCTTGAAACTGTCTGGTTACTTTATTAGAGGGGGAAGCAGTCACTAACTGCAAAAGACTACCTCTGTTGTACCAGATACACAAGAAGAGAGTTTCACCATTGCAGAGCTATTTATACACAGCCAACTTCTGTCCTCAGTTCACATACACACACAACTCTCATTGATATCAATGGAAGCTCCAGGCATGTGGCTGAGAACAGAACTTGGCCCACTGAGCTGCAAGGCTTGGCATTCTTTTGCTCACCCTGACAACTTCAGAACTGGATTCCTTAGCATATGAGCTTTAAGAGAAGAGTTCTTGATTTCTTTTTGCCTTTTTTCCTCATTATCTTGGCTTTGAAATACAAAATGGAAACTTGGAGATCTATTGGCTGCAATGGGTTCCTTGCATAGAATAAACCACGTAAGGGACTTGGAGAAACTGAGATCTTCCAAGTTTCCAGATTCAACAATTTGACAAAATACTTTCATGTAGTCCCCAAGGTACAGGCCCACAGTTTGACTTCACAGTCACCCTGGAAATATAAGCAAACAACTTTGAACCCCTAAAATTCTCAAGTCCAACATTTAATTTACAAATGGTGTATTATGGTAAGTATTTGAAACCAGTCATGAATGTGTGCCTTATATTCTTTCTTATAAGAATTGTTCTTCCCCTAGTCCAGGTGATTCCAGTGGGGCTGTCAGCAAGATTCCTGCCTCCATTATAAGGTTACATGTCAGGCTGGTAAATTGGGGTATCCAATCCCTTCAATACGAAAATTGGTCCAGAGGTGGGCACACAAACCAAGAAAAGATAATCAGTGTATATTGTTTCAAAGATTATAGGTGCACAGGGAAACAGAGATGTCTGAGATCAGGAGATGAAAAACTACAAAACTTTTAGCTCTTTAAGGACAGTTTTCTACCACTTAGAGAAAACTTGACAACAATTACTGAAACTATCAGAGGAAAGTAAAGATATTAAAGAAACAATATTTCATGATGATGTCATTTAAGTACCTAAATCCATTCACGCCTTACTGAATTTCCCCAATACAAAAAAAAAAAAAAATCCCTTTTATTCTTAAGCTGGTTTGAGTCTCTATAACTTGCTACCTATAGAGTTTTTTTTTAATGTTATTTTTCCATCCCATGCAAACACTCAAATTCTACTAGCTCTATACATTCTGAAGCTTTTAAATAAATAACCTCAGGGGAAACATGTTATCTGAACATTACTGTGGATGATCTGCGCACTAAATGAGAATGCAAAGCATGCAGTGTCTCCACGTCTCTTTTCTATAGGGAAAGAGGAAGCCAAAGGAGGCTCCTCTCTTTGGATACACTTGGAGGAAGCATCCCATTGTCTCAGCTCTTGGCTCCTGGCCAGTGAGCACCCTGCTGGAGCCTGAGCCCAGCATGTAGCCCTGGTAATGGGTCTGGCGACAGGGAGAGTGTGTTGCAGAGCTCATTCCACTTGACCCGCTATCATCACCACATCAGTTCTCCCTAAATTATTCAAGCGTCATTTTTAGAGGAAGTTAGGAACTATGCATAGTTCATAGCCATAGAAGCCATTATTTCCAGAGAAGTGAATGCCAAGGATGCAGAGTAGGGGACGGGATTTTCAGAGGTGCTTACATAAACAGGTTTAGTTACCTTCGTTTCGCATAGCAGTGAATCCACACAGAGCCTTAATAGTTTCTCTGTGCAGTGGATTTTGTCAGTCGTCCAGAAACTGCATTGTTAGGAATAAATATCTATTGTTTTCTTCCTGAAGAATTTGATTGTAAAACAAATTGTTTGCTTTCAGCATGGTCTGATTCCTGGCGTCATCATCAATATGTATTTTTCAACATGCAATCACTCATTTTTCAGACATTCACCTTAATGTGTCACGTGCCATTGAGTCGGCTCTGACTCCTGGCCACCCTATGAATGAGTGATGTCCGCAGTGTCTTGTCCTCAACAGCCCTGCTCAACCCCTGTAGACTCTGGCCTATGACTTCTTTTATGGAGTCAGTCCATGTCATATTTGATTTTCCTCTTTTCGTGCTGCTTTCTATTTTTCTCAGCCTTTCATTTCCAAAGAACCTGCCTTCTCGTGCTGTGCCTGAAATAGACAGCTTCAATTTAATATTCTCATTCATATGCATATTTCAATTTCCATTAGACATAGAAGTCTCCTTCACCACACACACATACACACACACACACACACACACACACACACACACACACACACACACCCTATAAAGCTAAAAACTTAAAGTTTATGTAATATTACTCATCTAAGAGAATTTCAAGCATTTATTTGACTGTAAGGGTAACAAGAAAGCTTGTTTTCTTCCATTTTAAAGTGTGCGTTTATATATTACTGAGTAGTAATAATAAGAGGGGCCATTTAAGGAGGGCTTGCTATATGTTACAATAAATACCTTATATACATTATCTTACTGAATACTCACAACAACCCTGAGACAAGTAAATTGACCCTCATTTTGCAAATGAGAAAAACAAGCTTCAGAGATATGAAGTAACCAAAGGGGACTGACTCCAAAGCCCATTCTCGTAGCCACTGAGTAAATTTCAGTGCACTGTTGCATATTTCCATGGAAATTTAATAAAAGATCTTTAAAGACCAAAATTCTCTATCCATGTAATTATTAGCACAGCCATTCACTGCTCTGCATATTTCCCCCCAATACATTCTCCTTTAGATTATACTGATCTTCTCAGTTCTATTATTTTTGAAATTCTTAGTAGCAAAAAAAAAAAAAAAAAAATTGAGAGGAAGGATGAAGGAAAAAAGAAAAGAAAAGAGAAGCACACAGATTTAAAATGAATGCAACTGTGACTCATGCTGCTGACATTTCTCTCTGCCTCTTTCCAGCACTGTCATCGAGATGGGCCTTTTTTTAGGCTGGGTTGAGTATCTGCTCCACAGTTCTCACTGCTTCACTCCCAACTCTCTTTTCCTATAAAGGACTGAAGATAGTGACCAGAAACGATCTTTCTCATCATTAATCACAGGTCCTTAGGGGTTTTATGTAATAAACCCCTTCCATGGATTTTCATCTTAGCTCATGGTCTTAGGCAGATGATTCAGCTGCCAATCTCCCTTGTCTGCCCAGGAACAGTGCAGTTCTTGCTGGGCAATTTTATTTCCCACTATTAAGAAAACACTTCCTGAGAAGTAGTATTGCGCTCATGTACAGGACAAGGGATGTAGGAATTTATTCGTGCTCTCTAATTTATTGCAAAGATAAAACTAAATCCTATGCTCATCTTTCTCCTCATCTGAAGTTTTTAAAAAATGCTTGAAATCTTGCCCCACAAAGAAAATACTTTGGCCAGATCTTTTAAATCTGATAGTCATACATCTTCATTAAAAGTCTACAGCTAGTTTAATGCTTTTTAGACTGAAGTGTTAGGATTAAAACTCCTTGTGCATTTAAAATAAAACTTTTCATGGCTATTTATATTATTATATAAAAGAAAATAACAAAAAAGTGCTTTTATTCATTTGAGGAGGTAGCTGGTATTTGCTAGCAAAGGAGAACTGCCATATAATTAACTGTGTCAAAATGTTTTCTTTGTTCACAGTTAATCTAACTGCAGCTGCTAGGAGGCAGAATGCATAAATATGACTGTGTACTTTTAATTACAGAAAATGACAGGCGTAAGTTGTGACTGGAGCCTTGCCTGATATTGTTATAGGCAAAAATGTTGCTCAGAGACTCATTGAATTAATAAGTAGCCTTTTGTTTTTTTGGCATCAAAATTTTATAGATGTTAATAATGACTAAAATAAAATTAAAATTCAGAATTTTAAACAACCAAAGAAAATTTAAATAAAACCATGGTAACATTTATAGAGAAATCATGGCACACGATAACCATCTTAGACTGAACTTTACAGAAAGTAGTATTTCATACATGTGTCTTTGTCTTGGAGAAACGTTCTACATTATGTAAATTTTCTAGAGACACCTTTACGAATTAAATTATTTTCTCCAATTTTCTTCTTTATTCTATGCAAAGAAGTCACTCCCAATTTTAATTTTTATCTAAGTGCTCTATTAATAATGAAGAAAAAATGTTTTGTATTTGCTGATTTTTCTGTTTTTGATGCTGTGTAATGATGGCCCTAAATGGGAAGATGGGTATCCCTGGGCCCCGGAGTTCATCCCTCTCTAAATGTTTATGCCTATGAGATAAAATTCACTAGAGATGAAGCAGCACTTTATTCTTGGGATATTGTTCTCTTCTTCCCCATCTCTCGTCTACCTTTAGTAGCTGAATGGTGGAGCAGAATGTTCCCTAGGCTTCACATCAAACAAAACGTTTTATCTTCTTTGTAACCCGAGCGAGGTACTTAAAATCTCTCTGAAAATCAGTTCATTCTTCTGTAAGGTTGAAATAGGATAAACCATATTTAAATCTTACATACATTTGTTGTTCCAAAATGATATTTTTTTCTTTTTTGTTTCATTCCTCTATGATTATTTTTTAATCGTCTCTTTGCTTTTATTCTTATATATATCTTTTCTGTACAGTATTAGACAAGTAAGAGGTATGGCTTTAGTTAGAGAGGTTTCAAGAGTCATGGTCAAGGCTGTGGCTAAGAGCTGTTTCCAGCTTCCTTGTTGCCTTCATTCCACTGTTTATCTCTCTATGCTCTCACCGTGGGGGTGGCTGTCACCTTGGTGACAGCAGTTTTGTGCAGTGTGTGTGGTGTGAATACTTGCCTAGTGCAGAGCATAACCAGGTCCTGCTGTCTCAAGTAATTCCCTATAAGCAGACAGGCTATTGCCTTTGTTTGCAGCTTTGCTGCTGAAATACACTAATAATAGAACATGTTAGTGGAAATTGTGCCTCTCCATCTCTAATTACTGCATGCCAACGTATTCTGACTGCTACTGTCAACAATTGATGGCTCTGGAAGATTGTTTCAGATTGTGCTCAAGGGAATTCTACTCATCCTGCCTTCACCTCCCTGAATGATGTGTGCAGTAACTTGACTGATTCATTTCAATAAATAGAACAGTTTAAACGAAATGGAAATGGACATTAACAAAATGTTTTCAAATCAGCAGATGTTCACTGTGGATTTTTTAGTTAAGAAATTGTTTAGTTAAGACCATCTATCCCTTCTTGAGTCCAATTTACCTGATCTTGGTGAATACCATTATTCAACTTCATCTCTATTCTTATCTACTCCCCCAAGTCTCCAAACATTTCAGACAGGACTTCCACCATGACCTGGCTTCCTTCCCACTGCAGACAGTCAACTTTGCTTAGTCCGATAGAGAATCTCTAACCTAGTTTGCAAATTGCTTAAATGAAAGAAACTCAACTTTAAATGAATTCTTCAAGTTCTCACAGTAGTTAAAGCAAAGACAGAACAAAAATTCAAGTTTTCCATCTGTTGATCTAGTATGCTTTCTGCTGCACTCTATAGTCTATATCTTTTACCTGTTAGTTCATGTCATAGATGTTGCTTATTAAATGTGTACAGTTGTTGGTGGCAGGTACAAACCCTAGGCCAACATGGAAAGTTCATCAATACCAGAACTTCAGTTCAGTTTTCATTATATCCGTTAAAGAGTTTATGCTCAGTTTACATGAGTCTCCCAAAAGACCATTGCCATTTTTACATCACTTTCATTTATTCCCTCCTGAGATCTTGTATAAAGTGAGATAGAAATGATCATATACAGTTTATATATTTGTGCAGTCAAAGTTGAATTTTAGGTGCATCCAGAATTCAGCTTAATTCTGTAATATAAAACCTCAGTCGAAACTGGACTATACTCCAAAGTAAGTTTGATACAAGTGAGATGCAAGAAGATTATGTATTTTCCAGAAGACCAAGCCTGCTATTTCTGAAGGAAAGAGTACATTACCTCAGAGACCACTAGAGGCAAATTATATTTTAATGGATAGATTTGGGTGGGGAGATAATTAACATTTAAAATAATATTGATTCTCATCCATGTGTGAACATAGTTGTATCTTTCCATTTATTCAGGCCTTCTTTAAGATTCTTTATCATCGTATTAATTTGCAATGCCTTTGTTATATTTTTTCTAAGATAGTAAAAAGTTTTGGTTACTGTTGTGAATAAGTCTATTTTTTTATCATGTTTTTATAATTTGTTTTCATTGACTTACTAGAACAGAGGTTTTTTTGTTTGTTTGTTTGTTTGTTTGTTTTATGTTGATCCTATAGGTAGCATCACTGCAGGACTTTCTTATAGATCAAAGAGTTTGTCCTTCCACTTTCTCGGCTCATCTTGTACAGCGCCCCCTAGCTTTGCTTCAATAACATTGACCTTAAATAGTTCCCCAAGTGTTTTCCGTATTCACAGCCTTTGTTCTTCCTGTCTCTTTTGTCTCAAATGTTCAACTCTTCAAGTGGCTAGCTATTTTTCTTTACCTTTTAAGACTCCATTTAAAGATCAACATTTTCAAAGTGGTTGTTCCTGACCACACAATCAAAAACGGATCTTTCCTCTGTTTTGCTTTCTAAAATCGCCAGTATCACATTATATCCTCTTAAAATGTATCACATGTAGGAACTATTTTATTTACTTATGTGTTTACACTAAAATGAGTTTCATCAGGGAAGAAACTTTTCAGTGCGGCTCACTGCTGTCTCTTGCACCTGGAATAGTGTCTGGCAGATCGTAAGTGTTCAGAGAATAGAAGACAGAAAGATCTGAGGTTCATGATTGAAGATCTCTTGTTATAGCACAGAAGATACATTTTCAAAGCATATAATAATATACTATGTACCCATTGTCAAAGAACACAAATAGTATATAATCATAATAAATACTGTGACAAAAAATAATTGCAAAATTTTCTGTTCCAAGTACTGTCTTAAAGTAGTATGCAGAAGCAACAAAAAAAAATCACGTTATTAGCCTCCAGAATTTAAACAGTTGATAATATATTTAGTCTACATATATTTTAAACTACAACATATAAAATATATATGAATACGAGATAAGATATTATAAATATTTAGTAATAAATAGATCAGGAACCACTTCTTCAGAAACTCAGAACAGTAGAAGAATAGGGCTTATTTGGTCAAGGTTCATTAACAAAGTGTTCTATTACTGAACCTTGTATTTGCCATAGAAAAAGAAGTTATTCTGATCTGTCCAATAAATGAACCCAGCAGTGAATCTGGATTAAAGAGCACAAATGACTAAATGAATGAATGAGTTAAAAGAACTGTAAGTTGTGTGGATCTTTGTCAACCGTTAAAAAAAAAAAATATCCTTGAAGTTTTGTCACCAAGTAGATGTGATGCTGTGTTATAATATACTATATTATAGGATTCAACATAAAAACAAACTTCTATGTGGAGAATAACCACCCCCCTCCATTATCCTTATGCTCATATCAAGCTCCTCTGGAACAACATAATCTATACGCACAAACTATCCCATAGACCCCATTTATGGAGACATTTCCACCGCCATTGCATCTCATTCTCCAAGCTTCTGAAGCACCTCTGAAAATCACTGAGGACTCCAGATTCACCAGAAACTATGAAAGCCACCAGCAACTGCTGAGAAAACAATGCAAAATGAAGTGTAACCCTGATGGGACAGTAAATAGAGAATTGGGTGTTTAGTTCAAACCTATCTTTTTTGGCTATATGCATCAGAAGTAGATGCCAAGTTTTATACAGTAGTATCATATTTTAATTTTATTTTAGAAATGCAATGTAATTTCAGTATTAAAAGTTCATCTATTCTTTAATGTTTCTAAGTATATTTTATCTAACTTTTTTTTTGTTAGATTTACTTTGAATATATCAGGCATTTAGAGAGCAAACAACAAATCGGAAATAACTGATATTTACAGAGCATTTTCTCAGGTTTATGTATCTTATTATGACATGCTCTTTCTTCTGTGATATAGTTTATAATGTTTTAGAGTTCACTAGAAAATGAATTGGGAACTAGGAACTATGTCTAGTAAAATAAGAACAGATATACCAAAAGGAATGATTTCCTAATCTAGAAGTGGTTTAGATGATAATATAAATTCTAGTTTCAAAAAAAAAAGAAAAGAAATTATGACACGCATGTTCAACAGGTATTAATAAATTACATGAACTCTTTTAAAATATAAATCTGTAAGTATTATAGTATAGATAAATACGTACAGAACTTTCTAATTCCAAATCAGAAAAGCTAAACCTATTTTCTGAAATGTTTTCAGTTGAAACATTTTTTAAATTATATATATTTTAATTATTACTTGAGCTTTTTAAACTTAATTATTCAACCTAAACTTGGAATGCTTTGCCAAATGTGATTAGAATAAAACTTGTAAGAAGGAATAGGCTATAAATTCAAGATGGCAGAAATTTAATTTCTGTGCTGACCTTGAGCATGTCTAGGGAGGAAAATTGGCACTCTCTTAACAAAATAAACCAGAGCTGCGTTTCTATATGGATTGAAGTTTGAAATTAATGTGGAATAAAAGTAAATATTCAGAAGATTAATTCCTTGATCTTCCTCAATATCTTACTTTTGCAAGACTTTGAAACTATCTTCTCCAGGGACAAAAGAAAGTAATTACCTCTTCTCCACATGGTGTTTAATCATGCTCTATTTTTCTAAGAGCAGCTGTGCAACACTGGCTGGGCTACAAATTAAACACACCTCCTTCAACTTGCCTAGATTTAAAAGATAATGAATATGTTGGGTGACAGAATCTGAATTCAAAAAGATTTTAATAGGGTAGAGCTATCGGCTGAAAACGAGATGAAAGTTGTCAAGGATAAATGTTAAGATTTTAGGCTTGGGTCCAAGAAACCCAGTGAGCAAACACAGGGGAGGAAGCTACGACTTAATAGAAATAGAATAGCAGAGTGAGTTAAAAATCACAAAATTTAGAAGCTGTGTTTGAGCAGAAGCTAAATATGAGTCAGTGGTTTGATCTGATTAACAAGGAGTAATTGAATGTGACTCATACTACCTAAGCAAAAGCAATCATATTCAAGACCTAACTTAGGTTGACACACAAAAAAATAATTGCAAAGGTCTTAAGGCTCTTTGCAAACAAATGCCATCACCATTAATTTAAAATTTCTTCAAACAGAGATCGAAGGATCTGACTGATTGACATAATGTTAATTTTACTAGTATTACTAACACTCCAAGAGTTTCTCTTATGACAAAGTTTGTAAACTCGTATATACTTAGTGGCATCAGAATATTATGCATATTAAAATATTAGCATGTATACCATACAAAATCAGAAAAACGAGGTTCAGCTAAAATGAGATTATGTTGTAGAATTAGCTGTTTAATTGATGTATTTTCTTGGCTTCTCTGTCCACAAATAAATCACTATAGTAAAAACTCTCTAAAGAATGTCAGGTGGGTTTTCTGGAAATATTTACCATAATTGATTTCAGTGGGTTCCTAAATGCTTTAATCCAAAACCCCACTTATCATCTTTCTGTCTATTTCACTGTAATTGCAGAGTTTTCTATTACTATATTATGACAGGTCAAAGCAGTGCCGTCACAAAAGAACCCTGTGTTAGAAGGAAAGAAGCACATTCAACATACCAGCCCTGCAATCTAGCTTCTTGGCTATAATTAAATGTACTTGGGAGTTATCCTTGTTTGTCAAGGAAGGAGGTGGGAGTGTTTGTAAGACTTATTAAGCCTTAGCAATAATGCTGGATACCTGTCCCAAAACATTCTCTGAATTTTTTTCAGTGTCTGTATACATTTGGCTGAATAAGGAAAAAGACTGAATGATTTTGTTCTGCAACAGAATAGTACGTATTGATGCTACTGAGCCATACACTTGAATCTTAGAATCACTGATCTCACCATTTGAACAATTCGAACATGCTCTTGAAGAAATCGATATACCAAATTTTGCTCTTCTAATACCAACTCATTGCAGTTAGAGACTCTAGCCGAGGATCCATCTGCATCACTTCTCCAGCTTTGACCATTTGCTCCTATCTTTGCCAAGAATTCTGAATCTAATTTTGACTATATTTTTTCTACCCTAGACACATCCCCTTACCCTTCAGTGGCAGTCTTGAGAAACCCTAGATTTTAGATGCCCTGGTCTCTTCCTCTTCTTCCATCCCCTCTCCTCTTCCCCTAAATCTGGCCAATGCACATGATCATTCAATTTATATAAGTGAGTTTCAAACAAAAGTATAGAAAACTTGTTTTTAAAAAGTAAAAACAATTCAGACTTTGAATATCACTGTTTAAAATGTGTTTAGGTCTTTGGAATTCAAAAATTTGTTTATTGTCACATGGTTTTTCTTACGCTTAAGGGAGAAAATGGTTTTAAAATAACTGAAAAACTATTTTAATGTGTATCTTCTAAGAAAGCAAGAATTTACCTTAGGAAGTTGTGTCTCATCTAAATAATATACTTACATCAAAGGGAAAGACAGTTTAAGGAAAATTCACTAAGCTAAACTAAATTCAACCCCAAATAGCTTCAAGCAGCTGAGTAAATTCCTAGATGGTGAGATTCACTTCACGCTCATCCTAAAGAGTCCAAGTTCCACTCAACAGGAGGCAACCACACCGGCTCCACTGGTCACCTAGTACAACCCTGATGGGACAGTAAATAGAGAATTGGGTGTTTAGTTCAAACCTATCTTTTTTGGCTATATGCATCAGAAGTAGATGCCAAGTTTTATACAGTAGTATCATACTTTAATTTTATTTTAGAAATGCAATATAATTTCAGTATTAAAAGTTCATCTATTCTTTAATGTTTCTAAATATATTTTATCTAACTTTTTTTTGGTTAGATTTACTTTGAATATATCAGGCATTTAGAGAGCAAACAACAAATCGAAAATAACTGATATTTACAGAGCATTTTCTCAGGTTTATGTATCTTATTATGACATGCTCTTTCTTCTGTGATATAGTTTATAATGTTTTAGAGTTCACTAGAAAATGAATTGGGAACTAGGAACTATGTCTAGTAAAATAAGAACAGATATACCAAAAGGAATGATTTCCTAATCTAGAAGTGGTTTAGATGATAATATAAATTCTAGTTTCAAAAAAAAAAGAAAAGAAATTATGACACGCATGTTCAACAGGTATTAATAAATTACATGAACTCTTTTAAAATATAAATCTATAAGTATTATAGTATAGATAAATACGTACAGAACTTTCTAATTCCAAATCAGAAAAGCTAAACCTATTTTCTGAAATGTTTTCAGTTGAAACATTTTTTAAATTATATATATTTTAATTATTACTTGAGCTTTTTAAACTTAATTATTCAACCTAAACTTGGAATGCTTTGCCAAATGTGATTAGAATAAAACTTGTAAGAAGGAATAGGCTATAAATTCAAGATGGCAGAAATTTAATTTCTGTGCTGACCTTGAGCATGTCTAGGGAGGAAAATTGGCACTCTCTTAACAAAATAAACCAGAGCTGCGTTTCTATATGGAATGAAGTTTGAAATTAATGTGGAATAAAAGTAAATATTCAGAAGATTAATTCCTTGATCTTCCTCAATATCTTACTTTTGCAAGACTTTGAAACTATCTTCTCCAGGGACAAAAGAAAGTAATTACCTCTTCTCCACATGGTGTTTAATCATGCTCTATTTTTCTAAGAGCAGCTGTGCAACACTGGCTGGGCTACAAATTAAACACACCTCCTTCAACTTGCCTAGATTTAAAAGATAATGAATATGTTGGGTGACAGAATCTGAATTCAAAAAGATTTTAATAGGGTAGAGCTATCGGCTGAAAACGAGATGAAAGTTGTCAAGGATAAATGTTAAGATTTTAGGCTTGGGTCCAAGAAACCCAGTGAGCAAACACAGGGGAGGAAGCTACGACTTAATAGAAATAGAATAGCAGAGTGAGTTAAAAATCACAAAATTTAGAAGCTGTGTTTGAGCAGAAGCTAAATATGAGTCAGTGGTTTGATCTGATTAACAAGGAGTAATTGAATGTGACTCATACTACCTAAGCAAAAGCAATCATATTCAAGACCTAACTTAGGTTGACACACAAAAAAATAATTGCAAAGGTCTTAAGGCTCTTTGCAAACAAATGCCATCACCATTAATTTAAAATTTCTTCAAACAGAGATCGAAGGATCTGACTGATTGACATAATGTTAATTTTACTAGTATTACTAACACTCCAAGAGTTTCTCTTATGACAAAGTTTGTAAACTCGTATATACTTAGTGGCATCAGAATATTATGCATATTAAAATATTAGCATGTATACCATACAAAATCAGAAAAACGAGGTTCAGCTAAAATGAGATTATGTTGTAGAATTAGCTGTTTAATTGATGTATTTTCTTGGCTTCTCTGTCCACAAATAAATCACTATAGTAAAAACTCTCTAAAGAATGTCAGGTGGGTTTTCTGGAAATATTTACCATAATTGATTTCAGTGGGTTCCTAAATGCTTTAATCCAAAACCCCACTTATCATCTTTCTGTCTATTTCACTGTAATTGCAGAGTTTTCTATTACTATATTATGACAGGTCAAAGCAGTGCCGTCACAAAAGAACCCTGTGTTAGAAGGAAAGAAGCACATTCAACATACCAGCCCTGCAATCTAGCTTCTTGGCTATAATTAAATGTACTTGGGAGTTATCCTTGTTTGTCAAGGAAGGAGGTGGGAGTGTTTGTAAGACTTATTAAGCCTTAGCAATAATGCTGGATACCTGTCCCAAAACATTCTCTGAATTTTTTTCAGTGTCTGTATACATTTGGCTGAATAAGGAAAAAGACTGAATGATTTTGTTCTGCAACAGAATAGTACGTATTGATGCTACTGAGCCATACACTTGAATCTTAGAATCACTGATCTCACCATTTGAACAATTCGAACATGCTCTTGAAGAAATCGATATACCAAATTTTGCTCTTCTAATACCAACTCATTGCAGTTAGAGACTCTAGCCGAGGATCCATCTGCATCACTTCTCCAGCTTTGACCATTTGCTCCTATCTTTGCCAAGAATTCTGAATCTAATTTTGACTATATTTTTTCTACCCTAGACACATCCCCTTACCCTTCAGTGGCAGTCTTGAGAAACCCTAGATTTTAGATGCCCTGGTCTCTTCCTCTTCTTCCATCCCCTCTCCTCTTCCCCTAAATCTGGCCAATGCACATGATCATTCAATTTATATAAGTGAGTTTCAAACAAAAGTATAGAAAACTTGTTTTTAAAAAGTAAAAACAATTCAGACTTTGAATATCACTGTTTAAAATGTGTTTAGGTCTTTGGAATTCAAAAATTTGTTTATTGTCACATGGTTTTTCTTATGCTTAAGGGAGAAAATGGTTTTAAAATAACTGAAAAACTATTTTAATGTGTATCTTCTAAGAAAGCAAGAATTTACCTTAGGAAGTTGTGTCTCATCTAAATAATATACTTACATCAAAGGGAAAGACAGTTTAAGGAAAATTCACTAAGCTAAACTAAATTCAACCCCAAATAGCTTCAAGCAGCTGAGTAAATTCCTAGATGGTGAGATTCACTTCACGCTCATCCTAAAGGGTCCAAGTTCCACTCAACAGGAGGCAACCACACCGGCTCCACTGGTCACCTAGTACTTCCAATTCTCTCAAACTTCCATGGCTGCTACAGAAAGTGAAGAGCCCTCCCTATGGAAAAGAGCTCTGATCTTGCTACCAAATCTTGCTTTTGAATATTGGGTATGTCATCCTGTGACTGCTAATTTTTGTCCTTTGGCAAAGGAAATGGAAAGATCACAGCACAAAGTCTGAGTTTGAGGCAAATTTGGGAGATGGACAAGAAAGAAATACAGTTCCTGGGGTAAGATTTAAGAGGAATTAGACTTTCATTTTTTTGTTCTTGTCGTTGCTAATTAAAAATGTTCTTTAAGGGAATTCGACTTTGTAAAATTCTTTAAATTGTGAGCTTCCCTAAAATACATTTTGTCCACCGAATTCTCCTCATACATTCTTCTGTGTGTCAAGTATTTGTGGCATATTAATATTGCTGATGAATCACTTATTCGCATGTGCTGAGAATGTTTTCTGCCTTCTTAGCATGTTGGAATGCAATTTAAAACTCGAGATACTTGATTAATAATGTGAATGTTGAGGCCTAAGGGGAACAAACTGGGACACTCTTCACTATTTGCTATTTATAGCAGAAACCATTTGTACAAAAGTATAACTTTCTAGTTCCATAATGCTTTTCGTCAGAAAGACTCTAAAGTCATTTATGGAACTGATTAGAAGATTCTTACCGATTATAAAACACAGCCCTTTTATTGACCACAGCTGCTATGTGGCAGTGAAAATACAATTTGATAGTTTCTTGTTTGTGTCAAGAGAGAAAGTAAACAATAACTTCTTCGGAGAGAGAAAACTAAAGTTTGTATAGGTTAGATAACTTGCCCAAGATCACAGAGATATAAAGTGGCAGGATATGGTTAGCAGGAAAGAATCACACAATGAAAAAAATAAATGTCTCTAATTAAAACTACAATAATTTGGTGGGATTTTATTTTTCTTCAAGAGGAAGAACAGTGTAATTATACAGATTGGAATGTAGCCAAAACAGTAAAACTAACTACTTGAAAGTGATATACCGTGCAAGAATTTGTTTACAATAATAAACTGTTGAGAATGTTAGATGGGCATGAGAAGGATACTCCAGACTCTCCCTGCTTTCTTGTGAATTGAACCCACCACTAAAGGTAAACTAGATATTACTTTTGAAATATGATGAAAATACTCATTTTTTCCATATAATTTAGCCTGAGAATAAATAGACTTACCAGTGTCAAGAATTTTCACCGGCAATTTTGCAGAGAATTATTTTGTGCTGGATTCAGACTAAAACTGGTGCAGGCAGGTGGACCATCTATATTTGTCAGTTGATTAATTAGAGTTGGTTCTGAGTCAGTTAATGACATGACTGTCACAAGAGAAATTGGAGTATAAGTTTATAGGACAGGCAGTCCTATAATACTACTTTAATTAGTATCTCTAGATGTTTTACATGGGATCTTGTTAAAATATATAGAAAAATTAAAGTAGAAATAATTACAGCACCTATAGGAAGCTGTTACCATATTTAGATCCATATCTAAAATGTTAAGTGAAGTGGGCAAAGGGGCTTGGTAGAAACACACGTAATTTTGAGGTCATGAAATTAAACATAGGTTTTGTTGCCTCGGACTGTTAATGCTAGCATGGTGATGGCAAATTGTCCTGTGGGAGACACACGATAGGAGCGGAAGAGAAAGTAATTTGGGTGTTGAGATTGGTATCACAACAGAGGTCTCTCAGAGCAAATCTTCATCAGTGGTTTTACACTTTTTCATACTGAAAGATCTTTTGGGGAGGAAGATCTTAGGAGTAGTGGAAATTGAGAGATTTCTAAAGCTTCCCAAAGTCAATTTTGAATCTATTCCTAATTTCGGCAGTACTTTTCATCTTTTTTTCCCACCACTCTGATGCTTCTTAAGTGTAACATATTATCAAACTATCCTAGCTTTTTACTGAGGGCAATGTTTATCTGTTAAAAGTTGAAACAGGAAGGCTGAAATAATAAAGGTAAAGTAATATTTATTCAAAATATAATTATTAAGCACCTATTATGCACAAGTTATTTTATATAACATAGTGACTGACATTTAATGAACACTCAATAAATGTTGATTTTTATCCTTCTGTTTACTATCAAGGATAAATGTTTTCAGAGACAAAGATGGTAGAAAACATAAGAACAGCGATTATAAGCAAATGTCATATAAAATTCCGAAAAATTCTTAATGTCTTAGTCTCCAGAGAGAGCTTAGAGACTCGGGCTCATGAACACATTTTAAAAAGTGTGTATTTTTGTATTTACCTGTGTTTACTTAAAGGCGAGAGTCCATACTATTCATCACATTTTCCCAAAGATTCTACCACTCACAAAATACGAAGAACAATTGGTTAAAGGAAAGGAATGAAGATATAGAATAAGTTAGAAAAAATGCTGCTTGATATAGAGTTTTGTTAATAATTATGCTTTGAAAATATTTATTGCCTAGTTTTGGAATGACACAGAACAATTTTTGCCTAGTTTTGGAATGACACAGAACAATTTTTAGGCAAGTATACTACTCATAGGAAGGACTTTTTTTTCTCTCAAATAGAAATTGGGTCATTAAAATACCGGGAAGGGAATAAAGTAAAAATAAGAGTCAATCAAGGAGCTTGGAACTTCTGGGATGTCAAAGTGAGAACTTCCATAAATCTACTTCTCCATAAAAATAATGAAAACACAGAAAAAAATATTATTCAACTCAACTTTTTCAGAGCTCTAGAAATTACCAAAGGCTTGCAATGATCTAAAGGATGTTTATTCAAGAAAAACTGATTAATCTCAGTAAGAACAATATGATTTATGGCTTTTACACTTGACCTGCACCCATCCCCTCCTCCCCAGTTCTCAAGTAGCCTTGAAAACCAGCAGCCTTGGAGCATGCAGGGGGCAGACCACGTTTGGAGCTACTGAAATAGTTCCATCCCAAGAGCATTATTATTGTTTGATTTGTCTCAGAGCTTCCTGGAAAAGTCCTATTCACTTGGCATTGCCATTATTTGACCTGATTCTGGGCTCAAAAGCCCTATTCTAAGGCATTTGTTGAAGACAATCAGCAGAAATTGTTTAATATCACAGATTTTTACATTGATCGTTGGGACAAAGAAGAGCCTGGAAAACAACATAAAAGGAAGACCTGGCAGTGAGATGTTCATAGTGGTCTTTGTGAAAAGTTCTGACAAAGTTGCTGGTATTTAGAAGGCCATACTTATAAGTATCTCTGGCTGAGGCCCCTTACAAGCAGGAAGTAGTAGCAAAAGCAGAATTATAAATTACTTGAGCATTGCTAGAGTTCCCCAACACATAAAGTTCCTTGGAAAAGGGTAGAAGACTTATTGGTTCAAGGTATTTAAGAAAATCGCTGACCAGTTATTTGCTTAGTTAATCAAACAGAGAGTACAATGGCTGCCCCCTATAGAGAATACAGACTTCGCAGAATTAGTCCCCCCAAATCACTAAACAAACAAATAAACAAACAAACAGCATACATGTAAAACTTGGTACATAAAATCTATCTCTGTGTGTGCATGCATGTGCGTGGATTATTTTGAACCATGTGAAATTGCTGATTGCATGTCGAAAAAAGTCAACTATAGGCAATTTCATATGGTTAAGCCTATATGTATATTGGATTGAGGATGCACTATATATTATGGGTTTTCCATGTAAAGGAAAAAACAGCAAAAAAAAAATTTTTCCTGTAAGGATTCTCAGAGTTCTGTCTCATAGCCAGTAGCCTGTTTAATAGCATTATATACATATTTTTCAGAATGTAGAACCCACACACAATGTTATATAGCTTAGCTCTGCTCATGATAATGATGCTCGATACTTAACTGTCTTTGTCAGACACTTGCCTATATGTTCCCAACTCTTCCCTAACAGACAAGTAGCTAGACCCAAAGGCTCTTAGTTCTCCAGAAACTGATTTTATAAATAGTTATTCCTTCTTTGCCATTTATTTTGGGCTACCAACTATTAGTAACACCTGATATTAGATTCATCTCAGATGAAGACTGGTTTGAAATATCCATAGAAAGCCTTTTTATTTTTAAATTACATAGCCCGTGAAAACTTTTGTAAGCCAGATATGTCTCAGAATTAAAATAAAAATGAGCAACCTAAAGAAAAATGATCCCATGTATGCATATATATATCAAGAAAAGCATTGTTTTCATCATGTCACTCCACTGCTCACTTTTTGTAAATCTTCACTGCTTATATGGTACATTTTAGATTCCTTTATTCAGTATTCAGATTCTTCTTAAACCTACCTCCAGTGCTCATTTCCAATCATACACCCCAATGACTTAAGCATCTAGCACATGGCCATTAATTATCACTTCCAAAATTAATTTGATCTTTAGCCTCCTCTAGAAAAAAAAAAAAAATTGCTACTGTCCCCAGGAAAAAGTCCAAACATTTTAACATGTTGTTAAAAAAGGTCAGAGACGGAGCTGTCCTTACCCCCAGAACTCCTAATTTCCCACACATGCTCACCTGCTCCAGAACCCCATGCTGGTCCTCATGCTGTTCCTGTCCTGGAGCAGTTCTCACCCACCTGATGACATCTGCTCCTTCTCTTCAAATGTTATTTCCTTAGTGAAGCCCTCTCTGCTGTCCTCATCAGCACTGGATGTTTTTTTTTTTTTTATGCTCCTCTAATACTTTGTTTTTATCTCTGCCTGCGTCTCCCATTTGACCATAAATTCATTTTTGTCAGGGGTCATGCCATCTGAGTATGCCAGTATCCAGAACATAACCTGGTACTGTATATCTCTGCTGAATGAATGAATGAACTAACAAACAAATGAATAAAAGGTCAATAACGCAAGGTCAGTTACTTAAATAAGAGAAATAAATGATGAAACACTAATATTTTACTGCATAACAAACCAGAAAAAAACTTAACCAGTGGTTTTCAAACTCAAAAGCATATCTCTTTGACGAGACCAGTCTTAGAAAAACAGTTCCTGTGTTATTATTGTAATGCCAGAATTCAAAGGGTTTTTCTGGTTCGAACAGAGACTATCGCTGTATATATCTATGGGGCTGATTAATCTGCTGCTCTTGCAATTTGATTTATGTGAATTGTGGTGCTGTCAGGAAAGCAAAAAGAGATCCACTTCACTGCATACAGTGCTCATTAGAGAACAACCTCTAGCCAGGCCAATGCAGAGGGCTTCCGGGAATGTTAAAAGAGAGAGTAGATTTTTTTCCTTGCAAGCACAGATTATTTTTTAACCATAAAAAACAATGTGCAGGTTTGTCTTCTTACTGGAAGTATGATTAATTTCCATCATGTGAGAAAGCAATATATGGATTGCTCAAGAAATTTTTAATTTTAAAAGGAATTCAAGGAAAAATTATGTGAATTCAAGAATAAATATTACATAGAAATTTCTACACTTTGTTTGAATGATATAAAAAAGATATCCGCCCACTCACCCTCCCAGTTTTATGGTAAAATTCTGTTTTACTTAAAAAAACATTGAGTCTTTTTCCTTCCTATACTTTAAATTGCTTAGAAATTATAAGATTTAAAAGACCTTTGGTAATACACAGAGAGTTCTGCCATTAACAAATGCCAAAAGAATAATAAAACCCCTAAAATGATAAGGTCCTATCTGAGTTGAATAACTCTTTATTTGGAAAAAGTTCTTGTTTAGTATTCAACCTTAAGAAATGACTAATAGATACACCATGTGCTTTTTTTTTTTTAGTAGGAAAGATAACAACTTGTTTAATATTAATGTAAATTTAGCGGAAATTTAGTTACTCTAAAATGTTTTGATTAGTTTCAGAGGAGATTTTTAAAAGTTTATATCACTGAGCACGTCCATAAAGTGTTAACGGTAAAATTCCTTAAATAATTTTATTCTTTGAAATTGTTGTCATAACTGGCTGAAAATTTTTCATATTTAATAAGCACATAACATATCCTTTAAAAAAAAAATCCAACAGAGATGTTCATTCTCTTCTCCGTCCCAGAAAAACATCAACTCTTGTTTGACCTCTTTCCTGGCTCTCACTGACTAATCATAGAAAAGGCCTATTTTTTTTTTTTTTTTTGTCTTCTTAAAGAAAAATCCATCTTGACAGTATTTTTTTTCCCTCCAGAGAATCTTTAAATAGCCAGGTAACAAGAATCTCAGTGTGAATGGCACAATAAATGTGAAAGCGAAGAATGACATTCAGAACAACTTTTTCTCTAGTTTCACATTCAGGGAGCTCAGTTTATTAATGAAGAGATTTGGTCTAACTATGTTCCCCAAATATTGCTGTCACATTTAGTGAATAGCTGTTATCTCTTTAATGATAAGCTCATCCTTTCATACAACTTTGACTATTACCCAATTTCATCCTTTCACCTTAAATCCAGGCTTGCAATGCCAAACACTTTCTGAGTGAATTCCATATTTAATTCTACAATTTGAGATTAAACTGATAATCTCCCCAATTCAAAAAGTAGCTCCCTTTGCAACATTGCCTGGTTTCCATTGACACAGCCAGTTGGTTATTCAGGCTCAAGAAATTGATAGACAGGACTCAGCTGCCTCTTCATTTCATGTTTCTAGAGAGTCTCCAAATAAAAGTTACCTCCAAAAACTTTTTCAAGTCCTGTTTTAATTTAGAGTTGCCCCCAAAACAGAGCCAGAGACCAAGGCTTGTATAAAGGTAGTTTATTTAATTTCAGAATATAATCAGAGAACAAGCATGAGGGGCTGTGGTTTTGAACAGGGAAAGAGGAAAAACCAATTTTGAAAATGTGTTATTGGCAAGCTGCCACAGGAGTCGCCATTGTTTAGTCTCACGGGATCTTCTAGAAGGCCTTATGAAATATATTTAACAATTGATGGCTTGAGGGCAATAGGGGAAGCCGTCATCCATTGGTCTCCATCCCCATTACTTACAGTTGGAACTTAAGTAATGAGCTTCTGGTGGTGCAGACGTACATTAGGACCAAGTATGGTCTCAGGGGTGTCCACACCATTGTGCCAAGAAGTCCATGGCAGGAAGTAAGAGTTACATGGTCTAGACCATAAGGTACTGTATGGATGAACCAGGGTAAAGCCTGTTGAAGCATTTAGTTGAACTAGTCAGTACAGCAGTAGCTGGGCTAAGGGGTGGGCTGTGAAAGGTTTAATTCCACAATTATTGAAACAAATTTCAGTCTTCGCTGTTGTAGCCAGTACCAAGATCATAACTGATATTTTTAATCTTCCTTTTTCACTATTTATTCTATTAATTTTTCTCACTTTTGGGCAATACTTTGGCTGGCTTAATTTTCTTGTCTGCTGAGATGGCCCTGATTTTCATATTTGAGAGATCTGAGCCCTTGGTTGCCTTTCCTTTTGGGGTCATTTGTTATAATTGTCCATTTACATTATCCTTTGGTACAGAAAAATAAATATTCACTCCTCATGAATGCTGTGGTTCCAGACATACTCCTCCCTGTTCCCATGATGTTGCACCAATCCCAGCACCTCAAAGAAATTAGAGTCAATTACCTCCACCAGTATAATAATTCTTCACCTTGGCTGCTGCAATGGCATGGGCAACCCAAATGACCAAGTAGTAGCTGTCATTTCAAGTTAAAGCGAAACATAGTAAGTAGTTCTATACTGTCCTCTGACAAAAACAGTCCTTTTCCCAAACAAAGGGCACTAATCCTGCAAAAATCTTTGTTTGTGGAGATGAGGAGCATGAATCCACAAGTGAGTCCCTGAAAAGAATAGTGAGATGAACCAAACCTACTATTACGCCTTGGCTCTGGAACCCACATATTCCAGCTACTGAAGACAGCACCACATATCAGTCACTGATTTAGTACATCCTAGATCCCAACTCAAAGGTTTATACCTAAATTTGTGTCTTCGCAGGGCCTCTCACTAACCATTCCATTATTCTGCCCCTAGGTGATGAAATATCTGGTAAGACAAATGGGTTTATGTGCCCATTCTTCAATCTCTTGTATAATAAAACTGAGATAACTTAGTGTGAGAAACCATGAAAAAATATATCAGACATTGTATAAGCCCTCGGATGGTGACAATGTTAGTGGTGGCCCTAGAGGCAGAGAAAGCAAATGCATGTGCAGAAGAGGCATCAATTCTGAAAAGGGGGATTGAGTCTGATAAAAATCAATCTATCATCAAGTAGTGACTGGTCTCCTTGAAGGATGGTGTCAAAATGTGGACTCAATATTGTTCTCTGTTCCTGACTAGTTGGTAGTGGCTAGATAAATGTCAGATAAAAGGAGCCTGCAGTTGAGCCTGCAGAGCTATATCCGGGCCACCATGGTCCCTCTGTCCGTGGTTCTATTCTGCTAGTGCCTAAGTTGCCCAAGGAAGAGGCTAGCTGACATCACAGAACAAGTCTTTCTATCCATTTGGTTACTGAGTGTCTCTTCTGAGGTAAAATGCTCCCGGGTGGGCATTAACATGATACATAAACAAATGGACACATTGTGCCTGCTTCCATAGATCCAGTTGCATGCATCATCCTAAGATTTCATTGTCTCTTATCTTCTAATTGTCTTTCTTCTGAGTCCTGACTAACTAGCCAAACTATTCACCCTGCTCAGGAGCCCAAAACTCAGACCACTTATCCTTCCATGGAAAGTGAACTTCCAAATGTTATCTTTGAAGACCTACTCTCCTCATCATGTTCCTTAGCGCCATTCCTAAGTGAGCCTGGACGGTAACAATTACTCAGTAAAGCCAACATGAACAGATCACACTAACTTATCTGTGAGTCAGTACTCAATTCAATTGTTGTTTCCTTTGTCATTTAGTCATAGGGACCACCATGATGCCATAGCTATAAGCTGTAGGAGTGGTATTGGTACCACACAAATGATTTAGGCAGTTGGCCACCTGGTTATGTAATTTCTTTGTGTCTTTGGAGCTTTTAAGGCCCAATCCTAAATGGTATATTCATAATAAATCACTTCTCCTTTTGTCCAAACTTATGATTCAGTGGATTAGATAATAAATAACTCTAGTCCCATAGTCAATTGGTGTTCCAAGACTGGGCATTAGGCCTCTGCTAGGATTTATATCATACAAGAATTATCTTTTCCAAATGTTGCATAATTCTCTGCTACAGAAGGAATGGCCTTGCTCTAGGACCTGAGAGGCTTTTCCTTGAGTCTTCTATTGAGGTTTGCCCTTTGGCACACGGGCATCTTATTAAGATGCGTAGAATACTGGCCACTTCCTGCTAATCATGTCAAATTACCATTTATTTCACCAGCATTCGAACCAATGTGATGTGTTGCAGAATATAAGAACAATCAAGGTCTTTGCAAACTATATAGTGACAGAGAGCAGGTGATTTAATGGAACTCTGAGGCAAGACAGCGACTGTAAAACTGATCTTGTTTTGATTTCTCTCACTGAGGGGGGTTGAGGAGAACACATTCACCATATCAGTCGTAGCCATATATCAAGCACAAGAGACTGAATTAATCTATCCCCCAAAAGATGCCACATACAACATTAGGATTACCACTTGCTTAAGTTTTGCTTATTCACTGTCATATGCCCTGATCCATCTGGTTTATTCAAAGGTCAGACAAATTAATTAAATAGAATTATTAGGAATCTCCACTTTTGCAATTCTTAAGTTCTTAATGGTGGTGTTAATGTCTAAAATTCTTTGGGCATGAAGTTCGATTTCTGATTGCTATTTTTGCTGGAGATGGTGAGGGGTTATGCAGTTTCAGCAGCTTTATGTGGCCTTTCCCACCACAATGGCTGGTGCTGCCTAATCAGGTAGCCATTTAAAGCTTCCTCCAACTACAAAGTATAGCTATCTAAATTATATATTTAAGAGCCTGGGAAAATAATTTTAGGGTTTGTCTATGTTCCATTAGATCCATTTGAGATGGACTTGAACCCGAACCCTACTTATCACCTGGAGAATATATTATAGGAAAAGAAGAAATCATACACAGTAGAACAGATGAAAACTCTAGTAACACTAATATTAAGGAAGCAAAGGGAAAGCATGCAGTGAGAGAGACGTGGAAAGAGGGATCAAGAAGGAGAATAAAGCAAGAGCAATATTCCCAAACCTGGGGAGGAAAATATTTTAAGGAGAGAGAAATGGTCTTCAATGCGAAATATTGCTGAGTATAACAATGGAATTAAGAATTAAATGAGGCCAATAGATATAAAAATAGGAAGATATTATTTTTCTTCGCTTGAGCAATTAAAGCAGAAGAGCAGGGGCAGATGTCAGATTGTAGGGGATTGAGAAATACAGGGAGACTGAGGAAATTTAGGCAATGAGTTTAAACGCTTCTAATAAATTGACCCTTGAAAAGACAAAGAGTAAAGGGATGATGGTTTGAAGAGGAAGAGGCAGAGCTAGGTAGTGGCCGTTGTTGTTTGGGTTTGGGACAGTATGAATGAGTTTTAATCAGGTGACAGAGAAATCAAAGACCTGAGAGTGAAAAAAGGTTTTTTTTCCACATAAAAGCCTTCATTCCTCCAATAATAATGTGAACAATAAAATATCTTTCCATATACCTCTCTCAGAATTGGGTCTTTAATGTGTTATATTGGCTAATTTTATGACCAACATCTTAATTTTATTTTCTTATTACCTGTAGTTTAGTGCAGTAAGATTTGCAAAACTATTAAGTGTTAGACTGCAGCACGAAAGAAGGAAGGCATATTTCCACAATTACCCTGACTAAATTGAAGCTGTCCAAATTTGAATTACTAGTGCTTTTGAAGAGATAACAACCTACTTCACTTGATTGTCTCTCAATATATGACAGCATTGCAGAATTAAAGAACACACATATTGATGACGAAAGCTGTTGTATTGAAAAATGGGATATTCTGGTGTGCCTGAAAAGATTGATTAAGCAATGAACCAAGGCAAGTGTATGGTTGTTTCAAAGTAATCAGGCCTTTGGGACTACTTAAGGTTATAAACAGAAGCAGGTGTCTAATTCCTCATGAGTTCTTTCACCATTGAGAACACAGAACAGCAATGTGTGTGTGTGTGTGTGTGTGTGTGTGTGTGTGTGTGTGTAGTATATCATTTCTAGAAGGTCCCAAATTCTATAGTAGTTCTTTTCTTTTCTTTCTTTCTACAAGTAGAATGCCTCTTTGGATATGTTCTCCTAGAAATGTATCTGAATATGTGATGTGGAATTTACAATGTATGTGTGAATTTATGCATAAATATACAGGTTCACATACATAAATGTATATATTTGGGTGTATACATTTGTATTTTTGCATGCGCAAATTAAGGTTTAAACAGGTGCTGAACTTACTTGAATCATGCTTGTGTCTTCAATTGTGATTTTAAAAATTCCTTAAAAATGGGGGAAAATAATTTAGTTAGGCATGTATGATTAACTTTGAGAAAAACAGATATCCTTAGTAATAGTATAGCCTTAAATGTTACTGAATTACTATATTTTTAAACCAAAGTTGCTGGAAAGAAATTGCTTTGAGTCAATACTATTTATACAGCTTAGAACTAACTGTAAAAAATTGGATCCAAAATATAATTCTTAACATGGTGTGATAATAATATATGATTCAGAAAATATCAAAAAGAAACTCACTGAACAAAGAATCCAGAAACAAATTTATAGGGCCAGATCAGGTATCTACAGGCTTGTTCCCTGTACTGTTTTTTTGTCTGACATAGGCTCATGCTTCAACAAGACATGGACATCTATGATTCCGTAGAGGAAGAAAATAAAATGGAAGTCAAGGAGGCATTGTTATTAGGACATTTACTCCTCTTAACATAGCCCTTCCCTTTGGGCTTTATAACAAAACAGACTTAATATTTTGCCTTCCCATGAGAAGTCTAACAAAAGAAAATTGAATTTTAGAAGGATCACATACAACGTAGATAGGGTGTTTTTAGCAACTACTCTCCCAGGAAGTGGCTGAGTTCTATGACTGATGAAATTAAGGCAATCTTGAGGATTTTGCCGTTTTTGCCTATCCGTGAGCTTGGCATTGGCATGAGTTATTGTATATTTTTCTCTTTGTTTACAAGGCACTACTAAATCCTAAGACTGCATTTGTCCTCAACAGAAAGATATGGTGATATACTGAAATAATATATTTTAAGCCATTGGCCTATCATCAAAATTTGTAACTCAAAGATTACATTTCTTTCTAATTAGATTTGCTTTCTTTAGTCATCAGGATTGAAGCAACTGATAATATTTATATTTCTAACAACTGTGTTTTTATTTATACAAAAGAAGAACAGAAATAGGCTTTCATTAAACAACAATGTGCCAATCACTGTGCAATATGCTTTCACATGTGTTATTTACTCCTTGCAATAATACTAAGAGATTACTACCATTGTGCCCACATTATAGACAATAAAATAAAGAAGTTAGGTTCTAAGCCAGATCATTTTGATTGAAAAGTCCCTCCTTGGGCTGACAAACAGAATGAGTGTTTACTTCAGTTATGTTGTTTTGAATTGGCCTCAGTTATCCAGTGTTCTTCAAAATAGCCACATTTCAATGAAGTTGAATTTCACAAGCTCATTTCTCTTCTAAGTGAGAACATGAATATACGCAACCCTCAGTGCAGTCCTCTGAGAAGGCCAAATGGCCCCCAGGGTATAAGGTTTGTGGCTATGGTCTTAACTTATTCATTCATCAACTAATCTTTATTGAGCATCTATATGCAATCTACTGTTTTAGGAGCAAGAAACAAAACACAAAAAGTTCCAGCCCTCAAGGATCTTACAGTCTATTGGGTTCTGTGAGGGGAAGAGGAGGAGGTGCAGATAATATACAAGAAAGATCTGAATACTAATTAACCAATATAACCAAAAGCATACCTAGTTAAGAACTTAAATCCTTCTAAGATAGACTTTGTGGCGGTTGGGAATATGCATTATTATGGCAATGGACTACCTCTCCTGACCACAAATCCTGTTTTTAGCTACACTGAAGAATTAAGAGTAAAAGGAATAAACCTCAAAACAAAACCAACATCCACAAAACAGGCAGCAGGGGGGCAAGGCAAGAATTAACTGATGCTTCTAACACAGTTATGCTCCCATCTTTAATGTGAAGATAAATCGGAGAGAGGCGAAGAGAAATCTAAAGTGGTCACAATGGGACTGGTGTAAGTGGATGGCAAGCACTTTTAACACTAACAATATCACTGGTATCACATTAATAGACGGCTTATTGTGATTGTGAAATCAGTTGTTCATAGAAACACAGCATTGTTCAAATGTTCAGATGTAGTCTTTTAATAATCTCCCCTTTTTTGGCCTACTATTTTAAAATAATGGTTCTTTGGCACCCTGAAGCCAAGCCTTCTTCCCATGTGCAGTTTTGCTTTCTCTTTTACTTTTGTCCTTTGATCCTCTGGGTACAGTGGAAAAAAACTGACAGAGATGTGCTCAAATTCTAGGTCTGCTATTTATATACTAGCTATATCTATATTTCTTCTGAAAAATAACTCTCTGAATCTTGGTTTCTTTATTACTTCATCTTTACTATAAGGACAAGGAAACTTACCATAGAGAATTGGGAGAATTAAATGAAATTTAAATTGCCTAGGTATTTAGTAAATTGCTAGGTATTTAGTAAATTTAGTTAAATCCTCAGAATACCTGTTCAATATCATGTGAATGTAACCCTTTACAGAACTTTAACTGTTTCTGATTCAAAGTGGGTCCTTAATCAATACCTATGGTTAGAATGATCATGTTTTATATTTCAAATATTTTCATTATCATATGCTTAATCAAAGTAACTATGTACAACTTAGTAGTTACCATGTTTTAGGCATATCAAATTATCATACACTAGAAACCAGTCCTAGAGTTTTCTTTTTTATTTCTTTAGTGTTTGGCTCAAACCTAGAAAAGCTTGCTAACCATTAGAGACGCCTCACAATAGAATAGATTAGTTGGTTCAGAAGTAAGCTTCAGATTCCTGCAAATGATAACAAAGAAGCATCCATCAAGAAAGTGTTAGAGATCTCTAAAGTAGTTGGAAATCATCTTAGACATTTTCTCTCTTGATCTCATAATTCCAAACAGTATATAGTGCCTCATTTAGAAATAAACTTAGTATCAAACGAGGAAGAAATCTCTCCAAAGATCTTCAAAAGAGACCATGGTAAGGAAATGAACCATTTTTTCTACAACATTCTGTGCACATTCTCCCTGTATTGCTCTGAATATGAGACTAAGCCATCAAACTAAGTCTCGTTAGCGGGCGGGGAGCTGTGCAGACAGCAGGTTCTCCCTTTGTAACTAGTTTGTAGATCAGCATCTACTTTACACTGGGTACTTTTCTAGCCCTAAGATACAGCCATGAAGAAAATGTACAAAAGTCCCTACCTTCATGCAATTTCCATTTTATCAGCGCTAAGTATCTTCACTAAAATATAAGCACCATGTTGTCAGTGACTATTTTTGTCCTGCTCACAGATGAATCTCTTAGTACACCTAGGGCACCTAGTAGTACACCAATGTGTTGCACATAGTTTGTATTACTTAGAATAGCCTGGCTAATGATATGGAAACAAATGACCCTGAAATTTTAGTAGCTCAAGACAATTTATTTTTGATCATTCTATATGATTGGGATCTCTTCTCATCTTCCCATCACTGTCATTAAGAGATGTAGCTCAGTAAAACAGCCGTCATCTCAAATATTGCCAGTCATTATGCATGTGCATGTGTGTGTGTGTGTGTGTGTGTGTGTGTGTGTGTGTGTGAGAGAGAGAGAGAGCGAGAGAGAGAGAGCGAGAGTGAGAGCACAAGAGAGAGAAACTGTTCAAGAGTGAAATGACTCCCCAGATATTCCAGTCCAGGAGTTCACAAGACACTACCATTTACAACTTACTAGCCAAAATTAGTCACTTGACCATATCTAATTATAACGGGCCAAAGTGAGGAACAATAATTATTTGACAGATATCACTACTGTCTATGATAGAGAAAACTTAATGTTTGAGGAAATGATGACTGAATCACAATAAAGAGTAATTGTAACATGAATGAAAGCCATGTCTTTTTCTCTGTATAAATTTCTTTATGAAATATGTGTTCGTATGATGTGTGTTGTATGTATAGATTAAGCTAACAGTAAAATGAGTTTGCACTGCTTCTGCTATATCATCTACCCGTAATTTGATTAAATGTAACCAGGGATGACAAAATTGTTATGCACAAAATATAAAACAGATATCCTACAGGCAAATAACTGAAAATTCACTGTATGTTAAAATTGATTCTTCAAATGAACTATAAAATATTTTGTAGGTTAGATTTCATTAGACTATTTCACATTGCTGGGGTTTTTTTTACACTGCTTTGCAAATTCTTCAGAGTTGATTGAGAAGCAAGATCTATTGCACATTTTGTTCTCCTTGCCAACTATAATTTTATATTTTGTCTAAACATTCAATTTTCTATATTTAATTAAAAATTAATTAAAATTCATTAGAATATAAATTGTACCCCATCATTTCATTGAATTCTAACTATGGGTCATGCTTCTTAAACACAGAAATGGTCTAGCATTTTATTTCAATATGAAATGAAAGAATTGTCAGGATTATTTTAGTGCCCAGATGGGAATTTGATATTTGTTTAACTAAATTCTATCTTTAATTTAGGGCATGAAAGGAGCTTTTGGAACTTAAATTAGAAGGTTTAACCAGAGCAATAAGAAAACACAATAGAAATTTCTCCTTAAAGCATAAGATTTTTGGAAATTCATTTACCTCAGCTTAGTGAGATTTTCAATTATGAATTCTGAGAACTCCAAGTCCTCTCTCTGAAGGAACTGTTCACAGGACTCTGGCTTAGACTGGCGCTTCTCACCTGGGTGGAGTCTTTGGACATATTCTTGGAGGACTGAGTTTTTTCTATGTAAATTTTTAAATGTTATGTTCCCATTTGATAACAATTCAAATGCATATAAATAAATATACGTATAAAAATATTCTAGGTAATCAAGATGATAAATGCTGATATTTATTTTACGACTGACTTAAAAAAAATTTTATTGTGCTAGAAACACAATATGAGATCTATCCTCTTACATTAGTGTTGACTATAGGTGAAATGTGGTACAGCAGATCTCTAGAGCTTATTTGTTTTACACAACTGAAACATTATGCCTGTCGATTAATAATGCCCAATTTCGCCTTCCACATAACCCTTGGTAACTACCATTTCAGACTTTGATTTTATGCATCTATTTTAGATGTCTCATATAAGGGGAATTATGTAGTTCTTATCTTTCTGTGTCTGGCTTATTTCACTTAGCATAATGTGCTCAAAATTCATTCATGTTTTTGCATATTGCAGAATTTCTTTCTTTTTTAAGGCTGAATAATATTCCATTAGATGCATATAACAGTTTATCTATTCATCTGTTGATGGACATTTAAATTATTTCCACATCTTAGCTCTTGTGAATAGTGCTTCAATAAACATAGGAGTGCTAATCTCTCTTAGAGATTCTGGTGTTTGTTATTTCACTGTCATCAAGCAGTACTAGTTTAGTTATTCTAACTATTGATATGTAGGATGAAAGAAAATAGTTATAGGATGAGAAAATAGTGGATTCAAGCCAAACAAAATATAAATGATGAGCAAAGTAAAGGATAGTTTCAAAATAGCTAAAATAAGAATATTGGTATTATTATATAAGTATGTGTAACTAAAAAAAACCTACATTGTCACACTTGGTACTACATACATACATTAAATGTAACAGAATGTCAGCAGAGATTATCTGCCACATTATATCAATGTTGACAATTTAAATCTTATCAGTTTTGTAGTTTTATTTCTATTCGATTGATACATTTTTATTTTATATTCTCTACCCAAAGTAAACATTTGCTTTCTCATTCATTTAGAGTTTATATCGGTTTGACTTTACACTAAAAATAACATTCAAACCCCTTACCGTGGTCTGAAGGGCCCTGAATGACCTGGCCCCTTCCAGCCTGGCCCCTTCCCATCTTGCCACACTTCCCTTGGTCCACTATGCTCCAACTCCGTTGGCACTTCTGGCAGTTCTGAAAGCACACTTAGTCTTCTCTTAACTCAATGCCTTTGGACTTGCTGTTTCTTCTGCCTAGAGACTTTTTTTCAGGCTCTAAACAAATC